>NC_138955.1:27756670-27875170 GCF_965226115.1 Aulonocara stuartgranti | reverse complement strand
CTGTTACATGCATTTGAATGGGGAACTCGACCGAAACAAAGTATAGGTTTTCATTATGTGAATAACTTGGAAATCTTAGCTCAAACAGCTGCAAAACCTGTTTTCCCAGCACGGGAACCTTGAGTTCTATAAGATAAAGCCATAAACATGTGTATCCGAGTCTTCTATCAAAAGTTACAGCTATTTCTATGAAGTTGTACAAAAACGCTTTCTTTCGCCAAGACAGTGCGTTTCTCACTGTTACATGCATTTGAATGGGGAACTCGACCGAAACAAAGTATAGGTTTTCATTATGTGAATAACTTGGAAATCTTAGCTCAAACAGCTGCAAAACCTGTTTTCCCAGCACGGGAACCTTGAGTTCTATAAGATAAAGCCATAAACATGTGTATCCGAGTCTTCTATCAAAAGTTACAGCTATTTCTATGAAGTTGTACAAAAACGCTTTCTTTCGCCAAGACAGTGCGTTTCTCACTGTTACATGCATTTGAATGGGGAACTCGACCGAAACAAAGTATAGGTTTTCATTATGTGAATAACTTGGAAATCTTAGCTCAAACAGCTGCAAAACCTGTTTTCCCAGCACGGGAACCTTGAGTTCTATAAGATAAAGCCATAAACATGTGTATCCGAGTCTTCTATCAAAAGTTACAGCTATTTCTATGAAGTTGTACAAAAACGCTTTCTTTCGCCAAGACAGTGCGTTTCTCACTGTTACATGCATTTGAATGGGGAACTCGACCGAAACAAAGTATAGGTTTTCATTATGTGAATAACTTGGAAATCTTAGCTCAAACAGCTGCAAAACCTGTTTTTCCAGCACGGGAACCTTGAGTTCTATAAGATAAAGCCATAAACATGTGTATCCGAGTCTTCTATCAAAAGTTACAGCTATTTCTATGAAGTTGTACAAAAACGCTTTCTTTCGCCAAGACAGTGCGTTTCTCACTGTTACATGCATTTGAATGGGGAACTCGACCGAAACAAAGTATAGGTTTTCATTATGTGAATAACTTGGAAATCTTAGCTCAAACAGCTGCAAAACCTGTTTTCCCAGCACGGAGACCTTGAGTTCTATAAGATAAAGCCATAAACATGTGTATCCGAGTCTTCTATCAAAAGTTACAGCTATTTCTATGAAGTTGTACAAAAACGCTTTCTTTCGCCAAGACAGTGCGTTTCTCACTGTTACATGCATTTGAATGGGGAACTCGACCGAAACAAAGTATAGGTTTTCATTATGTGAATAACTTGGAAATCTTAGCTCAAACAGCTGCAAAACCTGTTTTCCCAGCACGGGAACCTTGAGTTCTATAAGATAAAGCCATAAACATGTGTATCCGAGTCTTCTATCAAAAGTTACAGCTATTTCTATGAAGTTGTACAAAAACGCTTTCTTTCGCCAAGACAGTGCGTTTCTCACTGTTACATGCATTTGAATGGGGAACTCGACCGAAACAAAGTATAGGTTTTCATTATGTGAATAACTTGGAAATCTTAGCTCAAACAGCTGCAAAACCTGTTTTCCCAGCACGGGAACCTTGAGTTCTATAAGATAAAGCCATAAACATGTGTATCCGAGTCTTCTATCAAAAGTTACAGCTATTTCTATGAAGTTGTACAAAAACGCTTTCTTTCGCCAAGACAGTGCGTTTCTCACTGTTACATGCATTTGAATGGGGAACTCGACCGAAACAAAGTATAGGTTTTCATTATGTGAATAACTTGGAAATCTTAGCTCAAACAGCTGCAAAACCTGTTTTCCCAGCACGGGAACCTTGAGTTCTATAAGATAAAGCCATAAACATGTGTATCCGAGTCTTCTATCAAAAGTTACAGCTATTTCTATGAAGTTGTACAAAAACGCTTTCTTTCGCCAAGACAGTGCGTTTCTCACTGTTACATGCATTTGAATGGGGAACTCGACCGAAACAAAGTATAGGTTTTCATTATGTGAATAACTTGGAAATCTTAGCTCAAACAGCTGCAAAACCTGTTTTCCCAGCACGGGAACCTTGGGTTCTATAAGATAAAGCCATAAACATGTGTATCCGAGTCTTCTATCAAAAGTTACAGCTATTTCTATGAAGTTGTACAAAAACGCTTTCTTTCGCCAAGACAGTGCGTTTCTCACTGTTACATGCATTTGAATGGGGAACTCGACCGAAACAAAGTATAGGTTTTCATTATGTGAATAACTTGGAAATCTTAGCTCAAACAGCTGCAAAACCTGTTTTCCCAGCACGGGAACCTTGAGTTCTATAAGATAAAGCCATAAACATGTGTATCCGAGTCTTCTATCAAAAGTTACAGCTATTTATATGAAGTTGTACAAAAACGCTTTCTTTCGCCAAGACAGTGCGTTTCTCACTGTTACATGCATTTGAATGGGGAACTCGACCGAAACAAAGTATAGGTTTTCATTATGTGAATAACTTGGAAATCTTAGCTCAAACAGCTGCAAAACCTGTTTTCCCAGCACGGAGACCTTGAGTTCTATAAGATAAAGCCATAAACATGTGTATCCGAGTCTTCTATCAAAAGTTACAGCTATTTCTATGAAGTTGTACAAAAACGCTTTCTTTCGCCAAGACAGTGCGTTTCTCACTGTTACATGCATTTGAATGGGGAACTCGACCGAAACAAAGTATAGGTTTTCATTATGTGAATAACTTGGAAATCTTAGCTCAAACAGCTGCAAAACCTGTTTTCCCAGCACGGGAACCTTGAGTTCTATAAGATAAAGCCATAAACATGTGTATCCGAGTCTTCTATCAAAAGTTACAGCTATTTCTATGAAGTTGTACAAAAACGCTTTCTTTCGCCAAGACAGTGCGTTTCTCACTGTTACATGCATTTGAATGGGGAACTCGACCGAAACAAAGTATAGGTTTTCATTATGTGAATAACTTGGAAATCTTAGCTCAAACAGCTGCAAAACCTGTTTTCCCAGCACGGGAACCTTGAGTTCTATAAGATAAAGCCATAAACATGTGTATCCGAGTCTTCTATCAAAAGTTACAGCTATTTCTATGAAGTTGTACAAAAACGCTTTCTTTCGCCAAGACAGTGCGTTTCTCACTGTTACATGCATTTGAATGGGGAACTCGACCGAAACAAAGTATAGGTTTTCATTATGTGAATAACTTGGAAATCTTAGCTCAAACAGCTGCAAAACCTGTTTTCCCAGCACGGGAACCTTGAGTTCTATAAGATAAAGCCATAAACATGTGTATCCGAGTCTTCTATCAAAAGTTACAGCTATTTCTATGAAGTTGTACAAAAACGCTTTCTTTCGCCAAGACAGTGCGTTTCTCACTGTTACATGCATTTGAATGGGGAACTCGACCGAAACAAAGTATAGGTTTTCATTATGTGAATAACTTGGAAATCTTAGCTCAAACAGCTGCAAAACCTGTTTTCCCAGCACGGAGACCTTGAGTTCTATAAGATAAAGCCATAAACATGTGTATCCGAGTCTTCTATCAAAAGTTACAGCTATTTCTATGAAGTTGTACAAAAACGCTTTCTTTCGCCAAGACAGTGCGTTTCTCACTGTTACATGCATTTGAATGGGGAACTCGACCGAAACAAAGTATAGGTTTTCATTATGTGAATAACTTGGAAATCTTAGCTCAAACAGCTGCAAAACCTGTTTTCCCAGCACGGGAACCTTGAGTTCTATAAGATAAAGCCATAAACATGTGTATCCGAGTCTTCTATCAAAAGTTACAGCTATTTCTATGAAGTTGTACAAAAACGCTTTCTTTCGCCAAGACAGTGCGTTTCTCACTGTTACATGCATTTGAATGGGGAACTCGACCGAAACAAAGTATAGGTTTTCATTATGTGAATAACTTGGAAATCTTAGCTCAAACAGCTGCAAAACCTGTTTTCCCAGCACGGGAACCTTGAGTTCTATAAGATAAAGCCATAAACATGTGTATCCGAGTCTTCTATCAAAAGTTACAGCTATTTCTATGAAGTTGTACAAAAACGCTTTCTTTCGCCAAGACAGTGCGTTTCTCACTGTTACATGCATTTGAATGGGGAACTCGACCGAAACAAAGTATAGGTTTTCATTATGTGAATAACTTGGAAATCTTAGCTCAAACAGCTGCAAAACCTGTTTTCCCAGCACGGGAACCTTGAGTTCTATAAGATAAAGCCATAAACATGTGTATCCGAGTCTTCTATCAAAAGTTACAGCTATTTCTATGAAGTTGTACAAAAACGCTTTCTTTCGCCAAGACAGTGCGTTTCTCACTGTTACATGCATTTGAATGGGGAACTCGACCGAAACAAAGTATAGGTTTTCATTATGTGAATAACTTGGAAATCTTAGCTCAAACAGCTGCAAAACCTGTTTTCCCAGCACGGAGACCTTGAGTTCTATAAGATAAAGCCATAAACATGTGTATCCGAGTCTTCTATCAAAAGTTACAGCTATTTCTATGAAGTTGTACAAAAACGCTTTCTTTCGCCAAGACAGTGCGTTTCTCACTGTTACATGCATTTGAATGGGGAACTCGACCGAAACAAAGTATAGGTTTTCATTATGTGAATAACTTGGAAATCTTAGCTCAAACAGCTGCAAAACCTGTTTTCCCAGCACGGGAACCTTGAGTTCTATAAGATAAAGCCATAAACATGTGTATCCGAGTCTTCTATCAAAAGTTACAGCTATTTCTATGAAGTTGTACAAAAACGCTTTCTTTCGCCAAGACAGTGCGTTTCTCACTGTTACATGCATTTGAATGGGGAACTCGACCGAAACAAAGTATAGGTTTTCATTATGTGAATAACTTGGAAATCTTAGCTCAAACAGCTGCAAAACCTGTTTTCCCAGCACGGGAACCTTGAGTTCTATAAGATAAAGCCATAAACATGTGTATCCGAGTCTTCTATCAAAAGTTACAGCTATTTCTATGAAGTTGTACAAAAACGCTTTCTTTCGCCAAGACAGTGCGTTTCTCACTGTTACATGCATTTGAATGGGGAACTCGACCGAAACAAAGTATAGGTTTTCATTATGTGAATAACTTGGAAATCTTAGCTCAAACAGCTGCAAAACCTGTTTTCCCAGCACGGGAACCTTGAGTTCTATAAGATAAAGCCATAAACATGTGTATCCGAGTCTTCTATCAAAAGTTACAGCTATTTCTATGAAGTTGTACAAAAACGCTTTCTTTCGCCAAGACAGTGCGTTTCTCACTGTTACATGCATTTGAATGGGGAACTCGACCGAAACAAAGTATAGGTTTTCATTATGTGAATAACTTGGAAATCTTAGCTCAAACAGCTGCAAAACCTGTTTTCCCAGCACGGGAACCTTGGGTTCTATAAGATAAAGCCATAAACATGTGTATCCGAGTCTTCTATCAAAAGTTACAGCTATTTCTATGAAGTTGTACAAAAACGCTTTCTTTCGCCAAGACAGTGCATTTCTCACTGTTACATGCATTTGAATGGGGAACTCGACCGAAACAAAGTATAGGTTTTCATTATGTGAATAACTTGGAAATCTTAGCTCAAACAGCTGCAAAACCTGTTTTCCCAGCACGGGAACCTTGAGTTCTATAAGATAAAGCCATAAACATGTGTATCCGAGTCTTCTATCAAAAGTTACAGCTATTTATATGAAGTTGTACAAAAACGCTTTCTTTCGCCAAGACAGTGCGTTTCTCACTGTTACATGCATTTGAATGGGGAACTCGACCGAAACAAAGTATAGGTTTTCATTATGTGAATAACTTGGAAATCTTAGCTCAAACAGCTGCAAAACCTGTTTTCCCAGCACGGAGACCTTGAGTTCTATAAGATAAAGCCATAAACATGTGTATCCGAGTCTTCTATCAAAAGTTACAGCTATTTCTATGAAGTTGTACAAAAACGCTTTCTTTCGCCAAGACAGTGCGTTTCTCACTGTTACATGCATTTGAATGGGGAACTCGACCGAAACAAAGTATAGGTTTTCATTATGTGAATAACTTGGAAATCTTAGCTCAAACAGCTGCAAAACCTGTTTTCCCAGCACGGGAACCTTGAGTTCTATAAGATAAAGCCATAAACATGTGTATCCGAGTCTTCTATCAAAAGTTACAGCTATTTCTATGAAGTTGTACAAAAACGCTTTCTTTCGCCAAGACAGTGCGTTTCTCACTGTTACATGCATTTGAATGGGGAACTCGACCGAAACAAAGTATAGGTTTTCATTATGTGAATAACTTGGAAATCTTAGCTCAAACAGCTGCAAAACCTGTTTTCCCAGCACGGGAACCTTGAGTTCTATAAGATAAAGCCATAAACATGTGTATCCGAGTCTTCTATCAAAAGTTACAGCTATTTCTATGAAGTTGTACAAAAACGCTTTCTTTCGCCAAGACAGTGCGTTTCTCACTGTTACATGCATTTGAATGGGGAACTCGACCGAAACAAAGTATAGGTTTTCATTATGTGAATAACTTGGAAATCTTAGCTCAAACAGCTGCAAAACCTGTTTTCCCAGCACGGGAACCTTGAGTTCTATAAGATAAAGCCATAAACATGTGTATCCGAGTCTTCTATCAAAAGTTACAGCTATTTCTATGAAGTTGTACAAAAACGCTTTCTTTCGCCAAGACAGTGCGTTTCTCACTGTTACATGCATTTGAATGGGGAACTCGACCGAAACAAAGTATAGGTTTTCATTATGTGAATAACTTGGAAATCTTAGCTCAAACAGCTGCAAAACCTGTTTTCCCAGCACGGGAACCTTGAGTTCTATAAGATAAAGCCATAAACATGTGTATCCGAGTCTTCTATCAAAAGTTACAGCTATTTATATGAAGTTGTACAAAAACGCTTTCTTTCGCCAAGACAGTGCGTTTCTCACTGTTACATGCATTTGAATGGGGAACTCGACCGAAACAAAGTATAGGTTTTCATTATGTGAATAACTTGGAAATCTTAGCTCAAACAGCTGCAAAACCTGTTTTCCCAGCACGGGAACCTTGAGTTCTATAAGATAAAGCCATAAACATGTGTATCCGAGTCTTCTATCAAAAGTTACAGCTATTTCTATGAAGTTGTACAAAAACGCTTTCTTTCGCCAAGACAGTGCGTTTCTCACTGTTACATGCATTTGAATGGGGAACTCGACCGAAACAAAGTATAGGTTTTCATTATGTGAATAACTTGGAAATCTTAGCTCAAACAGCTGCAAAACCTGTTTTCCCAGCACGGGAACCTTGAGTTCTATAAGATAAAGCCATAAACATGTGTATCCGAGTCTTCTATCAAAAGTTACAGCTATTTCTATGAAGTTGTACAAAAACGCTTTCTTTCGCCAAGACAGTGCGTTTCTCACTGTTACATGCATTTGAATGGGGAACTCGACCGAAACAAAGTATAGGTTTTCATTATGTGAATAACTTGGAAATCTTAGCTCAAACAGCTGCAAAACCTGTTTTCCCAGCACGGGAACCTTGGGTTCTATAAGATAAAGCCATAAACATGTGTATCCGAGTCTTCTATCAAAAGTTACAGCTATTTCTATGAAGTTGTACAAAAACGCTTTCTTTCGCCAAGACAGTGCGTTTCTCACTGTTACATGCATTTGAATGGGGAACTCGACCGAAACAAAGTATAGGTTTTCATTATGTGAATAACTTGGAAATCTTAGCTCAAACAGCTGCAAAACCTGTTTTCCCAGCACGGGAACCTTGAGTTCTATAAGATAAAGCCATAAACATGTGTATCCGAGTCTTCTATCAAAAGTTACAGCTATTTCTATGAAGTTGTACAAAAACGCTTTCTTTCGCCAAGACAGTGCGTTTCTCACTGTTACATGCATTTGAATGGGGAACTCGACCGAAACAAAGTATAGGTTTTCATTATGTGAATAACTTGGAAATCTTAGCTCAAACAGCTGCAAAACCTGTTTTCCCAGCACGGGAACCTTGAGTTCTATAAGATAAAGCCATAAACATGTGTATCCGAGTCTTCTATCAAAAGTTACAGCTATTTCTATGAAGTTGTACAAAAACGCTTTCTTTCGCCAAGACAGTGCGTTTCTCACTGTTACATGCATTTGAATGGGGAACTCGACCGAAACAAAGTATAGGTTTTCATTATGTGAATAACTTGGAAATCTTAGCTCAAACAGCTGCAAAACCTGTTTTCCCAGCACGGAGACCTTGAGTTCTATAAGATAAAGCCATAAACATGTGTATCCGAGTCTTCTATCAAAAGTTACAGCTATTTCTATGAAGTTGTACAAAAACGCTTTCTTTCGCCAAGACAGTGTGTTTCTCACTGTTACATGCATTTGAATGGGGAACTCGACCGAAACAAAGTATAGGTTTTCATTATGTGAATAACTTGGAAATCTTAGCTCAAACAGCTGCAAAACCTGTTTTCCCAGCACGGGAACCTTGAGTTCTATAAGATAAAGCCATAAACATGTGTATCCGAGTCTTCTATCAAAAGTTACAGCTATTTCTATGAAGTTGTACAAAAACGCTTTCTTTCGCCAAGACAGTGCGTTTCTCACTGTTACATGCATTTGAATGGGGAACTCGACCGAAACAAAGTATAGGTTTTCATTATGTGAATAACTTGGAAATCTTAGCTCAAACAGCTGCAAAACCTGTTTTCCCAGCACGGGAACCTTGAGTTCTATAAGATAAAGCCATAAACATGTGTATCCGAGTCTTCTATCAAAAGTTACAGCTATTTCTATGAAGTTGTACAAAAACGCTTTCTTTCGCCAAGACAGTGCGTTTCTCACTGTTACATGCATTTGAATGGGGAACTCGACCGAAACAAAGTATAGGTTTTCATTATGTGAATAACTTGGAAATCTTAGCTCAAACAGCTGCAAAACCTGTTTTCCCAGCACGGGAACCTTGAGTTCTATAAGATAAAGCCATAAACATGTGTATCCGAGTCTTCTATCAAAAGTTACAGCTATTTCTATGAAGTTGTACAAAAACGCTTTCTTTCGCCAAGACAGTGCGTTTCTCACTGTTACATGCATTTGAATGGGGAACTCGACCGAAACAAAGTATAGGTTTTCATTATGTGAATAACTTGGAAATCTTAGCTCAAACAGCTGCAAAACCTGTTTTCCCAGCACGGAGACCTTGAGTTCTATAAGATAAAGCCATAAACATGTGTATCCGAGTCTTCTATCAAAAGTTACAGCTATTTCTATGAAGTTGTACAAAAACGCTTTCTTTCGCCAAGACAGTGCGTTTCTCACTGTTACATGCATTTGAATGGGGAACTCGACCGAAACAAAGTATAGGTTTTCATTATGTGAATAACTTGGAAATCTTAGCTCAAACAGCTGCAAAACCTGTTTTCCCAGCACGGAGACCTTGAGTTCTATAAGATAAAGCCATAAACATGTGTATCCGAGTCTTCTATCAAAAGTTACAGCTATTTCTATGAAGTTGTACAAAAACGCTTTCTTTCGCCAAGACAGTGCGTTTCTCACTGTTACATGCATTTGAATGGGGAACTCGACCGAAACAAAGTATAGGTTTTCATTATGTGAATAACTTGGAAATCTTAGCTCAAACAGCTGCAAAACCTGTTTTCCCAGCACGGAGACCTTGAGTTCTATAAGATAAAGCCATAAACATGTGTATCCGAGTCTTCTATCAAAAGTTACAGCTATTTCTATGAAGTTGTACAAAAACGCTTTCTTTCGCCAAGACAGTGCGTTTCTCACTGTTACATGCATTTGAATGGGGAACTCGACCGAAACAAAGTATAGGTTTTCATTATGTGAATAACTTGGAAATCTTAGCTCAAACAGCTGCAAAACCTGTTTTCCCAGCACGGGAACCTTGAGTTCTATAAGATAAAGCCATAAACATGTGTATCCGAGTCTTCTATCAAAAGTTACAGCTATTTCTATGAAGTTGTACAAAAACGCTTTCTTTCGCCAAGACAGTGCGTTTCTCACTGTTACATGCATTTGAATGGGGAACTCGACCGAAACAAAGTATAGGTTTTCATTATGTGAATAACTTGGAAATCTTAGCTCAAACAGCTGCAAAACCTGTTTTCCCAGCACGGGAACCTTGAGTTCTATAAGATAAAGCCATAAACATGTGTATCCGAGTCTTCTATCAAAAGTTACAGCTATTTCTATGAAGTTGTACAAAAACGCTTTCTTTCGCCAAGACAGTGCGTTTCTCACTGTTACATGCATTTGAATGGGGAACTCGACCGAAACAAAGTATAGGTTTTCATTATGTGAATAACTTGGAAATCTTAGCTCAAACAGCTGCAAAACCTGTTTTCCCAGCACGGGAACCTTGAGTTCTATAAGATAAAGCCATAAACATGTGTATCCGAGTCTTCTATCAAAAGTTACAGCTATTTCTATGAAGTTGTACAAAAACGCTTTCTTTCGCCAAGACAGTGCGTTTCTCACTGTTACATGCATTTGAATGGGGAACTCGACCGAAACAAAGTATAGGTTTTCATTATGTGAATAACTTGGAAATCTTAGCTCAAACAGCTGCAAAACCTGTTTTCCCAGCACGGGAACCTTGGGTTCTATAAGATAAAGCCATAAACATGTGTATCCGAGTCTTCTATCAAAAGTTACAGCTATTTCTATGAAGTTGTACAAAAACGCTTTCTTTCGCCAAGACAGTGCGTTTCTCACTGTTACATGCATTTGAATGGGGAACTCGACCGAAACAAAGTATAGGTTTTCATTATGTGAATAACTTGGAAATCTTAGCTCAAACAGCTGCAAAACCTGTTTTCCCAGCACGGAGACCTTGAGTTCTATAAGATAAAGCCATAAACATGTGTATCCGAGTCTTCTATCAAAAGTTACAGCTATTTCTATGAAGTTGTACAAAAACGCTTTCTTTCGCCAAGACAGTGCGTTTCTCACTGTTACATGCATTTGAATGGGGAACTCGACCGAAACAAAGTATAGGTTTTCATTATGTGAATAACTTGGAAATCTTAGCTCAAACAGCTGCAAAACCTGTTTTCCCAGCACGGGAACCTTGAGTTCTATAAGATAAAGCCATAAACATGTGTATCCGAGTCTTCTATCAAAAGTTACAGCTATTTCTATGAAGTTGTACAAAAACGCTTTCTTTCGCCAAGACAGTGCGTTTCTCACTGTTACATGCATTTGAATGGGGAACTCGACCGAAACAAAGTATAGGTTTTCATTATGTGAATAACTTGGAAATCTTAGCTCAAACAGCTGCAAAACCTGTTTTCCCAGCACGGGAACCTTGAGTTCTATAAGATAAAGCCATAAACATGTGTATCCGAGTCTTCTATCAAAAGTTACAGCTATTTCTATGAAGTTGTACAAAAACGCTTTCTTTCGCCAAGACAGTGCGTTTCTCACTGTTACATGCATTTGAATGGGGAACTCGACCGAAACAAAGTATAGGTTTTCATTATGTGAATAACTTGGAAATCTTAGCTCAAACAGCTGCAAAACCTGTTTTCCCAGCACGGGAACCTTGAGTTCTATAAGATAAAGCCATAAACATGTGTATCCGAGTCTTCTATCAAAAGTTACAGCTATTTCTATGAAGTTGTACAAAAACGCTTTCTTTCGCCAAGACAGTGCGTTTCTCACTGTTACATGCATTTGAATGGGGAACTCGACCGAAACAAAGTATAGGTTTTCATTATGTGAATAACTTGGAAATCTTAGCTCAAACAGCTGCAAAACCTGTTTTCCCAGCACGGGAACCTTGAGTTCTATAAGATAAAGCCATAAACATGTGTATCCGAGTCTTCTATCAAAAGTTACAGCTATTTCTATGAAGTTGTACAAAAACGCTTTCTTTCGCCAAGACAGTGCATTTCTCACTGTTACATGCATTTGAATGGGGAACTCGACCGAAACAAAGTATAGGTTTTCATTATGTGAATAACTTGGAAATCTTAGCTCAAACAGCTGCAAAACCTGTTTTCCCAGCACGGGAACCTTGAGTTCTATAAGATAAAGCCATAAACATGTGTATCCGAGTCTTCTATCAAAAGTTACAGCTATTTCTATGAAGTTGTACAAAAACGCTTTCTTTCGCCAAGACAGTGCGTTTCTCACTGTTACATGCATTTGAATGGGGAACTCGACCGAAACAAAGTATAGGTTTTCATTATGTGAATAACTTGGAAATCTTAGCTCAAACAGCTGCAAAACCTGTTTTCCCAGCACGGGAACCTTGGGTTCTATAAGATAAAGCCATAAACATGTGTATCCGAGTCTTCTATCAAAAGTTACAGCTATTTCTATGAAGTTGTACAAAAACGCTTTCTTTCGCCAAGACAGTGCGTTTCTCACTGTTACATGCATTTGAATGGGGAACTCGACCGAAACAAAGTATAGGTTTTCATTATGTGAATAACTTGGAAATCTTAGCTCAAACAGCTGCAAAACCTGTTTTCCCAGCACGGGAACCTTGAGTTCTATAAGATAAAGCCATAAACATGTGTATCCGAGTCTTCTATCAAAAGTTACAGCTATTTCTATGAAGTTGTACAAAAACGCTTTCTTTCGCCAAGACAGTGCGTTTCTCACTGTTACATGCATTTGAATGGGGAACTCGACCGAAACAAAGTATAGGTTTTCATTATGTGAATAACTTGGAAATCTTAGCTCAAACAGCTGCAAAACCTGTTTTCCCAGCACGGGAACCTTGAGTTCTATAAGATAAAGCCATAAACATGTGTATCCGAGTCTTCTATCAAAAGTTACAGCTATTTCTATGAAGTTGTACAAAAACGCTTTCTTTCGCCAAGACAGTGCGTTTCTCACTGTTACATGCATTTGAATGGGGAACTCGACCGAAACAAAGTATAGGTTTTCATTATGTGAATAACTTGGAAATCTTAGCTCAAACAGCTGCAAAACCTGTTTTCCCATTACGGAGACCTTGAGTTCTATAAGATAAAGCCATAAACATGTGTATCCGAGTCTTCTATCAAAAGTTACAGCTATTTCTATGAAGTTGTACAAAAACGCTTTCTTTCGCCAAGACAGTGTGTTTCTCACTGTTACATGCATTTGAATGGGGAACTCGACCGAAACAAAGTATAGGTTTTCATTATGTGAATAACTTGGAAATCTTAGCTCAAACAGCTGCAAAACCTGT
This sequence comes from Aulonocara stuartgranti, assembly GCF_965226115.1. Taxonomy (NCBI): domain Eukaryota; kingdom Metazoa; phylum Chordata; class Actinopteri; order Cichliformes; family Cichlidae; genus Aulonocara; species Aulonocara stuartgranti. Next base: position 27,862,034 of record NC_138955.1, on the reverse strand, counting down.
TTTCCCAGCACGGGAACCTTGAGTTCTATAAGATAAAGCCATAAACATGTGTATCCGAGTCTTCTATCAAAAGTTACAGCTATTTCTATGAAGTTGTACAAAAACGCTTTCTTTCGCCAAGACAGTGCGTTTCTCACTGTTACATGCATTTGAATGGGGAACTCGACCGAACAAAGTATAGGTTTTCATTATGTGAATAACTTGGAAATCTTAGCTCAAACAGCTGCAAAACCTGTTTTCCCAGCACGGGAACCTTGAGTTCTATAAGATAAAGCCATAAACATGTGTATCCGAGTCTTCTATCAAAAGTTACAGCTATTTCTATGAAGTTGTACAAAAACGCTTTCTTTCGCCAAGACAGTGCGTTTCTCACTGTTACATGCATTTGAATGGGGAACTCGACCGAAACAAAGTATAGGTTTTCATTATGTGAATAACTTGGAAATCTTAGCTCAAACAGCTGCAAAACCTGTTTTCCCAGCACGGGAACCTTGAGTTCTATAAGATAAAGCCATAAACATGTGTATCCGAGTCTTCTATCAAAAGTTACAGCTATTTCTATGAAGTTGTACAAAAACGCTTTCTTTCGCCAAGACAGTGCGTTTCTCACTGTTACATGCATTTGAATGGGGAACTCGACCGAAACAAAGTATAGGTTTTCATTATGTGAATAACTTGGAAATCTTAGCTCAAACAGCTGCAAAACCTGTTTTCCCAGCACGGAGACCTTGAGTTCTATAAGATAAAGCCATAAACATGTGTATCCGAGTCTTCTATCAAAAGTTACAGCTATTTCTATGAAGTTGTACAAAAACGCTTTCTTTCGCCAAGACAGTGCGTTTCTCACTGTTACATGCATTTGAATGGGGAACTCGACCGAAACAAAGTATAGGTTTTCATTATGTGAATAACTTGGAAATCTTAGCTCAAACAGCTGCAAAACCTGTTTTCCCAGCACGGAGACCTTGAGTTCTATAAGATAAAGCCATAAACATGTGTATCCGAGTCTTCTATCAAAAGTTACAGCTATTTCTATGAAGTTGTACAAAAACGCTTTCTTTCGCCAAGACAGTGCGTTTCTCACTGTTACATGCATTTGAATGGGGAACTCGACCGAAACAAAGTATAGGTTTTCATTATGTGAATAACTTGGAAATCTTAGCTCAAACAGCTGCAAAACCTGTTTTCCCAGCACGGAGACCTTGAGTTCTATAAGATAAAGCCATAAACATGTGTATCCGAGTCTTCTATCAAAAGTTACAGCTATTTCTATGAAGTTGTACAAAAACGCTTTCTTTCGCCAAGACAGTGCGTTTCTCACTGTTACATGCATTTGAATGGGGAACTCGACCGAAACAAAGTATAGGTTTTCATTATGTGAATAACTTGGAAATCTTAGCTCAAACAGCTGCAAAACCTGTTTTCCCAGCACGGGAACCTTGAGTTCTATAAGATAAATCCATAAACATGTGTATCCGAGTCTTCTATCAAAAGTTACAGCTATTTCTATGAAGTTGTACAAAAACGCTTTCTTTCGCCAAGACAGTGCGTTTCTCACTGTTACATGCATTTGAATGGGGAACTCGACCGAAACAAAGTATAGGTTTTCATTATGTGAATAACTTGGAAATCTTAGCTCAAACAGCTGCAAAACCTGTTTTCCCAGCACGGGAACCTTGAGTTCTATAAGATAAAGCCATAAACATGTGTATCCGAGTCTTCTATCAAAAGTTACAGCTATTTCTATGAAGTTGTACAAAAACGCTTTCTTTCGCCAAGACAGTGCGTTTCTCACTGTTACATGCATTTGAATGGGGAACTCGACCGAAACAAAGTATAGGTTTTCATTATGTGAATAACTTGGAAATCTTAGCTCAAACAGCTGCAAAACCTGTTTTCCCAGCACGGGAACCTTGAGTTCTATAAGATAAAGCCATAAACATGTGTATCCGAGTCTTCTCTCAAAAGTTACAGCTATTTCTATGAAGTTGTACAAAAACGCTTTCTTTCGCCAAGACAGTGCGTTTCTCACTGTTACATGCATTTGAATGGGGAACTCGACCGAAACAAAGTATAGGTTTTCATTATGTGAATAACTTGGAAATCTTAGCTCAAACAGCTGCAAAACCTGTTTTCCCAGCACGGGAACCTTGGGTTCTATAAGATAAAGCCATAAACATGTGTATCCGAGTCTTCTATCAAAAGTTACAGCTATTTCTATGAAGTTGTACAAAAACGCTTTCTTTCGCCAAGACAGTGCGTTTCTCACTGTTACATGCATTTGAATGGGGAACTCGACCGAAACAAAGTATAGGTTTTCATTATGTGAATAACTTGGAAATCTTAGCTCAAACAGCTGCAAAACCTGTTTTCCCAGCACGGGAACCTTGAGTTCTATAAGATAAAGCCATAAACATGTGTATCCGAGTCTTCTATCAAAAGTTACAGCTATTTATATGAAGTTGTACAAAAACGCTTTCTTTCGCCAAGACAGTGCGTTTCTCACTGTTACATGCATTTGAATGGGGAACTCGACCGAAACAAAGTATAGGTTTTCATTATGTGAATAACTTGGAAATCTTAGCTCAAACAGCTGCAAAACCTGTTTTCCCAGCACGGAGACCTTGAGTTCTATAAGATAAAGCCATAAACATGTGTATCCGAGTCTTCTATCAAAAGTTACAGCTATTTCTATGAAGTTGTACAAAAACGCTTTCTTTCGCCAAGACAGTGCGTTTCTCACTGTTACATGCATTTGAATGGGGAACTCGACCGAAACAAAGTATAGGTTTTCATTATGTGAATAACTTGGAAATCTTAGCTCAAACAGCTGCAAAACCTGTTTTCCCAGCACGGGAACCTTGAGTTCTATAAGATAAAGCCATAAACATGTGTATCCGAGTCTTCTATCAAAAGTTACAGCTATTTCTATGAAGTTGTACAAAAACGCTTTCTTTCGCCAAGACAGTGCGTTTCTCACTGTTACATGCATTTGAATGGGGAACTCGACCGAAACAAAGTATAGGTTTTCATTATGTGAATAACTTGGAAATCTTAGCTCAAACAGCTGCAAAACCTGTTTTCCCAGCACGGGAACCTTGAGTTCTATAAGATAAAGCCATAAACATGTGTATCCGAGTCTTCTATCAAAAGTTACAGCTATTTCTATGAAGTTGTACAAAAACGCTTTCTTTCGCCAAGACAGTGCGTTTCTCACTGTTACATGCATTTGAATGGGGAACTCGACCGAAACAAAGTATAGGTTTTCATTATGTGAATAACTTGGAAATCTTAGCTCAAACAGCTGCAAAACCTGTTTTCCCAGCACGGGAACCTTGAGTTCTATAAGATAAAGCCATAAACATGTGTATCCGAGTCTTCTATCAAAAGTTACAGCTATTTCTATGAAGTTGTACAAAAACGCTTTCTTTCGCCAAGACAGTGCGTTTCTCACTGTTACATGCATTTGAATGGGGAACTCGACCGAAACAAAGTATAGGTTTTCATTATGTGAATAACTTGGAAATCTTAGCTCAAACAGCTGCAAAACCTGTTTTCCCAGCACGGGAACCTTGAGTTCTATAAGATAAAGCCATAAACATGTGTATCCGAGTCTTCTATCAAAAGTTACAGCTATTTCTATGAAGTTGTACAAAAACGCTTTCTTTCGCCAAGACAGTGCATTTCTCACTGTTACATGCATTTGAATGGGGAACTCGACCGAAACAAAGTATAGGTTTTCATTATGTGAATAACTTGGAAATCTTAGCTCAAACAGCTGCAAAACCTGTTTTCCCAGCACGGGAACCTTGAGTTCTATAAGATAAAGCCATAAACATGTGTATCCGAGTCTTCTATCAAAAGTTACAGCTATTTCTATGAAGTTGTACAAAAACGCTTTCTTTCGCCAAGACAGTGCGTTTCTCACTGTTACATGCATTTGAATGGGGAACTCGACCGAAACAAAGTATAGGTTTTCATTATGTGAATAACTTGGAAATCTTAGCTCAAACAGCTGCAAAACCTGTTTTCCCAGCACGGGAACCTTGAGTTCTATAAGATAAAGCCATAAACATGTGTATCCGAGTCTTCTATCAAAAGTTACAGCTATTTCTATGAAGTTGTACAAAAACGCTTTCTTTCGCCAAGACAGTGCGTTTCTCACTGTTACATGCATTTGAATGGGGAACTCGACCGAAACAAAGTATAGGTTTTCATTATGTGAATAACTTGGAAATCTTAGCTCAAACAGCTGCAAAACCTGTTTTCCCAGCACGGGAACCTTGAGTTCTATAAGATAAAGCCATAAACATGTGTATCCGAGTCTTCTATCAAAAGTTACAGCTATTTCTATGAAGTTGTACAAAAACGCTTTCTTTCGCCAAGACAGTGCGTTTCTCACTGTTACATGCATTTGAATGGGGAACTCGACCGAAACAAAGTATAGGTTTTCATTATGTCAATAACTTGGAAATCTTAGCTCAAACAGCTGCAAAACCTGTTTTCCCAGCACGGGAACCTTGAGTTCTATAAGATAAAGCCATAAACATGTGTATCCGAGTCTTCTATCAAAAGTTACAGCTATTTCTATGAAGTTGTACAAAAACGCTTTCTTTCGCCAAGACAGTGCGTTTCTCACTGTTACATGCATTTGAATGGGGAACTCGACCGAAACAAAGTATAGGTTTTCATTATGTGAATAACTTGGAAATCTTAGCTCAAACAGCTGCAAAACCTGTTTTCCCAGCACGGGAACCTTGAGTTCTATAAGATAAAGCCATAAACATGTGTATCCGAGTCTTCTATCAAAAGTTACAGCTATTTCTATGAAGTTGTACAAAAACGCTTTCTTTCGCCAAGACAGTGCGTTTCTCACTGTTACATGCATTTGAATGGGGAACTCGACCGAAACAAAGTATAGGTTTTCATTATGTGAATAACTTGGAAATCTTAGCTCAAACAGCTGCAAAACCTGTTTTCCCATTACGGAGACCTTGAGTTCTATAAGATAAAGCCATAAACATGTGTATCCGAGTCTTCTATCAAAAGTTACAGCTATTTCTATGAAGTTGTACAAAAACGCTTTCTTTCGCCAAGACAGTGCGTTTCTCACTGTTACATGCATTTGAATGGGGAACTCGACCGAAACAAAGTATAGGTTTTCATTATGTGAATAACTTGGAAATCTTAGCTCAAACAGCTGCAAAACCTGTTTTCCCAGCACGGGAACCTTGAGTTCTATAAGATAAAGCCATAAACATGTGTATCCGAGTCTTCTATCAAAAGTTACAGCTATTTCTATGAAGTTGTACAAAAACGCTTTCTTTCGCCAAGACAGTGCGTTTCTCACTGTTACATGCATTTGAATGGGGAACTCGACCGAAACAAAGTATAGGTTTTCATTATGTGAATAACTTGGAAATCTTAGCTCAAACAGCTGCAAAACCTGTTTTCCCAGCACGGGAACCTTGAGTTCTATAAGATAAAGCCATAAACATGTGTATCCGAGTCTTCTATCAAAAGTTACAGCTATTTCTATGAAGTTGTACAAAAACGCTTTCTTTCGCCAAGACAGTGCGTTTCTCACTGTTACATGCATTTGAATGGGGAACTCGACCGAAACAAAGTATAGGTTTTCATTATGTGAATAACTTGGAAATCTTAGCTCAAACAGCTGCAAAACCTGTTTTCCCAGCACGGGAACCTTGAGTTCTATAAGATAAAGCCATAAACATGTGTATCCGAGTCTTCTATCAAAAGTTACAGCTATTTCTATGAAGTTGTACAAAAACGCTTTCTTTCGCCAAGACAGTGCGTTTCTCACTGTTACATGCATTTGAATGGGGAACTCGACCGAAACAAAGTATAGGTTTTCATTATGTGAATAACTTGGAAATCTTAGCTCAAACAGCTGCAAAACCTGTTTTCCCATTACGGAGACCTTGAGTTCTATAAGATAAAGCCATAAACATGTGTATCCGAGTCTTCTATCAAAAGTTACAGCTATTTCTATGAAGTTGTACAAAAACGCTTTCTTTCGCCAAGACAGTGCGTTTCTCACTGTTATATGCATTTGAATGGGGAACTCGACCGAAACAAAGTATAGGTTTTCATTATGTGAATAACTTGGAAATCTTAGCTCAAACAGCTGCAAAACCTGTTTTCCCAGCACGGGAACCTTGAGTTCTATAAGATAAAGCCATAAACATGTGTATCCGAGTCTTCTATCAAAAGTTACAGCTATTTCTATGAAGTTGTACAAAAACGCTTTCTTTCGCCAAGACAGTGCGTTTCTCACTGTTACATGCATTTGAATGGGGAACTCGACCGAAACAAAGTATAGGTTTTCATTATGTGAATAACTTGGAAATCTTAGCTCAAACAGCTGCAAAACCTGTTTTCCCAGCACGGGAACCTTGAGTTCTATAAGATAAAGCCATAAACATGTGTATCCGAGTCTTCTATCAAAAGTTACAGCTATTTCTATGAAGTTGTACAAAAACGCTTTCTTTCGCCAAGACAGTGCGTTTCTCACTGTTACATGCATTTGAATGGGGAACTCGACCGAAACAAAGTATAGGTTTTCATTATGTGAATAACTTGGAAATCTTAGCTCAAACAGCTGCAAAACCTGTTTTCCCAGCACGGGAACCTTGAGTTCTATAAGATAAAGCCATAAACATGTGTATCCGAGTCTTCTATCAAAAGTTACAGCTATTTCTATGAAGTTGTACAAAAACGCTTTCTTTCGCCAAGACAGTGCGTTTCTCACTGTTACATGCATTTGAATGGGGAACTCGACCGAAACAAAGTATAGGTTTTCATTATGTGAATAACTTGGAAATCTTAGCTCAAACAGCTGCAAAACCTGTTTTCCCAGCACGGGAACCTTGAGTTCTATAAGATAAAGCCATAAACATGTGTATCCGAGTCTTCTATCAAAAGTTACAGCTATTTCTATGAAGTTGTACAAAAACGCTTTCTTTCGCCAAGACAGTGCGTTTCTCACTGTTACATGCATTTGAATGGGGAACTCGACCGAAACAAAGTATAGGTTTTCATTATGTGAATAACTTGGAAATCTTAGCTCAAACAGCTGCAAAACCTGTTTTCCCAGCACGGAGACCTTGAGTTCTATAAGATAAAGCCATAAACATGTGTATCCGAGTCTTCTATCAAAAGTTACAGCTATTTCTATGAAGTTGTACAAAAACGCTTTCTTTCGCCAAGACAGTGCGTTTCTCACTGTTACATGCATTTGAATGGGGAACTCGACCGAAACAAAGTATAGGTTTTCATTATGTGAATAAATTGGAAATCTTAGCTCAAACAGCTGCAAAACCTGTTTTCCCAGCACGGGAACCTTGAGTTCTATAAGATAAAGCCATAAACATGTGTATCCGAGTCTTCTATCAAAAGTTACAGCTATTTCTATGAAGTTGTACAAAAACGCTTTCTTTCGCCAAGACAGTGCGTTTCTCACTGTTACATGCATTTGAATGGGGAACTCGACCGAAACAAAGTATAGGTTTTCATTATGTGAATAACTTGGAAATCTTAGCTCAAACAGCTGCAAAACCTGTTTTCCCAGCACGGGAACCTTGAGTTCTATAAGATAAAGCCATAAACATGTGTATCCGAGTCTTCTATCAAAAGTTACAGCTATTTCTATGAAGTTGTACAAAAACGCTTTCTTTCGCCAAGACAGTGCGTTTCTCACTGTTACATGCATTTGAATGGGGAACTCGACCGAAAAAAAGTATAGGTTTTCATTATGTGAATAACTTGGAAATCTTAGCTCAAACAGCTGCAAAACCTGTTTTCCCAGCACGGGAACCTTGAGTTCTATAAGATAAAGCCATAAACATGTGTATCCGAGTCTTCTATCAAAAGTTACAGCTATTTCTATGAAGTTGTACAAAAACGCTTTCTTTCGCCAAGACAGTGCGTTTCTCACTGTTACATGCATTTGAATGGGGAACTCGACCGAAACAAAGTATAGGTTTTCATTATGTGAATAACTTGGAAATCTTAGCTCAAACAGCTGCAAAACCTGTTTTCCCAGCACGGGAACCTTGAGTTCTATAAGATAAAGCCATAAACATGTGTATCCGAGTCTTCTATCAAAAGTTACAGCTATTTCTATGAAGTTGTACAAAAACGCTTTCTTTCGCCAAGACAGTGCGTTTCTCACTGTTACATGCATTTGAATGGGGAACTCGACCGAAACAAAGTATAGGTTTTCATTATGTGAATAACTTGGAAATCTTAGCTCAAACAGCTGCAAAACCTGTTTTCCCAGCACGGGAACCTTGGGTTCTATAAGATAAAGCCATAAACATGTGTATCCGAGTCTTCTATCAAAAGTTACAGCTATTTCTATGAAGTTGTACAAAAACGCTTTCTTTCGCCAAGACAGTGCGTTTCTCACTGTTACATGCATTTGAATGGGGAACTCGACCGAAACAAAGTATAGGTTTTCATTATGTGAATAACTTGGAAATCTTAGCTCAAACAGCTGCAAAACCTGTTTTCCCAGCACGGGAACCTTGAGTTCTATAAGATAAAGCCATAAACGTGTATCCGAGTCTTCTATCAAAAGTTACAGCTATTTATATGAAGTTGTACAAAAACGCTTTCTTTCGCCAAGACAGTGCGTTTCTCACTGTTACATGCATTTGAATGGGGAACTCGACCGAAACAAAGTATAGGTTTTCATTATGTGAATAACTTGGAAATCTTAGCTCAAACAGCTGCAAAACCTGTTTTCCCAGCACGGGAACCTTGAGTTCTATAAGATAAAGCCATAAACATGTGTATCCGAGTCTTCTATCAAAAGTTACAGCTATTTCTATGAAGTTGTACAAAAACGCTTTCTTTCGCCAAGACAGTGCATTTCTCACTGTTACATGCATTTGAATGGGGAACTCGACCGAAACAAAGTATAGGTTTTCATTATGTGAATAACTTGGAAATCTTAGCTCAAACAGCTGCAAAACCTGTTTTCCCAGCACGGGAACCTTGAGTTCTATAAGATAAAGCCATAAACATGTGTATCCGAGTCTTCTATCAAAAGTTACAGCTATTTCTATGAAGTTGTACAAAAACGCTTTCTTTCGCCAAGACAGTGCGTTTCTCACTGTTACATGCATTTGAATGGGGAACTCGACCGAAACAAAGTATAGGTTTTCATTATGTGAATAACTTGGAAATCTTAGCTCAAACAGCTGCAAAACCTGTTTTCCCATTACGGAGACCTTGAGTTCTATAAGATAAAGCCATAAACATGTGTATCCGAGTCTTCTATCAAAAGTTACAGCTATTTCTATGAAGTTGTACAAAAACGCTTTCTTTCGCCAAGACAGTGCGTTTCTCACTGTTATATGCATTTGAATGGGGAACTCGACCGAAACAAAGTATAGGTTTTCATTATGTGAATAACTTGGAAATCTTAGCTCAAACAGCTGCAAAACCTGTTTTCCCAGCACGGGAACCTTGAGTTCTATAAGATAAAGCCATAAACATGTGTATCCGAGTCTTCTATCAAAAGTTACAGCTATTTCTATGAAGTTGTACAAAAACGCTTTCTTTCGCCAAGACAGTGCGTTTCTCACTGTTACATGCATTTGAATGGGGAACTCGACCGAAACAAAGTATAGGTTTTCATTATGTGAATAACTTGGAAATCTTAGCTCAAACAGCTGCAAAACCTGTTTTCCCAGCACGGGAACCTTGAGTTCTATAAGATAAAGCCATAAACATGTGTATCCGAGTCTTCTATCAAAAGTTACAGCTATTTCTATGAAGTTGTACAAAAACGCTTTCTTTCGCCAAGACAGTGCGTTTCTCACTGTTACATGCATTTGAATGGGGAACTCGACCGAAACAAAGTATAGGTTTTCATTATGTGAATAACTTGGAAATCTTAGCTCAAACAGCTGCAAAACCTGTTTTCCCAGCACGGGAACCTTGAGTTCTATAAGATAAAGCCATAAACATGTGTATCCGAGTCTTCTATCAAAAGTTACAGCTATTTCTATGAAGTTGTACAAAAACGCTTTCTTTCGCCAAGACAGTGCGTTTCTCACTGTTACATGCATTTGAATGGGGAACTCGACCGAAACAAAGTATAGGTTTTCATTATGTGAATAACTTGGAAATCTTAGCTCAAACAGCTGCAAAACCTGTTTTCCCAGCACGGGAACCTTGAGTTCTATAAGATAAAGCCATAAACATGTGTATCCGAGTCTTCTATCAAAAGTTACAGCTATTTCTATGAAGTTGTACAAAAACGCTTTCTTTCGCCAAGACAGTGCGTTTCTCACTGTTACATGCATTTGAATGGGGAACTCGACCGAAACAAAGTATAGGTTTTCATTATGTGAATAACTTGGAAATCTTAGCTCAAACAGCTGCAAAACCTGTTTTCCCAGCACGGAGACCTTGAGTTCTATAAGATAAAGCCATAAACATGTGTATCCGAGTCTTCTATCAAAAGTTACAGCTATTTCTATGAAGTTGTACAAAAACGCTTTCTTTCGCCAAGACAGTGCGTTTCTCACTGTTACATGCATTTGAATGGGGAACTCGACCGAAACAAAGTATAGGTTTTCATTATGTGAATAAATTGGAAATCTTAGCTCAAACAGCTGCAAAACCTGTTTTCCCAGCACGGGAACCTTGAGTTCTATAAGATAAAGCCATAAACATGTGTATCCGAGTCTTCTATCAAAAGTTACAGCTATTTCTATGAAGTTGTACAAAAACGCTTTCTTTCGCCAAGACAGTGCGTTTCTCACTGTTACATGCATTTGAATGGGGAACTCGACCGAAACAAAGTATAGGTTTTCATTATGTGAATAACTTGGAAATCTTAGCTCAAACAGCTGCAAAACCTGTTTTCCCAGCACGGGAACCTTGAGTTCTATAAGATAAAGCCATAAACATGTGTATCCGAGTCTTCTATCAAAAGTTACAGCTATTTCTATGAAGTTGTACAAAAACGCTTTCTTTCGCCAAGACAGTGCGTTTCTCACTGTTACATGCATTTGAATGGGGAACTCGACCGAAAAAAAGTATAGGTTTTCATTATGTGAATAACTTGGAAATCTTAGCTCAAACAGCTGCAAAACCTGTTTTCCCAGCACGGGAACCTTGAGTTCTATAAGATAAAGCCATAAACATGTGTATCCGAGTCTTCTATCAAAAGTTACAGCTATTTCTATGAAGTTGTACAAAAACGCTTTCTTTCGCCAAGACAGTGCGTTTCTCACTGTTACATGCATTTGAATGGGGAACTCGACCGAAACAAAGTATAGGTTTTCATTATGTGAATAACTTGGAAATCTTAGCTCAAACAGCTGCAAAACCTGTTTTCCCAGCACGGGAACCTTGAGTTCTATAAGATAAAGCCATAAACATGTGTATCCGAGTCTTCTATCAAAAGTTACAGCTATTTCTATGAAGTTGTACAAAAACGCTTTCTTTCGCCAAGACAGTGCGTTTCTCACTGTTACATGCATTTGAATGGGGAACTCGACCGAAACAAAGTATAGGTTTTCATTATGTGAATAACTTGGAAATCTTAGCTCAAACAGCTGCAAAACCTGTTTTCCCAGCACGGGAACCTTGGGTTCTATAAGATAAAGCCATAAACATGTGTATCCGAGTCTTCTATCAAAAGTTACAGCTATTTCTATGAAGTTGTACAAAAACGCTTTCTTTCGCCAAGACAGTGCGTTTCTCACTGTTACATGCATTTGAATGGGGAACTCGACCGAAACAAAGTATAGGTTTTCATTATGTGAATAACTTGGAAATCTTAGCTCAAACAGCTGCAAAACCTGTTTTCCCAGCACGGGAACCTTGAGTTCTATAAGATAAAGCCATAAACATGTGTATCCGAGTCTTCTATCAAAAGTTACAGCTATTTATATGAAGTTGTACAAAAACGCTTTCTTTCGCCAAGACAGTGCGTTTCTCACTGTTACATGCATTTGAATGGGGAACTCGACCGAAACAAAGTATAGGTTTTCATTATGTGAATAACTTGGAAATCTTAGCTCAAACAGCTGCAAAACCTGTTTTCCCAGCACGGAGACCTTGAGTTCTATAAGATAAAGCCATAAACATGTGTATCCGAGTCTTCTATCAAAAGTTACAGCTATTTCTATGAAGTTGTACAAAAACGCTTTCTTTCGCCAAGACAGTGCGTTTCTCACTGTTACATGCATTTGAATGGGGAACTCGACCGAAACAAAGTATAGGTTTTCATTATGTGAATAACTTGGAAATCTTAGCTCAAACAGCTGCAAAACCTGTTTTCCCAGCACGGGAACCTTGAGTTCTATAAGATAAAGCCATAAACATGTGTATCCGAGTCTTCTATCAAAAGTTACAGCTATTTCTATGAAGTTGTACAAAAACGCTTTCTTTCGCCAAGACAGTGCGTTTCTCACTGTTACATGCATTTGAATGGGGAACTCGACCGAAACAAAGTATAGGTTTTCATTATGTGAATAACTTGGAAATCTTAGCTCAAACAGCTGCAAAACCTGTTTTCCCAGCACAGAGACCTTGAGTTCTATAAGATAAAGCCATAAACATGTGTATCCGAGTCTTCTATCAAAAGTTACAGCTATTTCTATGAAGTTGTACAAAAACGCTTTCTTTCGCCAAGACAGTGCGTTTCTCACTGTTACATGCATTTGAATGGGGAACTCGACCGAAACAAAGTATAGGTTTTCATTATGTGAATAACTTGGAAATCTTAGCTCAAACAGCTGCAAAACCTGTTATCCCAGCACGGAGACCTTGAGTTCTATAAGATAAAGCCATAAACATGTGTATCCGAGTCTTCTATCAAAAGTTACAGCTATTTCTATGAAGTTGTACAAAAACGCTTTCTTTCGCCAAGACAGTGCGTTTCTCACTGTTACATGCATTTGAATGGGGAACTCGACCGAAACAAAGTATAGGTTTTCATTATGTGAATAACTTGGAAATCTTAGCTCAAACAGCTGCAAAACCTGTTTTCCCAGCACGGGAACCTTGAGTTCTATAAGATAAAGCCATAAACATGTGTATCCGAGTCTTCTATCAAAAGTTACAGCTATTTCTATGAAGTTGTACAAAAACGCTTTCTTTCGCCAAGACAGTGCGTTTCTCACTGTTACATGCATTTGAATGGGGAACTCGACCGAAACAAAGTATAGGTTTTCATTATGTGAATAACTTGGAAATCTTAGCTCAAACAGCTGCAAAACCTGTTTTCCCAGCACGGGAACCTTGAGTTCTATAAGATAAAGCCATAAACATGTGTATCCGAGTCTTCTATCAAAAGTTACAGCTATTTCTATGAAGTTGTACAAAAACGCTTTCTTTCGCCAAGACAGTGCGTTTCTCACTGTTACATGCATTTGAATGGGGAACTCGACCGAAACAAAGTATAGGTTTTCATTATGTGAATAACTTGGAAATCTTAGCTCAAACAGCTGCAAAACCTGTTTTCCCAGCACGGAGACCTTGAGTTCTATAAGATAAAGCCATAAACATGTGTATCCGAGTCTTCTATCAAAAGTTACAGCTATTTCTATGAAGTTGTACAAAAACGCTTTCTTTCGCCAAGACAGTGCGTTTCTCACTGTTACATGCATTTGAATGGGGAACTCGACCGAAACAAAGTATAGGTTTTCATTATGTGAATAACTTGGAAATCTTAGCTCAAACAGCTGCAAAACCTGTTTTCCCAGCACGGGAACCTTGAGTTCTATAAGATAAAGCCATAAACATGTGTATCCGAGTCTTCTATCAAAAGTTACAGCTATTTCTATGAAGTTGTACAAAAACGCTTTCTTTCGCCAAGACAGTGCGTTTCTCACTGTTACATGCATTTGAATGGGGAACTCGACCGAAACAAAGTATAGGTTTTCATTATGTGAATAACTTGGAAATCTTAGCTCAAACAGCTGCAAAACCTGTTTTCCCAGCACGGGAACCTTGAGTTCTATAAGATAAAGCCATAAACATGTGTATCCGAGTCTTCTATCAAAAGTTACAGCTATTTCTATGAAGTTGTACAAAAACGCTTTATTTCGCCAAGACAGTGCGTTTCTCACTGTTACATGCATTTGAATGGGGAACTCGACCGAAACAAAGTATAGGTTTTCATTATGTGAATAACTTGGAAATCTTAGCTCAAACAGCTGCAAAACCTGTTTTCCCAGCACGGAGACCTTGAGTTCTATAAGATAAAGCCATAAACATGTGTATCCGAGTCTTCTATCAAAAGTTACAGCTATTTCTATGAAGTTGTACAAAAACGCTTTCTTTCGCCAAGACAGTGCGTTTCTCACTGTTACATGCATTTGAATGGGGAACTCGACCGAAACAAAGTATAGGTTTTCATTATGTGAATAACTTGGAAATCTTAGCTCAAACAGCTGCAAAACCTGTTTTCCCAGCACGGAGACCTTGAGTTCTATAAGATAAAGCCATAAACATGTGTATCCGAGTCTTCTATCAAAAGTTACAGCTATTTCTATGAAGTTGTACAAAAACGCTTTCTTTCGCCAAGACAGTGCGTTTCTCACTGTTACATGCATTTGAATGGGGAACTCGACCGAAACAAAGTATAGGTTTTCATTATGTGAATAACTTGGAAATCTTAGCTCAAACAGCTGCAAAACCTGTTTTCCCAGCACGGAGACCTTGAGTTCTATAAGATAAAGCCATAAACATGTGTATCCGAGTCTTCTATCAAAAGTTACAGCTATTTCTATGAAGTTGTACAAAAACGCTTTCTTTCGCCAAGACAGTGCGTTTCTCACTGTTACATGCATTTGAATGGGGAACTCGACCGAAACAAAGTATAGGTTTTCATTATGTGAATAACTTGGAAATCTTAGCTCAAACAGCTGCAAAACCTGTTTTCCCAGCACGGGAACCTTGAGTTCTATAAGATAAAGCCATAAACATGTGTATCCGAGTCTTCTATCAAAAGTTACAGCTATTTCTATGAAGTTGTACAAAAACGCTTTCTTTCGCCAAGACAGTGCGTTTCTCACTGTTACATGCATTTGAATGGGGAACTCGACCGAAACAAAGTATAGGTTTTCATTATGTGAATAACTTGGAAATCTTAGCTCAAACAGCTGCAAAACCTGTTTTCCCAGCACAGGAACCTTGAGTTCTATAAGATAAATCCATAAACATGTGTATCCGAGTCTTCTATCAAAAGTTACAGCTATTTCTATGAAGTTGTACAAAAACGCTTTCTTTCGCCAAGACAGTGCGTTTCTCACTGTTACATGCATTTGAATGGGGAACTCGACCGAAACAAAGTATAGGTTTTCATTATGTGAATAACTTGGAAATCTTAGCTCAAACAGCTGCAAAACCTGTTTTCCCAGCACGGAGACCTTGAGTTCTATAAGATAAAGCCATAAACATGTGTATCCGAGTCTTCTATCAAAAGTTACAGCTATTTCTATGAAGTTGTACAAAAACGCTTTCTTTCGCCAAGACAGTGCGTTTCTCACTGTTACATGCATTTGAATGGGGAACTCGACCGAAACAAAGTATAGGTTTTCATTATGTGAATAACTTGGAAATCTTAGCTCAAACAGCTGCAAAACCTGTTTTCCCAGCACGGAGACCTTGAGTTCTATAAGATAAAGCCATAAACATGTGTATCCGAGTCTTCTATCAAAAGTTACAGCTATTTCTATGAAGTTGTACAAAAACGCTTTCTTTCGCCAAGACAGTGCGTTTCTCACTGTTACATGCATTTGAATGGGGAACTCGACCGAAACAAAGTATAGGTTTTCATTATGTGAATAACTTGGAAATCTTAGCTCAAACAGCTGCAAAACCTGTTTTCCCAGCACGGGAACCTTGAGTTCTATAAGATAAAGCCATAAACATGTGTATCCGAGTCTTCTATCAAAAGTTACAGCTATTTCTATGAAGTTGTACAAAAACGCTTTCTTTCGCCAAGACAGTGCGTTTCTCACTGTTACATGCATTTGAATGGGGAACTCGACCGAAACAAAGTATAGGTTTTCATTATGTGAATAACTTGGAAATCTTAGCTCAAACAGCTGCAAAACCTGTTTTCCCAGCACGGGAACCTTGAGTTCTATAAGATAAAGCCATAAACATGTGTATCCGAGTCTTCTATCAAAAGTTACAGCTATTTCTATGAAGTTGTACAAAAACGCTTTCTTTCGCCAAGACAGTGCGTTTCTCACTGTTACATGCATTTGAATGGGGAACTCGACCGAAACAAAGTATAGGTTTTCATTATGTGAATAACTTGGAAATCTTAGCTCAAACAGCTGAAAAACCTGTTTTCCCAGCACGGGAACCTTGAGTTCTATAAGATAAAGCCATAAACATGTGTATCCGAGTCTTCTATCAAAAGTTACAGCTATTTCTATGAAGTTGTACGAAAACGCTTTCTTTCGCCAAGACAGTGCGTTTCTCACTGTTACATGCATTTGAATGGGGAACTCGACCGAAACAAAGTATAGGTTTTCATTATGTGAATAACTTGGAAATCTTAGCTCAAACAGCTGCAAAACCTGTTTTCCCAGCACGGAGACCTTGAGTTCTATAAGATAAAGCCATAAACATGTGTATCCGAGTCTTCTATCAAAAGTTACAGCTATTTCTATGAAGTTGTACAAAAACGCTTTCTTTCGCCAAGACAGTGCGTTTCTCACTGTTACATGCATTTGAATGGGGAACTCGACCGAAACAAAGTATAGGTTTTCATTATGTGAATAACTTGGAAATCTTAGCTCAAACAGCTGCAAAACCTGTTTTCCCAGCACGGGAACCTTGAGTTCTATAAGATAAAGCCATAAACATGTGTATCCGAGTCTTCTATCAAAAGTTACAGCTATTTCTATGAAGTTGTACAAAAACGCTTTCTTTCGCCAAGACAGTGCGTTTCTCACTGTTACATGCATTTGAATGGGGAACTCGACCGAAACAAAGTATAGGTTTTCATTATGTGAATAACTTGGAAATCTTAGCTCAAACAGCTGCAAAACCTGTTTTCCCAGCACGGAGACCTTGAGTTCTATAAGATAAAGCCATAAACATGTGTATCCGAGTCTTCTATCAAAAGTTACAGCTATTTCTATGAAGTTGTACAAAAACGCTTTCTTTCGCCAAGACAGTGCGTTTCTCACTGTTACATGCATTTGAATGGGGAACTCGACCGAAACAAAGTATAGGTTTTCATTATGTGAATAACTTGGAAATCTTAGCTCAAACAGCTGCAAAACCTGTTTTCCCAGCACGGAGACCTTGAGTTCTATAAGATAAAGCCATAAACATGTGTATCCGAGTCTTCTATCAAAAGTTACAGCTATTTCTATGAAGTTGTACAAAAACGCTTTCTTTCGCCAAGACAGTGCGTTTCTCACTGTTACATGCATTTGAATGGGGAACTCGACCGAAACAAAGTATAGGTTTTCATTATGTGAATAACTTGGAAATCTTAGCTCAAACAGCTGCAAAACCTGTTTTCCCAGCACGGGAACCTTGAGTTCTATAAGATAAAGCCATAAACATGTGTATCCGAGTCTTCTATCAAAAGTTACAGCTATTTCTATGAAGTTGTACAAAAACGCTTTCTTTCGCCAAGACAGTGCGTTTCTCACTGTTACATGCATTTGAATGGGGAACTCGACCGAAACAAAGTATAGGTTTTCATTATGTGAATAACTTGGAAATCTTAGCTCAAACAGCTGCAAAACCTGTTTTCCCAGCACGGAGACCTTGAGTTCTATAAGATAAAGCCATAAACATGTGTATCCGAGTCTTCTATCAAAAGTTACAGCTATTTCTATGAAGTTGTACAAAAACGCTTTCTTTCGCCAAGACAGTGCGTTTCTCACTGTTACATGCATTTGAATGGGGAACTCGACCGAAACAAAGTATAGGTTTTCATTATGTGAATAACTTGGAAATCTTAGCTCAAACAGCTGCAAAACCTGTTTTCCCAGCACGGAGACCTTGAGTTCTATAAGATAAAGCCATAAACATGTGTATCCGAGTCTTCTATCAAAAGTTACAGCTATTTCTATGAAGTTGTACAAAAACGCTTTCTTTCGCCAAGACAGTGCGTTTCTCACTGTTACATGCATTTGAATGGGGAACTCGACCGAAACAAAGTATAGGTTTTCATTATGTGAATAACTTGGAAATCTTAGCTCAAACAGCTGCAAAACCTGTTTTCCCAGCACGGAGACCTTGAGTTCTATAAGATAAAGCCATAAACATGTGTATCCGAGTCTTCTATCAAAAGTTACAGCTATTTCTATGAAGTTGTACAAAAACGCTTTCTTTCGCCAAGACAGTGCGTTTCTCACTGTTACATGCATTTGAATGGGGAACTCGACCGAAACAAAGTATAGGTTTTCATTATGTGAATAACTTGGAAATCTTAGCTCAAACAGCTGCAAAACCTGTTTTCCCAGCACGGAGACCTTGAGTTCTATAAGATAAAGCCATAAACATGTGTATCCGAGTCTTCTATCAAAAGTTACAGCTATTTCTATGAAGTTGTACAAAAACGCTTTCTTTCGCCAAGACAGTGCGTTTCTCACTGTTACATGCATTTGAATGGGGAACTCGACCGAAACAAAGTATAGGTTTTCATTATGTGAATAACTTGGAAATCTTAGCTCAAACAGCTGCAAAACCTGTTTTCCCAGCACGGGAACCTTGAGTTCTATAAGATAAAGCCATAAACATGTGTATCCGAGTCTTCTATCAAAAGTTACAGCTATTTCTATGAAGTTGTACAAAAACGCTTTCTTTCGCCAAGACAGTGCGTTTCTCACTGTTACATGCATTTGAATGGGGAACTCGACCGAAACAAAGTATAGGTTTTCATTATGTGAATAACTTGGAAATCTTAGCTCAAACAGCTGCAAAACCTGTTTTCCCAGCACGGGAACCTTGAGTTCTATAAGATAAAGCCATAAACATGTGTATCCGAGTCTTCTATCAAAAGTTACAGCTATTTCTATGAAGTTGTACAAAAACGCTTTCTTTCGCCAAGACAGTGCGTTTCTCACTGTTACATGCATTTGAATGGGGAACTCGACCGAAACAAAGTATAGGTTTTCATTATGTGAATAACTTGGAAATCTTAGCTCAAACAGCTGCAAAACCTGTTTTCCCAGCACGGGAACCTTGAGTTCTATAAGATAAAGCCATAAACATGTGTATCCGAGTCTTCTATCAAAAGTTACAGCTATTTCTATGAAGTTGTACAAAAACGCTTTCTTTCGCCAAGACAGTGCGTTTCTCACTGTTACATGCATTTGAATGGGGAACTCGACCGAAACAAAGTATAGGTTTTCATTATGTGAATAACTTGGAAATCTTAGCTCAAACAGCTGCAAAACCTGTTTTCCCAGCACGGGAACCTTGAGTTCTATAAGATAAAGCCATAAACATGTGTATCCGAGTCTTCTATCAAAAGTTACAGCTATTTCTATGAAGTTGTACAAAAACGCTTTCTTTCGCCAAGACAGTGCGTTTCTCACTGTTACATGCATTTGAATGGGGAACTCGACCGAAACAAAGTATAGGTTTTCATTATGTGAATAACTTGGA
The DNA here is from genome assembly GCF_965226115.1 of Aulonocara stuartgranti. Taxonomy (NCBI): domain Eukaryota; kingdom Metazoa; phylum Chordata; class Actinopteri; order Cichliformes; family Cichlidae; genus Aulonocara; species Aulonocara stuartgranti. The sequence continues at coordinate 27,842,396 of NC_138955.1, read as the reverse complement.
AATCTTAGCTCAAACAGCTGCAAAACCTGTTTTCCCAGCACGGAGACCTTGAGTTCTATAAGATAAAGCCATAAACATGTGTATCCGAGTCTTCTATCAAAAGTTACAGCTATTTCTATGAAGTTGTACAAAAACGCTTTCTTTCGCCAAGACAGTGCGTTTCTCACTGTTACATGCATTTGAATGGGGAACTCGACCGAAACAAAGTATAGGTTTTCATTATGTGAATAACTTGGAAATCTTAGCTCAAACAGCTGCAAAACCTGTTTTCCCAGCACGGAGACCTTGAGTTCTATAAGATAAAGCCATAAACATGTGTATCCGAGTCTTCTATCAAAAGTTACAGCTATTTCTATGAAGTTGTACAAAAACGCTTTCTTTCGCCAAGACAGTGCGTTTCTCACTGTTACATGCATTTGAATGGGGAACTCGACCGAAACAAAGTATAGGTTTTCATTATGTGAATAACTTGGAAATCTTAGCTCAAACAGCTGCAAAACCTGTTTTCCCAGCACGGGAACCTTGAGTTCTATAAGATAAAGCCATAAACATGTGTATCCGAGTCTTCTATCAAAAGTTACAGCTATTTCTATGAAGTTGTACAAAAACGCTTTCTTTCGCCAAGACAGTGCGTTTCTCACTGTTACATGCATTTGAATGGGGAACTCGACCGAAACAAAGTATAGGTTTTCATTATGTGAATAACTTGGAAATCTTAGCTCAAACAGCTGCAAAACCTGTTTCCCCAGCACGGAGACCTTGAGTTCTATAAGATAAAGCCATAAACATGTGTATCCGAGTCTTCTATCAAAAGTTACAGCTATTTCTATGAAGTTGTACAAAAACGCTTTCTTTCGCCAAGACAGTGCGTTTCTCACTGTTACATGCATTTGAATGGGGAACTCGACCGAAACAAAGTATAGGTTTTCATTATGTGAATAACTTGGAAATCTTAGCTCAAACAGCTGCAAAACCTGTTTTCCCAGCACAGGAACCTTGAGTTCTATAAGATAAATCCATAAACATGTGTATCCGAGTCTTCTATCAAAAGTTACAGCTATTTCTATGAAGTTGTACAAAAACGCTTTCTTTCGCCAAGACAGTGCGTTTCTCACTGTTACATGCATTTGAATGGGGAACTCGACCGAAACAAAGTATAGGTTTTCATTATGTGAATAACTTGGAAATCTTAGCTCAAACAGCTGCAAAACCTGTTTTCCCAGCACGGGAACCTTGAGTTCTATAAGATAAAGCCATAAACATGTGTATCCGAGTCTTCTATCAAAAGTTACAGCTATTTCTATGAAGTTGTACAAAAACGCTTTCTTTCGCCAAGACAGTGCGTTTCTCACTGTTACATGCATTTGAATGGGGAACTCGACCGAAACAAAGTATAGGTTTTCATTATGTGAATAACTTGGAAATCTTAGCTCAAACAGCTGCAAAACCTGTTTTCCCAGCACGGGAACCTTGAGTTCTATAAGATAAAGCCATAAACATGTGTATCCGAGTCTTCTATCAAAAGTTACAGCTATTTCTATGAAGTTGTACAAAAACGCTTTCTTTCGCCAAGACAGTGCGTTTCTCACTGTTACATGCATTTGAATGGGGAACTCGACCGAAACAAAGTATAGGTTTTCATTATGTGAATAACTTGGAAATCTTAGCTCAAACAGCTGCAAAACCTGTTTTCCCAGCACGGAGACCTTGAGTTCTATAAGATAAAGCCATAAACATGTGTATCCGAGTCTTCTATCAAAAGTTACAGCTATTTCTATGAAGTTGTACAAAAACGCTTTCTTTCGCCAAGACAGTGCGTTTCTCACTGTTACATGCATTTGAATGGGGAACTCGACCGAAACAAAGTATAGGTTTTCATTATGTGAATAACTTGGAAATCTTAGCTCAAACAGCTGCAAAACCTGTTATCCCAGCACGGAGACCTTGAGTTCTATAAGATAAAGCCATAAACATGTGTATCCGAGTCTTCTATCAAAAGTTACAGCTATTTCTATGAAGTTGTACAAAAACGCTTTCTTTCGCCAAGACAGTGCGTTTCTCACTGTTACATGCATTTGAATGGGGAACTCGACCGAAACAAAGTATAGGTTTTCATTATGTGAATAACTTGGAAATCTTAGCTCAAACAGCTGCAAAACCTGTTTTCCCAGCACGGGAACCTTGAGTTCTATAAGATAAAGCCATAAACATGTGTATCCGAGTCTTCTATCAAAAGTTACAGCTATTTCTATGAAGTTGTACAAAAACGCTTTCTTTCGCCAAGACAGTGCGTTTCTCACTGTTACATGCATTTGAATGGGGAACTCGACCGAAACAAAGTATAGGTTTTCATTATGTGAATAACTTGGAAATCTTAGCTCAAACAGCTGCAAAACCTGTTTTCCCAGCACGGGAACCTTGAGTTCTATAAGATAAAGCCATAAACATGTGTATCCGAGTCTTCTATCAAAAGTTACAGCTATTTCTATGAAGTTGTACAAAAACGCTTTCTTTCGCCAAGACAGTGCGTTTCTCACTGTTACATGCATTTGAATGGGGAACTCGACCGAAACAAAGTATAGGTTTTCATTATGTGAATAACTTGGAAATCTTAGCTCAAACAGCTGCAAAACCTGTTTTCCCAGCACGGAGACCTTGAGTTCTATAAGATAAAGCCATAAACATGTGTATCCGAGTCTTCTATCAAAAGTTACAGCTATTTCTATGAAGTTGTACAAAAACGCTTTCTTTCGCCAAGACAGTGCGTTTCTCACTGTTACATGCATTTGAATGGGGAACTCGACCGAAACAAAGTATAGGTTTTCATTATGTGAATAACTTGGAAATCTTAGCTCAAACAGCTGCAAAACCTGTTTTCCCAGCACGGGAACCTTGAGTTCTATAAGATAAAGCCATAAACATGTGTATCCGAGTCTTCTATCAAAAGTTACAGCTATTTCTATGAAGTTGTACAAAAACGCTTTCTTTCGCCAAGACAGTGCGTTTCTCACTGTTACATGCATTTGAATGGGGAACTCGACCGAAACAAAGTATAGGTTTTCATTATGTGAATAACTTGGAAATCTTAGCTCAAACAGCTGCAAAACCTGTTTTCCCAGCACGGGAACCTTGAGTTCTATAAGATAAAGCCATAAACATGTGTATCCGAGTCTTCTATCAAAAGTTACAGCTATTTCTATGAAGTTGTACAAAAACGCTTTCTTTCGCCAAGACAGTGCGTTTCTCACTGTTACATGCATTTGAATGGGGAACTCAACCGAAACAAAGTATAGGTTTTCATTATGTGAATAACTTGGAAATCTTAGCTCAAACAGCTGCAAAACCTGTTTTCCCAGCACGGGAACCTTGAGTTCTATAAGATAAAGCCATAAACATGTGTATCCGAGTCTTCTATCAAAAGTTACAGCTATTTCTATGAAGTTGTACAAAAACGCTTTCTTTCGCCAAGACAGTGCGTTTCTCACTGTTACATGCATTTGAATGGGGAACTCGACCGAAACAAAGTATAGGTTTTCATTATGTGAATAACTTGGAAATCTTAGCTCAAACAGCTGCAAAACCTGTTTTCCCAGCACGGAGACCTTGAGTTCTATAAGATAAAGCCATAAACATGTGTATCCGAGTCTTCTATCAAAAGTTACAGCTATTTCTATGAAGTTGTACAAAAACGCTTTCTTTCGCCAAGACAGTGCGTTTCTCACTGTTACATGCATTTGAATGGGGAACTCGACCGAAACAAAGTATAGGTTTTCATTATGTGAATAACTTGGAAATCTTAGCTCAAACAGCTGCAAAACCTGTTTTCCCAGCACGGAGACCTTGAGTTCTATAAGATAAAGCCATAAACATGTGTATCCGAGTCTTCTATCAAAAGTTACAGCTATTTCTATGAAGTTGTACAAAAACGCTTTCTTTCGCCAAGACAGTGCGTTTCTCACTGTTACATGCATTTGAATGGGGAACTCGACCGAAACAAAGTATAGGTTTTCATTATGTGAATAACTTGGAAATCTTAGCTCAAACAGCTGCAAAACCTGTTTTCCCAGCACGGAGACCTTGAGTTCTATAAGATAAAGCCATAAACATGTGTATCCGAGTCTTCTATCAAAAGTTACAGCTATTTCTATGAAGTTGTACGAAAACGCTTTCTTTCGCCAAGACAGTGCGTTTCTCACTGTTACATGCATTTGAATGGGGAACTCGACCGAAACAAAGTATAGGTTTTCATTATGTGAATAACTTGGAAATCTTAGCTCAAACAGCTGCAAAACCTGTTTTCCCAGCACGGAGACCTTGAGTTCTATAAGATAAAGCCATAAACATGTGTATCCGAGTCTTCTATCAAAAGTTACAGCTATTTCTATGAAGTTGTACAAAAACGCTTTCTTTCGCCAAGACAGTGCGTTTCTCACTGTTACATGCATTTGAATGGGGAACTCGACCGAAACAAAGTATAGGTTTTCATTATGTGAATAACTTGGAAATCTTAGCTCAAACAGCTGCAAAACCTGTTTTCCCAGCACGGAGACCTTGAGTTCTATAAGATAAAGCCATAAACATGTGTATCCGAGTCTTCTATCAAAAGTTACAGCTATTTCTATGAAGTTGTACAAAAACGCTTTCTTTCGCCAAGACAGTGCGTTTCTCACTGTTACATGCATTTGAATGGGGAACTCGACCGAAACAAAGTATAGGTTTTCATTATGTGAATAACTTGGAAATCTTAGCTCAAACAGCTGCAAAACCTGTTTTCCCAGCACGGAGACCTTGAGTTCTATAAGATAAAGCCATAAACATGTGTATCCGAGTCTTCTATCAAAAGTTACAGCTATTTCTATGAAGTTGTACGAAAACGCTTTCTTTCGCCAAGACAGTGCGTTTCTCACTGTTACATGCATTTGAATGGGGAACTCGACCGAAACAAAGTATAGGTTTTCATTATGTGAATAACTTGGAAATCTTAGCTCAAACAGCTGCAAAACCTGTTTTCCCAGCACGGAGACCTTGAGTTCTATAAGATAAAGCCATAAACATGTGTATCCGAGTCTTCTATCAAAAGTTACAGCTATTTCTATGAAGTTGTACAAAAACGCTTTCTTTCGCCAAGACAGTGCGTTTCTCACTGTTACATGCATTTGAATGGGGAACTCGACCGAAACAAAGTATAGGTTTTCATTATGTGAATAACTTGGAAATCTTAGCTCAAACAGCTGCAAAACCTGTTTTCCCAGCACGGGAACCTTGAGTTCTATAAGATAAAGCCATAAACATGTGTATCCGAGTCTTCTATCAAAAGTTACAGCTATTTCTATGAAGTTGTACAAAAACGCTTTCTTTCGCCAAGACAGTGCGTTTCTCACTGTTACATGCATTTGAATGGGGAACTCGACCGAAACAAAGTATAGGTTTTCATTATGTGAATAACTTGGAAATCTTAGCTCAAACAGCTGCAAAACCTGTTTTCCCAGCACGGAGACCTTGAGTTCTATAAGATAAAGCCATAAACATGTGTATCCGAGTCTTCTATCAAAAGTTACAGCTATTTCTATGAAGTTGTACAAAAACGCTTTCTTTCGCCAAGACAGTGCGTTTCTCACTGTTACATGCATTTGAATGGGGAACTCGACCGAAACAAAGTATAGGTTTTCATTATGTGAATAACTTGGAAATCTTAGCTCAAACAGCTGCAAAACCTGTTTTCCCAGCACGGAGACCTTGAGTTCTATAAGATAAAGCCATAAACATGTGTATCCGAGTCTTCTATCAAAAGTTACAGCTATTTCTATGAAGTTGTACAAAAACGCTTTCTTTCGCCAAGACAGTGCGTTTCTCACTGTTACATGCATTTGAATGGGGAACTCGACCGAAACAAAGTATAGGTTTTCATTATGTGAATAACTTGGAAATCTTAGCTCAAACAGCTGCAAAACCTGTTTTCCCAGCACGGGAACCTTGAGTTCTATAAGATAAAGCCATAAACATGTGTATCCGAGTCTTCTATCAAAAGTTACAGCTATTTCTATGAAGTTGTACAAAAACGCTTTCTTTCGCCAAGACAGTGCGTTTCTCACTGTTACATGCATTTGAATGGGGAACTCGACCGAAACAAAGTATAGGTTTTCATTATGTGAATAACTTGGAAATCTTAGCTCAAACAGCTGCAAAACCTGTTTTCCCAGCACGGAGACCTTGAGTTCTATAAGATAAAGCCATAAACATGTGTATCCGAGTCTTCTATCAAAAGTTACAGCTATTTCTATGAAGTTGTACAAAAACGCTTTCTTTCGCCAAGACAGTGCGTTTCTCACTGTTACATGCATTTGAATGGGGAACTCGACCGAAACAAAGTATAGGTTTTCATTATGTGAATAACTTGGAAATCTTAGCTCAAACAGCTGCAAAACCTGTTTTCCCAGCACGGAGACCTTGAGTTCTATAAGATAAAGCCATAAACATGTGTATCCGAGTCTTCTATCAAAAGTTACAGCTATTTCTATGAAGTTGTACAAAAACGCTTTCTTTCGCCAAGACAGTGCGTTTCTCACTGTTACATGCATTTGAATGGGGAACTCGACCGAAACAAAGTATAGGTTTTCATTATGTGAATAACTTGGAAATCTTAGCTCAAACAGCTGCAAAACCTGTTTTCCCAGCACGGGAACCTTGAGTTCTATAAGATAAAGCCATAAACATGTGTATCCGAGTCTTCTATCAAAAGTTACAGCTATTTCTATGAAGTTGTACAAAAACGCTTTCTTTCGCCAAGACAGTGCGTTTCTCACTGTTACATGCATTTGAATGGGGAACTCGACCGAAACAAAGTATAGGTTTTCATTATGTGAATAACTTGGAAATCTTAGCTCAAACAGCTGCAAAACCTGTTTTCCCAGCACGGAGACCTTGAGTTCTATAAGATAAAGCCATAAACATGTGTATCCGAGTCTTCTATCAAAAGTTACAGCTATTTCTATGAAGTTGTACAAAAACGCTTTCTTTCGCCAAGACAGTGCGTTTCTCACTGTTACATGCATTTGAATGGGGAACTCGACCGAAACAAAGTATAGGTTTTCATTATGTGAATAACTTGGAAATCTTAGCTCAAACAGCTGCAAAACCTGTTTTCCCAGCACGGGAACCTTGAGTTCTATAAGATAAAGCCATAAACATGTGTATCCGAGTCGTCTATCAAAAGTTACAGCTATTTCTATGAAGTTGTACAAAAACGCTTTCTTTCGCCAAGACAGTGCGTTTCTCACTGTTACATGCATTTGAATGGGGAACTCGACCGAAACAAAGTATAGGTTTTCATTATGTGAATAACTTGGAAATCTTAGCTCAAACAGCTGCAAAACCTGTTTTCCCAGCACGGGAACCTTGAGTTCTATAAGATAAAGCCATAAACATGTGTATCCGAGTCTTCTATCAAAAGTTACAGCTATTTCTATGAAGTTGTACAAAAACGCTTTCTTTCGCCAAGACAGTGCGTTTCTCACTGTTACATGCATTTGAATGGGGAACTCGACCGAAACAAAGTATAGGTTTTCATTATGTGAATAACTTGGAAATCTTAGCTCAAACAGCTGCAAAACCTGTTTTCCCAGCACGGGAACCTTGAGTTCTATAAGATAAAGTCATAAACATGTGTATCCGAGTCTTCTATCAAAAGTTACAGCTATTTCTATGAAGTTGTACAAAAACACTTTCTTTCGCCAAGACAGTGCGTTTCTCACTGTTACATGCATTTGAATGGGGAACTCGACCGAAACAAAGTATAGGTTTTCATTATGTGAATAACTTGGAAATCTTAGCTCAAACAGCTGCAAAACCTGTTTTCCCAGCACGGAGACCTTGAGTTCTATAAGATAAAGCCATAAACATGTGTATCCGAGTCTTCTATCAAAAGTTACAGCTATTTCTATGAAGTTGTACAAAAACGCTTTCTTTCGCCAAGACAGTGCGTTTCTCACTGTTACATGCATTTGAATGGGGAACTCGACCGAAACAAAGTATAGGTTTTCATTATGTGAATAACTTGGAAATCTTAGCTCAAACAGCTGCAAAACCTGTTTTCCCAGCACGGAGACCTTGAGTTCTATAAGATAAAGCCATAAACATGTGTATCCGAGTCTTCTATCAAAAGTTACAGCTATTTCTATGAAGTTGTACAAAAACGCTTTCTTTCGCCAAGACAGTGCGTTTCTCACTGTTACATGCATTTGAATGGGGAACTCGACCGAAACAAAGTATAGGTTTTCATTATGTGAATAACTTGGAAATCTTAGCTCAAACAGCTGCAAAACCTGTTTTCCCAGCACGGAGACCTTGAGTTCTATAAGATAAAGCCATAAACATGTGTATCCGAGTCTTCTATCAAAAGTTACAGCTATTTCTATGAAGTTGTACAAAAACGCTTTCTTTCGCCAAGACAGTGCGTTTCTCACTGTTACATGCATTTGAATGGGGAACTCGACCGAAACAAAGTATAGGTTTTCATTATGTGAATAACTTGGAAATCTTAGCTCAAACAGCTGCAAAACCTGTTTCCCCAGCACGGAGACCTTGAGTTCTATAAGATAAAGCCATAAACATGTGTATCCGAGTCTTCTATCAAAAGTTACAGCTATTTCTATGAAGTTGTACAAAAACGCTTTCTTTCGCCAAGACAGTGCGTTCCTCACTGTTACATGCATTTGAATGGGGAACTCGACCGAAACAAAGTATAGGTTTTCATTATGTGAATAACTTGGAAATCTTAGCTCAAACAGCTGCAAAACCTGTTTTCCCAGCACGGAGACCTTGAGTTCTATAAGATAAAGCCATAAACATGTGTATCCGAGTCTTCTATCAAAAGTTACAGCTATTTCTATGAAGTTGTACAAAAACGCTTTCTTTCGCCAAGACAGTGCGTTTCTCACTGTTACATGCATTTGAATGGGGAACTCGACCGAAACAAAGTATAGGTTTTCATTATGTGAATAACTTGGAAATCTTAGCTCAAACAGCTGCAAAACCTGTTTTCCCAGCACGGGAACCTTGAGTTCTATAAGATAAAGCCATAAACATGTGTATCCGAGTCTTCTATCAAAAGTTACAGCTATTTCTATGAAGTTGTACAAAAACGCTTTCTTTCGCCAAGACAGTGCGTTTCTCACTGTTACATGCATTTGAATGGGGAACTCGACCGAAACAAAGTATAGGTTTTCATTATGTGAATAACTTGGAAATCTTAGCTCAAACAGCTGCAAAACCTGTTTTCCCAGCACAGGAACCTTGAGTTCTATAAGATAAATCCATAAACATGTGTATCCGAGTCTTCTATCAAAAGTTACAGCTATTTCTATGAAGTTGTACAAAAACGCTTTCTTTCGCCAAGACAGTGCGTTTCTCACTGTTACATGCATTTGAATGGGGAACTCGACCGAAACAAAGTATAGGTTTTCATTATGTGAATAACTTGGAAATCTTAGCTCAAACAGCTGCAAAACCTGTTTTCCCAGCACGGGAACCTTGAGTTCTATAAGATAAAGCCATAAACATGTGTATCCGAGTCTTCTATCAAAAGTTACAGCTATTTCTATGAAGTTGTACAAAAACGCTTTCTTTCGCCAAGACAGTGCGTTTCTCACTGTTACATGCATTTGAATGGGGAACTCGACCGAAACAAAGTATAGGTTTTCATTATGTGAATAACTTGGAAATCTTAGCTCAAACAGCTGCAAAACCTGTTTTCCCAGCACGGGAACCTTGAGTTCTATAAGATAAAGCCATAAACATGTGTATCCGAGTCTTCTATCAAAAGTTACAGCTATTTCTATGAAGTTGTACAAAAACGCTTTCTTTCGCCAAGACAGTGCGTTTCTCACTGTTACATGCATTTGAATGGGGAACTCGACCGAAACAAAGTATAGGTTTTCATTATGTGAATAACTTGGAAATCTTAGCTCAAACAGCTGCAAAACCTGTTTTCCCAGCACGGAGACCTTGAGTTCTATAAGATAAAGCCATAAACATGTGTATCCGAGTCTTCTATCAAAAGTTACAGCTATTTCTATGAAGTTGTACAAAAACGCTTTCTTTCGCCAAGACAGTGCGTTTCTCACTGTTACATGCATTTGAATGGGGAACTCGACCGAAACAAAGTATAGGTTTTCATTATGTGAATAACTTGGAAATCTTAGCTCAAACAGCTGCAAAACCTGTTATCCCAGCACGGAGACCTTGAGTTCTATAAGATAAAGCCATAAACATGTGTATCCGAGTCTTCTATCAAAAGTTACAGCTATTTCTATGAAGTTGTACAAAAACGCTTTCTTTCGCCAAGACAGTGCGTTTCTCACTGTTACATGCATTTGAATGGGGAACTCGACCGAAACAAAGTATAGGTTTTCATTATGTGAATAACTTGGAAATCTTAGCTCAAACAGCTGCAAAACCTGTTTTCCCAGCACGGGAACCTTGAGTTCTATAAGATAAAGCCATAAACATGTGTATCCGAGTCTTCTATCAAAAGTTACAGCTATTTCTATGAAGTTGTACAAAAACGCTTTCTTTCGCCAAGACAGTGCGTTTCTCACTGTTACATGCATTTGAATGGGGAACTCGACCGAAACAAAGTATAGGTTTTCATTATGTGAATAACTTGGAAATCTTAGCTCAAACAGCTGCAAAACCTGTTTTCCCAGCACGGGAACCTTGAGTTCTATAAGATAAAGCCATAAACATGTGTATCCGAGTCTTCTATCAAAAGTTACAGCTATTTCTATGAAGTTGTACAAAAACGCTTTCTTTCGCCAAGACAGTGCGTTTCTCACTGTTACATGCATTTGAATGGGGAACTCGACCGAAACAAAGTATAGGTTTTCATTATGTGAATAACTTGGAAATCTTAGCTCAAACAGCTGCAAAACCTGTTTTCCCAGCACGGAGACCTTGAGTTCTATAAGATAAAGCCATAAACATGTGTATCCGAGTCTTCTATCAAAAGTTACAGCTATTTCTATGAAGTTGTACAAAAACGCTTTCTTTCGCCAAGACAGTGCGTTTCTCACTGTTACATGCATTTGAATGGGGAACTCGACCGAAACAAAGTATAGGTTTTCATTATGTGAATAACTTGGAAATCTTAGCTCAAACAGCTGCAAAACCTGTTTTCCCAGCACGGGAACCTTGAGTTCTATAAGATAAAGCCATAAACATGTGTATCCGAGTCTTCTATCAAAAGTTACAGCTATTTCTATGAAGTTGTACAAAAACGCTTTCTTTCGCCAAGACAGTGCGTTTCTCACTGTTACATGCATTTGAATGGGGAACTCGACCGAAACAAAGTATAGGTTTTCATTATGTGAATAACTTGGAAATCTTAGCTCAAACAGCTGCAAAACCTGTTTTCCCAGCACGGAGACCTTGAGTTCTATAAGATAAAGCCATAAACATGTGTATCCGAGTCTTCTATCAAAAGTTACAGCTATTTCTATGAAGTTGTACGAAAACGCTTTCTTTCGCCAAGACAGTGCGTTTCTCACTGTTACATGCATTTGAATGGGGAACTCGACCGAAACAAAGTATAGGTTTTCATTATGTGAATAACTTGGAAATCTTAGCTCAAACAGCTGCAAAACCTGTTTTCCCAGCACGGAGACCTTGAGTTCTATAAGATAAAGCCATAAACATGTGTATCCGAGTCTTCTATCAAAAGTTACAGCTATTTCTATGAAGTTGTACAAAAACGCTTTCTTTCGCCAAGACAGTGCGTTTCTCACTGTTACATGCATTTGAATGGGGAACTCGACCGAAACAAAGTATAGGTTTTCATTATGTGAATAACTTGGAAATCTTAGCTCAAACAGCTGCAAAACCTGTTTTCCCAGCACGGGAACCTTGAGTTCTATAAGATAAAGCCATAAACATGTGTATCCGAGTCTTCTATCAAAAGTTACAGCTATTTCTATGAAGTTGTACAAAAACGCTTTCTTTCGCCAAGACAGTGCGTTTCTCACTGTTACATGCATTTGAATGGGGAACTCGACCGAAACAAAGTATAGGTTTTCATTATGTGAATAACTTGGAAATCTTAGCTCAAACAGCTGCAAAACCTGTTTTCCCAGCACGGAGACCTTGAGTTCTATAAGATAAAGCCATAAACATGTGTATCCGAGTCTTCTATCAAAAGTTACAGCTATTTCTATGAAGTTGTACAAAAACGCTTTCTTTCGCCAAGACAGTGCGTTTCTCACTGTTACATGCATTTGAATGGGGAACTCGACCGAAACAAAGTATAGGTTTTCATTATGTGAATAACTTGGAAATCTTAGCTCAAACAGCTGCAAAACCTGTTTTCCCAGCACGGAGACCTTGAGTTCTATAAGATAAAGCCATAAACATGTGTATCCGAGTCTTCTATCAAAAGTTACAGCTATTTCTATGAAGTTGTACAAAAACGCTTTCTTTCGCCAAGACAGTGCGTTTCTCACTGTTACATGCATTTGAATGGGGAACTCGACCGAAACAAAGTATAGGTTTTCATTATGTGAATAACTTGGAAATCTTAGCTCAAACAGCTGCAAAACCTGTTTTCCCAGCACGGGAACCTTGAGTTCTATAAGATAAAGCCATAAACATGTGTATCCGAGTCTTCTATCAAAAGTTACAGCTATTTCTATGAAGTTGTACAAAAACGCTTTCTTTCGCCAAGACAGTGCGTTTCTCACTGTTACATGCATTTGAATGGGGAACTCGACCGAAACAAAGTATAGGTTTTCATTATGTGAATAACTTGGAAATCTTAGCTCAAACAGCTGCAAAACCTGTTTTCCCAGCACGGAGACCTTGAGTTCTATAAGATAAAGCCATAAACATGTGTATCCGAGTCTTCTATCAAAAGTTACAGCTATTTCTATGAAGTTGTACAAAAACGCTTTCTTTCGCCAAGACAGTGCGTTTCTCACTGTTACATGCATTTGAATGGGGAACTCGACCGAAACAAAGTATAGGTTTTCATTATGTGAATAACTTGGAAATCTTAGCTCAAACAGCTGCAAAACCTGTTTTCCCAGCACGGAGACCTTGAGTTCTATAAGATAAAGCCATAAACATGTGTATCCGAGTCTTCTATCAAAAGTTACAGCTATTTCTATGAAGTTGTACAAAAACGCTTTCTTTCGCCAAGACAGTGCGTTTCTCACTGTTACATGCATTTGAATGGGGAACTCGACCGAAACAAAGTATAGGTTTTCATTATGTGAATAACTTGGAAATCTTAGCTCAAACAGCTGCAAAACCTGTTTTCCCAGCACGGGAACCTTGAGTTCTATAAGATAAAGCCATAAACATGTGTATCCGAGTCTTCTATCAAAAGTTACAGCTATTTCTATGAAGTTGTACAAAAACGCTTTCTTTCGCCAAGACAGTGCGTTTCTCACTGTTACATGCATTTGAATGGGGAACTCGACCGAAACAAAGTATAGGTTTTCATTATGTGAATAACTTGGAAATCTTAGCTCAAACAGCTGCAAAACCTGTTTTCCCAGCACGGAGACCTTGAGTTCTATAAGATAAAGCCATAAACATGTGTATCCGAGTCTTCTATCAAAAGTTACAGCTATTTCTATGAAGTTGTACAAAAACGCTTTCTTTCGCCAAGACAGTGCGTTTCTCACTGTTACATGCATTTGAATGGGGAACTCGACCGAAACAAAGTATAGGTTTTCATTATGTGAATAACTTGGAAATCTTAGCTCAAACAGCTGCAAAACCTGTTTTCCCAGCACGGGAACCTTGAGTTCTATAAGATAAAGCCATAAACATGTGTATCCGAGTCTTCTATCAAAAGTTACAGCTATTTCTATGAAGTTGTACAAAAACGCTTTCTTTCGCCAAGACAGTGCGTTTCTCACTGTTACATGCATTTGAATGGGGAACTCGACCGAAACAAAGTATAGGTTTTCATTATGTGAATAACTTGGAAATCTTAGCTCAAACAGCTGCAAAACCTGTTTTCCCAGCACGGGAACCTTGAGTTCTATAAGATAAAGCCATAAACATGTGTATCCGAGTCTTCTATCAAAAGTTACAGCTATTTCTATGAAGTTGTACAAAAACGCTTTCTTTCGCCAAGACAGTGCGTTTCTCACTGTTACATGCATTTGAATGGGGAACTCGACCGAAACAAAGTATAGGTTTTCATTATGTGAATAACTTGGAAATCTTAGCTCAAACAGCTGCAAAACCTGTTTTCCCAGCACGGGAACCTTGAGTTCTATAAGATAAAGTCATAAACATGTGTATCCGAGTCTTCTATCAAAAGTTACAGCTATTTCTATGAAGTTGTACAAAAACACTTTCTTTCGCCAAGACAGTGCGTTTCTCACTGTTACATGCATTTGAATGGGGAACTCGACCGAAACAAAGTATAGGTTTTCATTATGTGAATAACTTGGAAATCTTAGCTCAAACAGCTGCAAAACCTGTTTTCCCAGCACGGGAACCTTGAGTTCTATAAGATAAAGCCATAAACATGTGTATCCGAGTCTTCTATCAAAAGTTACAGCTATTTCTATGAAGTTGTACAAAAACGCTTTCTTTCGCCAAGACAGTGCGTTTCTCACTGTTACATGCATTTGAATGGGGAACTCGACCGAAACAAAGTATAGGTTTTCATTATGTGAATAACTTGGAAATCTTAGCTCAAACAGCTGCAAAACCTGTTTTCCCAGCACGGAGACCTTGAGTTCTATAAGATAAAGCCATAAACATGTGTATCCGAGTCTTCTATCAAAAGTTACAGCTATTTCTATGAAGTTGTACAAAAACGCTTTCTTTCGCCAAGACAGTGCGTTTCTCACTGTTACATGCATTTGAATGGGGAACTCGACCGAAACAAAGTATAGGTTTTCATTATGTGAATAACTTGGAAATCTTAGCTCAAACAGCTGCAAAACCTGTTTTCCCAGCACGGAGACCTTGAGTTCTATAAGATAAAGCCATAAACATGTGTATCCGAGTCTTCTATCAAAAGTTACAGCTATTTCTATGAAGTTGTACAAAAACGCTTTCTTTCGCCAAGACAGTGCGTTTCTCACTGTTACATGCATTTGAATGGGGAACTCGACCGAAACAAAGTATAGGTTTTCATTATGTGAATAACTTGGAAATCTTAGCTCAAACAGCTGCAAAACCTGTTTTCCCAGCACGGGAACCTTGAGTTCTATAAGATAAAGCCATAAACATGTGTATCCGAGTCTTCTATCAAAAGTTACAGCTATTTCTATGAAGTTGTACAAAAACGCTTTCTTTCGCCAAGACAGTGCGTTTCTCACTGTTACATGCATTTGAATGGGGAACTCGACCGAAACAAAGTATAGGTTTTCATTATGTGAATAACTTGGAAATCTTAGCTCAAACAGCTGCAAAACCTGTTTCCCCAGCACGGAGACCTTGAGTTCTATAAGATAAAGCCATAAACATGTGTATCCGAGTCTTCTATCAAAAGTTACAGCTATTTCTATGAAGTTGTACAAAAACGCTTTCTTTCGCCAAGACAGTGCGTTCCTCACTGTTACATGCATTTGAATGGGGAACTCGACCGAAACAAAGTATAGGTTTTCATTATGTGAATAACTTGGAAATCTTAGCTCAAACAGCTGCAAAACCTGTTTTCCCAGCACGGAGACCTTGAGTTCTATAAGATAAAGCCATAAACATGTGTATCCGAGTCTTCTATCAAAAGTTACAGCTATTTCTATGAAGTTGTACAAAAACGCTTTCTTTCGCCAAGACAGTGCGTTTCTCACTGTTACATGCATTTGAATGGGGAACTCGACCGAAACAAAGTATAGGTTTTCATTATGTGAATAACTTGGAAATCTTAGCTCAAACAGCTGCAAAACCTGTTTTCCCAGCACGGGAACCTTGAGTTCTATAAGATAAAGCCATAAACATGTGTATCCGAGTCTTCTATCAAAAGTTACAGCTATTTCTATGAAGTTGTACAAAAACGCTTTCTTTCGCCAAGACAGTGCGTTTCTCACTGTTACATGCATTTGAATGGGGAACTCGACCGAAACAAAGTATAGGTTTTCATTATGTGAATAACTTGGAAATCTTAGCTCAAACAGCTGCAAAACCTGTTTTCCCAGCACGGGAACCTTGAGTTCTATAAGATAAATCCATAAACATGTGTATCCGAGTCTTCTATCAAAAGTTACAGCTATTTCTATGAAGTTGTACAAAAACGCTTTCTTTCGCCAAGACAGTGCGTTTCTCACTGTTACATGCATTTGAATGGGGAACTCGACCGAAACAAAGTATAGGTTTTCATTATGTGAATAACTTGGAAATCTTAGCTCAAACAGCTGCAAAACCTGTTTTCCCAGCACGGGAACCTTGAGTTCTATAAGATAAAGCCATAAACATGTGTATCCGAGTCTTCTATCAAAAGTTACAGCTATTTCTATGAAGTTGTACAAAAACGCTTTCTTTCGCCAAGACAGTGCGTTTCTCACTGTTACATGCATTTGAATGGGGAACTCGACCGAAACAAAGTATAGGTTTTCATTATGTGAATAACTTGGAAATCTTAGCTCAAACAGCTGCAAAACCTGTTTTCCCAGCACGGGAACCTTGAGTTCTATAAGATAAAGCCATAAACATGTGTATCCGAGTCTTCTATCAAAAGTTACAGCTATTTCTATGAAGTTGTACAAAAACGCTTTCTTTCGCCAAGACAGTGCGTTTCTCACTGTTACATGCATTTGAATGGGGAACTCGACCGAAACAAAGTATAGGTTTTCATTATGTGAATAACTTGGAAATCTTAGCTCAAACAGCTGCAAAACCTGTTTTCCCAGCACGGAGACCTTGAGTTCTATAAGATAAAGCCATAAACATGTGTATCCGAGTCTTCTATCAAAAGTTACAGCTATTTCTATGAAGTTGTACAAAAACGCTTTCTTTCGCCAAGACAGTGCGTTTCTCACTGTTACATGCATTTGAATGGGGAACTCGACCGAAACAAAGTATAGGTTTTCATTATGTGAATAACTTGGAAATCTTAGCTCAAACAGCTGCAAAACCTGTTATCCCAGCACGGAGACCTTGAGTTCTATAAGATAAAGCCATAAACATGTGTATCCGAGTCTTCTATCAAAAGTTACAGCTATTTCTATGAAGTTGTACAAAAACGCTTTCTTTCGCCAAGACAGTGCGTTTCTCACTGTTACATGCATTTGAATGGGGAACTCGACCGAAACAAAGTATAGGTTTTCATTATGTGAATAACTTGGAAATCTTAGCTCAAACAGCTGCAAAACCTGTTTTCCCAGCACGGGAACCTTGAGTTCTATAAGATAAAGCCATAAACATGTGTATCCGAGTCTTCTATCAAAAGTTACAGCTATTTCTATGAAGTTGTACAAAAACGCTTTCTTTCGCCAAGACAGTGCGTTTCTCACTGTTACATGCATTTGAATGGGGAACTCGACCGAAACAAAGTATAGGTTTTCATTATGTGAATAACTTGGAAATCTTAGCTCAAACAGCTGCAAAACCTGTTTTCCCAGCACGGGAACCTTGAGTTCTATAAGATAAAGCCATAAACATGTGTATCCGAGTCTTCTATCAAAAGTTACAGCTATTTCTATGAAGTTGTACAAAAACGCTTTCTTTCGCCAAGACAGTGCGTTTCTCACTGTTACATGCATTTGAATGGGGAACTCGACCGAAACAAAGTATAGGTTTTCATTATGTGAATAACTTGGAAATCTTAGCTCAAACAGCTGCAAAACCTGTTTTCCCAGCACGGAGACCTTGAGTTCTATAAGATAAAGCCATAAACATGTGTATCCGAGTCTTCTATCAAAAGTTACAGCTATTTCTATGAAGTTGTACAAAAACGCTTTCTTTCGCCAAGACAGTGCGTTTCTCACTGTTACATGCATTTGAATGGGGAACTCGACCGAAACAAAGTATAGGTTTTCATTATGTGAATAACTTGGAAATCTTAGCTCAAACAGCTGCAAAACCTGTTTTCCCAGCACGGGAACCTTGAGTTCTATAAGATAAAGCCATAAACATGTGTATCCGAGTCTTCTATCAAAAGTTACAGCTATTTCTATGAAGTTGTACAAAAACGCTTTCTTTCGCCAAGACAGTGCGTTTCTCACTGTTACATGCATTTGAATGGGGAACTCGACCGAAACAAAGTATAGGTTTTCATTATGTGAATAACTTGGAAATCTTAGCTCAAACAGCTGCAAAACCTGTTTTCCCAGCACGGGAACCTTGAGTTCTATAAGATAAAGCCATAAACATGTGTATCCGAGTCTTCTATCAAAAGTTACAGCTATTTCTATGAAGTTGTACAAAAACGCTTTCTTTCGCCAAGACAGTGCGTTTCTCACTGTTACATGCATTTGAATGGGGAACTCAACCGAAACAAAGTATAGGTTTTCATTATGTGAATAACTTGGAAATCTTAGCTCAAACAGCTGCAAAACCTGTTTTCCCAGCACGGGAACCTTGAGTTCTATAAGATAAAGCCATAAACATGTGTATCCGAGTCTTCTATCAAAAGTTACAGCTATTTCTATGAAGTTGTACAAAAACGCTTTCTTTCGCCAAGACAGTGCGTTTCTCACTGTTACATGCATTTGAATGGGGAACTCGACCGAAACAAAGTATAGGTTTTCATTATGTGAATAACTTGGAAATCTTAGCTCAAACAGCTGCAAAACCTGTTTTCCCAGCACGGAGACCTTGAGTTCTATAAGATAAAGCCATAAACATGTGTATCCGAGTCTTCTATCAAAAGTTACAGCTATTTCTATGAAGTTGTACAAAAACGCTTTCTTTCGCCAAGACAGTGCGTTTCTCACTGTTACATGCATTTGAATGGGGAACTCGACCGAAACAAAGTATAGGTTTTCATTATGTGAATAACTTGGAAATCTTAGCTCAAACAGCTGCAAAACCTGTTTTCCCAGCACGGAGACCTTGAGTTCTATAAGATAAAGCCATAAACATGTGTATCCGAGTCTTCTATCAAAAGTTACAGCTATTTCTATGAAGTTGTACAAAAACGCTTTCTTTCGCCAAGACAGTGCGTTTCTCACTGTTACATGCATTTGAATGGGGAACTCGACCGAAACAAAGTATAGGTTTTCATTATGTGAATAACTTGGAAATCTTAGCTCAAACAGCTGCAAAACCTGTTTTCCCAGCACGGAGACCTTGAGTTCTATAAGATAAAGCCATAAACATGTGTATCCGAGTCTTCTATCAAAAGTTACAGCTATTTCTATGAAGTTGTACAAAAACGCTTTCTTTCGCCAAGACAGTGCGTTTCTCACTGTTACATGCATTTGAATGGGGAACTCGACCGAAACAAAGTATAGGTTTTCATTATGTGAATAACTTGGAAATCTTAGCTCAAACAGCTGCAAAACCTGTTTTCCCAGCACGGAGACCTTGAGTTCTATAAGATAAAGCCATAAACATGTGTATCCGAGTCTTCTATCAAAAGTTACAGCTATTTCTATGAAGTTGTACAAAAACGCTTTCTTTCGCCAAGACAGTGCGTTTCTCACTGTTACATGCATTTGAATGGGGAACTCGACCGAAACAAAGTATAGGTTTTCATTATGTGAATAACTTGGAAATCTTAGCTCAAACAGCTGCAAAACCTGTTTTCCCAGCACGGGAACCTTGAGTTCTATAAGATAAAGCCATAAACATGTGTATCCGAGTCTTCTATCAAAAGTTACAGCTATTTCTATGAAGTTGTACAAAAACGCTTTCTTTCGCCAAGACAGTGCGTTTCTCACTGTTACATGCATTTGAATGGGGAACTCGACCGAAACAAAGTATAGGTTTTCATTATGTGAATAACTTGGAAATCTTAGCTCAAACAGCTGCAAAACCTGTTTTCCCAGCACAGGAACCTTGAGTTCTATAAGATAAATCCATAAACATGTGTATCCGAGTCTTCTATCAAAAGTTACAGCTATTTCTATGAAGTTGTACAAAAACGCTTTCTTTCGCCAAGACAGTGCGTTTCTCACTGTTACATGCATTTGAATGGGGAACTCGACCGAAACAAAGTATAGGTTTTCATTATGTGAATAACTTGGAAATCTTAGCTCAAACAGCTGCAAAACCTGTTTTCCCAGCACGGAGACCTTGAGTTCTATAAGATAAAGCCATAAACATGTGTATCCGAGTCTTCTATCAAAAGTTACAGCTATTTCTATGAAGTTGTACAAAAACGCTTTCTTTCGCCAAGACAGTGCGTTTCTCACTGTTACATGCATTTGAATGGGGAACTCGACCGAAACAAAGTATAGGTTTTCATTATGTGAATAACTTGGAAATCTTAGCTCAAACAGCTGCAAAACCTGTTTTCCCAGCACGGAGACCTTGAGTTCTATAAGATAAAGCCATAAACATGTGTATCCGAGTCTTCTATCAAAAGTTACAGCTATTTCTATGAAGTTGTACAAAAACGCTTTCTTTCGCCAAGACAGTGCGTTTCTCACTGTTACATGCATTTGAATGGGGAACTCGACCGAAACAAAGTATAGGTTTTCATTATGTGAATAACTTGGAAATCTTAGCTCAAACAGCTGCAAAACCTGTTTTCCCAGCACGGGAACCTTGAGTTCTATAAGATAAAGCCATAAACATGTGTATCCGAGTCTTCTATCAAAAGTTACAGCTATTTCTATGAAGTTGTACAAAAACGCTTTCTTTCGCCAAGACAGTGCGTTTCTCACTGTTACATGCATTTGAATGGGGAACTCGACCGAAACAAAGTATAGGTTTTCATTATGTGAATAACTTGGAAATCTTAGCTCAAACAGCTGCAAAACCTGTTTTCCCAGCACGGGAACCTTGAGTTCTATAAGATAAAGCCATAAACATGTGTATCCGAGTCTTCTATCAAAAGTTACAGCTATTTCTATGAAGTTGTACAAAAACGCTTTCTTTCGCCAAGACAGTGCGTTTCTCACTGTTACATGCATTTGAATGGGGAACTCGACCGAAACAAAGTATAGGTTTTCATTATGTGAATAACTTGGAAATCTTAGCTCAAACAGCTGAAAAACCTGTTTTCCCAGCACGGGAACCTTGAGTTCTATAAGATAAAGCCATAAACATGTGTATCCGAGTCTTCTATCAAAAGTTACAGCTATTTCTATGAAGTTGTACGAAAACGCTTTCTTTCGCCAAGACAGTGCGTTTCTCACTGTTACATGCATTTGAATGGGGAACTCGACCGAAACAAAGTATAGGTTTTCATTATGTGAATAACTTGGAAATCTTAGCTCAAACAGCTGCAAAACCTGTTTTCCCAGCACGGAGACCTTGAGTTCTATAAGATAAAGCCATAAACATGTGTATCCGAGTCTTCTATCAAAAGTTACAGCTATTTCTATGAAGTTGTACAAAAACGCTTTCTTTCGCCAAGACAGTGCGTTTCTCACTGTTACATGCATTTGAATGGGGAACTCGACCGAAACAAAGTATAGGTTTTCATTATGTGAATAACTTGGAAATCTTAGCTCAAACAGCTGCAAAACCTGTTTTCCCAGCACGGGAACCTTGAGTTCTATAAGATAAAGCCATAAACATGTGTATCCGAGTCTTCTATCAAAAGTTACAGCTATTTCTATGAAGTTGTACAAAAACGCTTTCTTTCGCCAAGACAGTGCGTTTCTCACTGTTACATGCATTTGAATGGGGAACTCGACCGAAACAAAGTATAGGTTTTCATTATGTGAATAACTTGGAAATCTTAGCTCAAACAGCTGCAAAACCTGTTTTCCCAGCACGGAGACCTTGAGTTCTATAAGATAAAGCCATAAACATGTGTATCCGAGTCTTCTATCAAAAGTTACAGCTATTTCTATGAAGTTGTACAAAAACGCTTTCTTTCGCCAAGACAGTGCGTTTCTCACTGTTACATGCATTTGAATGGGGAACTCGACCGAAACAAAGTATAGGTTTTCATTATGTGAATAACTTGGAAATCTTAGCTCAAACAGCTGCAAAACCTGTTTTCCCAGCACGGAGACCTTGAGTTCTATAAGATAAATCCATAAACATGTGTATCCGAGTCTTCTATCAAAAGTTACAGCTATTTCTATGAAGTTGTACAAAAACGCTTTCTTTCGCCAAGACAGTGCGTTTCTCACTGTTACATGCATTTGAATGGGGAACTCGACCGAAACAAAGTATAGGTTTTCATTATGTGAATAACTTGGAAATCTTAGCTCAAACAGCTGCAAAACCTGTTTTCCCAGCACGGAGACCTTGAGTTCTATAAGATAAAGCCATAAACATGTGTATCCGAGTCTTCTATCAAAAGTTACAGCTATTTCTATGAAGTTGTACAAAAACGCTTTCTTTCGCCAAGACAGTGCGTTTCTCACTGTTACATGCATTTGAATGGGGAACTCGACCGAAACAAAGTATAGGTTTTCATTATGTGAATAACTTGGAAATCTTAGCTCAAACAGCTGCAAAACCTGTTTTCCCAGCACGGGAACCTTGAGTTCTATAAGATAAAGCCATAAACATGTGTATCCGAGTCTTCTATCAAAAGTTACAGCTATTTCTATGAAGTTGTACAAAAACGCTTTCTTTCGCCAAGACAGTGCGTTTCTCACTGTTACATGCATTTGAATGGGGAACTCGACCGAAACAAAGTATAGGTTTTCATTATGTGAATAACTTGGAAATCTTAGCTCAAACAGCTGCAAAACCTGTTTTCCCAGCACAGGAACCTTGAGTTCTATAAGATAAATCCATAAACATGTGTATCCGAGTCTTCTATCAAAAGTTACAGCTATTTCTATGAAGTTGTACAAAAACGCTTTCTTTCGCCAAGACAGTGCGTTTCTCACTGTTACATGCATTTGAATGGGGAACTCGACCGAAACAAAGTATAGGTTTTCATTATGTGAATAACTTGGAAATCTTAGCTCAAACAGCTGCAAAACCTGTTTTCCCAGCACGGAGACCTTGAGTTCTATAAGATAAAGCCATAAACATGTGTATCCGAGTCTTCTATCAAAAGTTACAGCTATTTCTATGAAGTTGTACAAAAACGCTTTCTTTCGCCAAGACAGTGCGTTTCTCACTGTTACATGCATTTGAATGGGGAACTCGACCGAAACAAAGTATAGGTTTTCATTATGTGAATAACTTGGAAATCTTAGCTCAAACAGCTGCAAAACCTGTTTTCCCAGCACGGAGACCTTGAGTTCTATAAGATAAAGCCATAAACATGTGTATCCGAGTCTTCTATCAAAAGTTACAGCTATTTCTATGAAGTTGTACAAAAACGCTTTCTTTCGCCAAGACAGTGCGTTTCTCACTGTTACATGCATTTGAATGGGGAACTCGACCGAAACAAAGTATAGGTTTTCATTATGTGAATAACTTGGAAATCTTAGCTCAAACAGCTGCAAAACCTGTTTTCCCAGCACGGGAACCTTGAGTTCTATAAGATAAAGCCATAAACATGTGTATCCGAGTCTTCTATCAAAAGTTACAGCTATTTCTATGAAGTTGTACAAAAACGCTTTCTTTCGCCAAGACAGTGCGTTTCTCACTGTTACATGCATTTGAATGGGGAACTCGACCGAAACAAAGTATAGGTTTTCATTATGTGAATAACTTGGAAATCTTAGCTCAAACAGCTGCAAAACCTGTTTTCCCAGCACGGGAACCTTGAGTTCTATAAGATAAAGCCATAAACATGTGTATCCGAGTCTTCTATCAAAAGTTACAGCTATTTCTATGAAGTTGTACAAAAACGCTTTCTTTCGCCAAGACAGTGCGTTTCTCACTGTTACATGCATTTGAATGGGGAACTCGACCGAAACAAAGTATAGGTTTTCATTATGTGAATAACTTGGAAATCTTAGCTCAAACAGCTGCAAAACCTGTTTTCCCAGCACGGAGACCTTGAGTTCTATAAGATAAAGCCATAAACATGTGTATCCGAGTCTTCTATCAAAAGTTACAGCTATTTCTATGAAGTTGTACAAAAACGCTTTCTTTCGCCAAGACAGTGCGTTTCTCACTGTTACATGCATTTGAATGGGGAACTCGACCGAAACAAAGTATAGGTTTTCATTATGTGAATAACTTGGAAATCTTAGCTCAAACAGCTGCAAAACCTGTTTTCCCAGCACGGGAACCTTGAGTTCTATAAGATAAAGCCATAAACATGTGTATCCGAGTCTTCTATCAAAAGTTACAGCTATTTCTATGAAGTTGTACAAAAACGCTTTCTTTCGCCAAGACAGTGCGTTTCTCACTGTTACATGCATTTGAATGGGGAACTCGACCGAAACAAAGTATAGGTTTTCATTATGTGAATAACTTGGAAATCTTAGCTCAAACAGCTGCAAAACCTGTTTTCCCAGCACGGAGACCTTGAGTTCTATAAGATAAAGCCATAAACATGTGTATCCGAGTCTTCTATCAAAAGTTACAGCTATTTCTATGAAGTTGTACAAAAACGCTTTCTTTCGCCAAGACAGTGCGTTTCTCACTGTTACATGCATTTGAATGGGGAACTCGACCGAAACAAAGTATAGGTTTTCATTATGTGAATAACTTGGAAATCTTAGCTCAAACAGCTGCAAAACCTGTTTTCCCAGCACGGAGACCTTGAGTTCTATAAGATAAAGCCATAAACATGTGTATCCGAGTCTTCTATCAAAAGTTACAGCTATTTCTATGAAGTTGTACAAAAACGCTTTCTTTCGCCAAGACAGTGCGTTTCTCACTGTTACATGCATTTGAATGGGGAACTCGACCGAAACAAAGTATAGGTTTTCATTATGTGAATAACTTGGAAATCTTAGCTCAAACAGCTGCAAAACCTGTTTTCCCAGCACGGGAACCTTGAGTTCTATAAGATAAAGCCATAAACATGTGTATCCGAGTCTTCTATCAAAAGTTACAGCTATTTCTATGAAGTTGTACAAAAACGCTTTCTTTCGCCAAGACAGTGCGTTTCTCACTGTTACATGCATTTGAATGGGGAACTCGACCGAAACAAAGTATAGGTTTTCATTATGTGAATAACTTGGAAATCTTAGCTCAAACAGCTGCAAAACCTGTTTTCCCAGCACGGAGACCTTGAGTTCTATAAGATAAAGCCATAAACATGTGTATCCGAGTCTTCTATCAAAAGTTACAGCTATTTCTATGAAGTTGTACAAAAACGCTTTCTTTCGCCAAGACAGTGCGTTTCTCACTGTTACATGCATTTGAATGGGGAACTCGACCGAAACAAAGTATAGGTTTTCATTATGTGAATAACTTGGAAATCTTAGCTCAAACAGCTGCAAAACCTGTTTTCCCAGCACGGAGACCTTGAGTTCTATAAGATAAAGCCATAAACATGTGTATCCGAGTCTTCTATCAAAAGTTACAGCTATTTCTATGAAGTTGTACAAAAACGCTTTCTTTCGCCAAGACAGTGCGTTTCTCACTGTTACATGCATTTGAATGGGGAACTCGACCGAAACAAAGTATAGGTTTTCATTATGTGAATAACTTGGAAATCTTAGCTCAAACAGCTGCAAAACCTGTTTTCCCAGCACGGGAACCTTGAGTTCTATAAGATAAAGCCATAAACATGTGTATCCGAGTCTTCTATCAAAAGTTACAGCTATTTCTATGAAGTTGTACAAAAACGCTTTCTTTCGCCAAGACAGTGCGTTTCTCACTGTTACATGCATTTGAATGGGGAACTCGACCGAAACAAAGTATAGGTTTTCATTATGTGAATAACTTGGAAATCTTAGCTCAAACAGCTGCAAAACCTGTTTTCCCAGCACGGAGACCTTGAGTTCTATAAGATAAAGCCATAAACATGTGTATCCGAGTCTTCTATCAAAAGTTACAGCTATTTCTATGAAGTTGTACAAAAACGCTTTCTTTCGCCAAGACAGTGCGTTTCTCACTGTTACATGCATTTGAATGGGGAACTCGACCGAAACAAAGTATAGGTTTTCATTATGTGAATAACTTGGAAATCTTAGCTCAAACAGCTGCAAAACCTGTTTTCCCAGCACGGGAACCTTGAGTTCTATAAGATAAAGCCATAAACATGTGTATCCGAGTCTTCTATCAAAAGTTACAGCTATTTCTATGAAGTTGTACAAAAACGCTTTCTTTCGCCAAGACAGTGCGTTTCTCACTGTTACATGCATTTGAATGGGGAACTCGACCGAAACAAAGTATAGGTTTTCATTATGTGAATAACTTGGAAATCTTAGCTCAAACAGCTGCAAAACCTGTTTTCCCAGCACGGGAACCTTGAGTTCTATAAGATAAAGCCATAAACATGTGTATCCGAGTCTTCTATCAAAAGTTACAGCTATTTCTATGAAGTTGTACAAAAACGCTTTCTTTCGCCAAGACAGTGCGTTTCTCACTGTTACATGCATTTGAATGGGGAACTCGACCGAAACAAAGTATAGGTTTTCATTATGTGAATAACTTGGAAATCTTAGCTCAAACAGCTGCAAAACCTGTTTTCCCAGCACGGGAACCTTGAGTTCTATAAGATAAAGCCATAAACATGTGTATCCGAGTCTTCTATCAAAAGTTACAGCTATTTCTATGAAGTTGTACAAAAACGCTTTCTTTCGCCAAGACAGTGCGTTTCTCACTGTTACATGCATTTGAATGGGGAACTCGACCGAAACAAAGTATAGGTTTTCATTATGTGAATAACTTGGAAATCTTAGCTCAAACAGCTGCAAAACCTGTTTTCCCAGCACGGGAACCTTGAGTTCTATAAGATAAAGCCATAAACATGTGTATCCGAGTCTTCTATCAAAAGTTACAGCTATTTCTATGAAGTTGTACAAAAACGCTTTCTTTCGCCAAGACAGTGCGTTTCTCACTGTTACATGCATTTGAATGGGGAACTCGACCGAAACAAAGTATAGGTTTTCATTATGTGAATAACTTGGAAATCTTAGCTCAAACAGCTGCAAAACCTGTTTTCCCAGCACGGAGACCTTGAGTTCTATAAGATAAAGCCATAAACATGTGTATCCGAGTCTTCTATCAAAAGTTACAGCTATTTCTATGAAGTTGTACAAAAACGCTTTCTTTCGCCAAGACAGTGCGTTTCTCACTGTTACATGCATTTGAATGGGGAACTCGACCGAAACAAAGTATAGGTTTTCATTATGTGAATAACTTGGAAATCTTAGCTCAAACAGCTGCAAAACCTGTTTTCCCAGCACGGAGACCTTGAGTTCTATAAGATAAAGCCATAAACATGTGTATCCGAGTCTTCTATCAAAAGTTACAGCTATTTCTATGAAGTTGTACAAAAACGCTTTCTTTCGCCAAGACAGTGCGTTTCTCACTGTTACATGCATTTGAATGGGGAACTCGACCGAAACAAAGTATAGGTTTTCATTATGTGAATAACTTGGAAATCTTAGCTCAAACAGCTGCAAAACCTGTTTTCCCAGCACGGGAACCTTGAGTTCTATAAGATAAAGCCATAAACATGTGTATCCGAGTCTTCTATCAAAAGTTACAGCTATTTCTATGAAGTTGTACAAAAACGCTTTCTTTCGCCAAGACAGTGCGTTTCTCACTGTTACATGCATTTGAATGGGGAACTCGACCGAAACAAAGTATAGGTTTTCATTATGTGAATAACTTGGAAATCTTAGCTCAAACAGCTGCAAAACCTGTTTTCCCAGCACGGGAACCTTGAGTTCTATAAGATAAAGCCATAAACATGTGTATCCGAGTCTTCTATCAAAAGTTACAGCTATTTCTATGAAGTTGTACAAAAACGCTTTCTTTCGCCAAGACAGTGCGTTTCTCACTGTTACATGCATTTGAATGGGGAACTCGACCGAAACAAAGTATAGGTTTTCATTATGTGAATAACTTGGAAATCTTAGCTCAAACAGCTGCAAAACCTGTTTTCCCAGCACGGGAACCTTGAGTTCTATAAGATAAAGCCATAAACATGTGTATCCGAGTCTTCTATCAAAAGTTACAGCTATTTCTATGAAGTTGTACAAAAACGCTTTCTTTCGCCAAGACAGTGCGTTTCTCACTGTTACATGCATTTGAATGGGGAACTCGACCGAAACAAAGTATAGGTTTTCATTATGTGAATAACTTGGAAATCTTAGCTCAAACAGCTGCAAAACCTGTTTTCCCAGCACGGAGACCTTGAGTTCTATAAGATAAAGCCATAAACATGTGTATCCGAGTCTTCTATCAAAAGTTACAGCTATTTCTATGAAGTTGTACAAAAACGCTTTCTTTCGCCAAGACAGTGCGTTTCTCACTGTTACATGCATTTGAATGGGGAACTCGACCGAAACAAAGTATAGGTTTTCATTATGTGAATAACTTGGAAATCTTAGCTCAAACAGCTGCAAAACCTGTTTTCCCAGCACGGAGACCTTGAGTTCTATAAGATAAAGCCATAAACATGTGTATCCGAGTCTTCTATCAAAAGTTACAGCTATTTCTATGAAGTTGTACAAAAACGCTTTCTTTCGCCAAGACAGTGCGTTTCTCACTGTTACATGCATTTGAATGGGGAACTCGACCGAAACAAAGTATAGGTTTTCATTATGTGAATAACTTGGAAATCTTAGCTCAAACAGCTGCAAAACCTGTTTTCCCAGCACGGGAACCTTGAGTTCTATAAGATAAAGCCATAAACATGTGTATCCGAGTCTTCTATCAAAAGTTACAGCTATTTCTATGAAGTTGTACAAAAACGCTTTCTTTCGCCAAGACAGTGCGTTTCTCACTGTTACATGCATTTGAATGGGGAACTCGACCGAAACAAAGTATAGGTTTTCATTATGTGAATAACTTGGAAATCTTAGCTCAAACAGCTGCAAAACCTGTTTCCCCAGCACGGAGACCTTGAGTTCTATAAGATAAAGCCATAAACATGTGTATCCGAGTCTTCTATCAAAAGTTACAGCTATTTCTATGAAGTTGTACAAAAACGCTTTCTTTCGCCAAGACAGTGCGTTCCTCACTGTTACATGCATTTGAATGGGGAACTCGACCGAAACAAAGTATAGGTTTTCATTATGTGAATAACTTGGAAATCTTAGCTCAAACAGCTGCAAAACCTGTTTTCCCAGCACGGAGACCTTGAGTTCTATAAGATAAAGCCATAAACATGTGTATCCGAGTCTTCTATCAAAAGTTACAGCTATTTCTATGAAGTTGTACAAAAACGCTTTCTTTCGCCAAGACAGTGCGTTTCTCACTGTTACATGCATTTGAATGGGGAACTCGACCGAAACAAAGTATAGGTTTTCATTATGTGAATAACTTGGAAATCTTAGCTCAAACAGCTGCAAAACCTGTTTTCCCAGCACGGGAACCTTGAGTTCTATAAGATAAAGCCATAAACATGTGTATCCGAGTCTTCTATCAAAAGTTACAGCTATTTCTATGAAGTTGTACAAAAACGCTTTCTTTCGCCAAGACAGTGCGTTTCTCACTGTTACATGCATTTGAATGGGGAACTCGACCGAAACAAAGTATAGGTTTTCATTATGTGAATAACTTGGAAATCTTAGCTCAAACAGCTGCAAAACCTGTTTTCCCAGCACAGGAACCTTGAGTTCTATAAGATAAATCCATAAACATGTGTATCCGAGTCTTCTATCAAAAGTTACAGCTATTTCTATGAAGTTGTACAAAAACGCTTTCTTTCGCCAAGACAGTGCGTTTCTCACTGTTACATGCATTTGAATGGGGAACTCGACCGAAACAAAGTATAGGTTTTCATTATGTGAATAACTTGGAAATCTTAGCTCAAACAGCTGCAAAACCTGTTTTCCCAGCACGGAGACCTTGAGTTCTATAAGATAAAGCCATAAACATGTGTATCCGAGTCTTCTATCAAAAGTTACAGCTATTTCTATGAAGTTGTACAAAAACGCTTTCTTTCGCCAAGACAGTGCGTTTCTCACTGTTACATGCATTTGAATGGGGAACTCGACCGAAACAAAGTATAGGTTTTCATTATGTGAATAACTTGGAAATCTTAGCTCACACAGCTGCAAAACCTGTTTTCCCAGCACGGGAACCTTGAGTTCTATAAGATAAAGCCATAAACATGTGTATCCGAGTCTTCTATCAAAAGTTACAGCTATTTCTATGAAGTTGTACAAAAACGCTTTCTTTCGCCAAGACAGTGCGTTTCTCACTGTTACATGCATTTGAATGGGGAACTCGACCGAAACAAAGTATAGGTTTTCATTATGTGAATAACTTGGAAATCTTAGCTCAAACAGCTGCAAAACCTGTTTTCCCAGCACGGGAACCTTGAGTTCTATAAGATAAAGCCATAAACATGTGTATCCGAGTCTTCTATCAAAAGTTACAGCTATTTATATGAAGTTGTACAAAAACGCTTTCTTTCGCCAAGACAGTGCGTTTCTCACTGTTACATGCATTTGAATGGGGAACTCGACCGAAACAAAGTATAGGTTTTCATTATGTGAATAACTTGGAAATCTTAGCTCAAACAGCTGCAAAACCTGTTTTCCCAGCACGGGGACCTTGAGTTCTATAAGATAAAGCCATAAACATGTGTATCCGAGTCTTCTATCAAAAGTTACAGCTATTTCTATGAAGTTGTACAAAAACGCTTTCTTTCGCCAAGACAGTGCGTTTCTCACTGTTACATGCATTTGAATGGGGAACTCGACCGAAACAAAGTATAGGTTTTCATTATGTGAATAACTTGGAAATCTTAGCTCAAACAGCTGCAAAACCTGTTTTCCCAGCACGGGAACCTTGAGTTCTATAAGATAAAGCCATAAACATGTGTATCCGAGTCTTCTATCAAAAGTTACAGCTATTTCTATGAAGTTGTACAAAAACGCTTTCTTTCGCCAAGACAGTGCGTTTCTCACTGTTACATGCATTTGAATGGGGAACTCGACCGAAACAAAGTATAGGTTTTCATTATGTGAATAACTTGGAAATCTTAGCTCAAACAGCTGCAAAACCTGTTTTCCCAGCACGGGAACCTTGAGTTCTATAAGATAAAGCCATAAACATGTGTATCCGAGTCTTCTATCAAAAGTTACAGCTATTTCTATGAAGTTGTACAAAAACGCTTTCTTTCGCCAAGACAGTGCGTTTCTCACTGTTACATGCATTTGAATGGGGAACTCGACCGAAACAAAGTATAGGTTTTCATTATGTGAATAACTTGGAAATCTTAGCTCAAACAGCTGCAAAACCTGTTTTCCCAGCACGGGAACCTTGAGTTCTATAAGATAAAGCCATAAACATGTGTATCCGAGTCTTCTATCAAAAGTTACAGCTATTTATATGAAGTTGTACAAAAACGCTTTCTTTCGCCAAGACAGTGCGTTTCTCACTGTTACATGCATTTGAATGGGGAACTCGACCGAAACAAAGTATAGGTTTTCATTATGTGAATAACTTGGAAATCTTAGCTCAAACAGCTGCAAAACCTGTTTTCCCAGCACGGGAACCTTGAGTTCTATAAGATAAAGCCATAAACATGTGTATCCGAGTCTTCTATCAAAAGTTACAGCTATTTATATGAAGTTGTACAAAAACGCTTTCTTTCGCCAAGACAGTGCGTTTCTCACTGTTACATGCATTTGAATGGGGAACTCGACCGAAACAAAGTATAGGTTTTCATTATGTGAATAACTTGGAAATCTTAGCTCAAACAGCTGCAAAACCTGTTTTCCCAGCACGGGAACCTTGAGTTCTATAAGATAAAGCCATAAACATGTGTATCCGAGTCTTCTATCAAAAGTTACAGCTATTTCTATGAAGTTGTACAAAAACGCTTTCTTTCGCCAAGACAGTGCGTTTCTCACTGTTACATGCATTTGAATGGGGAACTCGACCGAAACAAAGTATAGGTTTTCATTATGTGAATAACTTGGAAATCTTAGCTCAAACAGCTGCAAAACCTGTTTTCCCAGCACGGGAACCTTGAGTTCTATAAGATAAAGCCATAAACATGTGTATCCGAGTCTTCTATCAAAAGTTACAGCTATTTCTATGAAGTTGTACAAAAACGCTTTCTTTCGCCAAGACAGTGCGTTTCTCACTGTTACATGCATTTGAATGGGGAACTCGACCGAAACAAAGTATAGGTTTTCATTATGTGAATAACTTGGAAATCTTAGCTCAAACAGCTGCAAAACCTGTTTTCCCAGCACGGGAACCTTGAGTTCTATAAGATAAAGCCATAAACATGTGTATCCGAGTCTTCTATCAAAAGTTACAGCTATTTCTATGAAGTTGTACAAAAACGCTTTCTTTCGCCAAGACAGTGCGTTTCTCACTGTTACATGCATTTGAATGGGGAACTCGACCGAAACAAAGTATAGGTTTTCATTATGTGAATAACTTGGAAATCTTAGCTCAAACAGCTGCAAAACTTGTTTTCCCATTACGGAGACCTTGAGTTCTATAAGATAAAGCCATAAACATGTGTATCCGAGTCTTCTATCAAAAGTTACAGCTATTTATATGAAGTTGTACAAAAACGCTTTATTTCGCCAAGACAGTGCGTTTCTCACTGTTACATGCATTTGAATGGGGAACTCGCCCGAAACAAAGTATAGGTTTTCACTATGTGAATAACTTGGAAATCTTAGCTCAAACAGCTGCAAAACCTGTTTTGCCAGCACGGGGACCTTGAATTCTATAAGATAAAGCCATAAACATGTGTATCTGAGTCTTCTATCAAAAGTTACAGCTATTTATATGAAGTTGTACAAAAACGCTTTCTTTCGCCAAGACAGTGCGTTTCTCACTGTTACATGCATTTGAATGGGGAACTCGACCGAAACAAAGTATAGGTTTTCATTATGTGAATAACTTGGAAATCTTAGCTCAAACAGCTGCAAAACCTGTTTTCCCAGCACGGGAACCTTGAGTTCTATAAGATAAAGCCATAAACATGTGTATCCGAGTCTTCTATCAAAAGTTACAGCTATTTCTATGAAGTTGTACAAAAACGCTTTCTTTCGCCAAGACAGTGCGTTTCTCACTGTTACATGCATTTGAATGGGGAACTCGACCGAAACAAAGTATAGGTTTTCATTATGTGAATAACTTGGAAATCTTAGCTCAAACAGCTGCAAAACCTGTTTTCCCAGCACGGGAACCTTGAGTTCTATAAGATAAAGCCATAAACATGTGTATCCGAGTCTTCTATCAAAAGTTACAGCTATTTATATGAAGTTGTACAAAAACGCTTTCTTTCGCCAAGACAGTGCGTTTCTCACTGTTACATGCATTTGAATGGGGAACTCGACCGAAACAAAGTATAGGTTTTCATTATGTGAATAACTTGGAAATCTTAGCTCAAACAGCTGCAAAACCTGTTTTCCCAGCACGGGAACCTTGAGTTCTATAAGATAAAGCCATAAACATGTGTATCCGAGTCTTCTATCAAAAGTTACAGCTATTTCTATGAAGTTGTACAAAAACGCTTTCTTTCGCCAAGACAGTGCGTTTCTCACTGTTACATGCATTTGAATGGGGAACTCGACCGAAACAAAGTATAGGTTTTCATTATGTGAATAACTTGGAAATCTTAGCTCAAACAGCTGCAAAACCTGTTTTCCCAGCACGGGAACCTTGAGTTCTATAAGATAAAGCCATAAACATGTGTATCCGAGTCTTCTATCAAAAGTTACAGCTATTTCTATGAAGTTGTACAAAAACGCTTTCTTTCGCCAAGACAGTGCGTTTCTCACTGTTACATGCATTTGAATGGGGAACTCGACCGAAACAAAGTATAGGTTTTCATTATGTGAATAACTTGGAAATCTTAGCTCAAACAGCTGCAAAACCTGTTTTCCCAGCACGGGAACCTTGAGTTCTATAAGATAAAGCCATAAACATGTGTATCCGAGTCTTCTATCAAAAGTTACAGCTATTTCTATGAAGTTGTACAAAAACGCTTTCTTTCGCCAAGACAGTGCGTTTCTCACTGTTACATGCATTTGAATGGGGAACTCGACCGAAACAAAGTATAGGTTTTCATTATGTGAATAACTTGGAAATCTTAGCTCAAACAGCTGCAAAACTTGTTTTCCCATTACGGAGACCTTGAGTTCTATAAGATAAAGCCATAAACATGTGTATCCGAGTCTTCTATCAAAAGTTACAGCTATTTATATGAAGTTGTACAAAAACGCTTTATTTCGCCAAGACAGTGCGTTTCTCACTGTTACATGCATTTGAATGGGGAACTCGCCCGAAACAAAGTATAGGTTTTCACTATGTGAATAACTTGGAAATCTTAGCTCAAACAGCTGCAAAACCTGTTTTGCCAGCACGGGGACCTTGAATTCTATAAGATAAAGCCATAAACATGTGTATCTGAGTCTTCTATCAAAAGTTACAGCTATTTATATGAAGTTGTACAAAAACGCTTTCTTTCGCCAAGACAGTGCGTTTCTCACTGTTACATGCATTTGAATGGGGAACTCGACCGAAACAAAGTATAGGTTTTCATTATGTGAATAACTTGGAAATCTTAGCTCAAACAACTGCAAAACCTGTTTTGCCAGCACGGGGACCTTGAGTTCTATAAGATAAAGCCATAAACATGTGTATCCGAGTCTTCTATCTACAGTTACAGCTATTTATATGAAGTTGTACAAAAACGCTTTCTTTCGCCAAGACAGTGCGTTTCTCACTGTTACATGCATTTGAATGGGGAACTCGCCCGAAACAAAGTATAGGTTTTCACTATGTGAATAACTTGGAAATCTTAGCTCAAACAGCTGCAAAACCTGTTTTGCCAGCACGGGGACCTTGAGTTCTATAAGATAAAGCCATAAACATGTGTATCCGAGTCTTCTATCAAAAGTTACAGCTATTTCTATGAAGTTGTACAAAAACGCTTTCTTTCGCCAAGACAGTGCGTTTCTCACTGTTACATGCATTTGAATGGGGAACTCGACCGAAACAAAGTATAGGTTTTCATTATGTGAATAACTTGGAAATCTTAGCTCAAACAGCTGCAAAACCTGTTTTGCCAGCACGGGGACCTTGAGTTCTATAAGATAAAGCCATAAACATGTGTATCCGAGTCTTCTATCAAAAGTTACAGCTATTTATATGAAGTTGTACAAAAACGCTTTATTTCGCCAAGACAGTGCGTTTCTCACTGTTACATGCATTTGAATGGGGAACTCGCCCGAAACAAAGTATAGGTTTTCACTATGTGAATAACTTGGAAATCTTAGCTCAAACAGCTGCAAAACCTGTTTTGCCAGCACGGGGACCTTGAGTTCTATAAGATAAAGCCATAAACATGTGTATCCGAGTCTTCTATCAAAAGTTACAGCTATTTCTATGAAGTTGTACAAAAACGCTTTCTTTCGCCAAGACAGTGCGTTTCTCACTGTTACATGCATTTGAATGGGGAACTCGACCGAAACAAAGTATAGGTTTTCATTATGTGAATAACTTGGAAATCTTAGCTCAAACAGCTGGAAAACCTATTTTGCCAGCACGGGGACCTTGAGTTCTATAAGATAAAGCCATAAACATGTGTATCCGAGTCTTCTATCAACAGTTACAGCTATTTCTATGAAGTTGTACAAAAACGCTTTCTTTCGCCAAGACAGTGCGTTTCTCACTGTTACATGCATTTGAATGGGGAACTCGACCGAAACAAAGTATAGGTTTTCATTATGTGAATAACTTGGAAATCTTAGCTCAAACAGCTGCAAAACCTGTTTTGCCAGCACGGGGACCTTGAGTTCTATAAGATAAAGCCATAAACATGTGTATCCGAGTCTTCTATCAAAAGTTACAGCTATTTATATGAAGTTGTACAAAAACAGTTTCTTTCGCCAAGACAGTGCGTTTCTCACTGTTACATGCATTTGAATGGGGAACTCGCCCGAAACAAAGTATAGGTTTTCACTATGTGAATAACTTGGAAATCTTAGCTCAAACAGCTGCAAAACCTGTTTTGCCAGCACGGGGACCTTGAGTTCTATAAGATAAAGCCATAAACATGTGTATCCGAGTCTTCTATCAAAAGTTACAGCTATTTATATGAAGTTGTACAAAAACGCTTTCTTTCGCCAAGACAGTGCGTTTCTCACTGTTACATGCATTTGAATGGGGAACTCGACCGAAACAAAGTATAGGTTTTCATTATGTGAATAACTTGGAAATCTTAGCTCAAACAGCTGCAAAACCTGTTTGCTCAACACGGGGATATCGAACTTTATAAGATAAAGCCATAAATATGTGTATATGCGTCTTCTATCAAAAGTTACAGCTGTCTGAATGAATGCATTATAGCAGCTTACCTCGATCATGCGGTAGAACAGACACATAGGCCACCTACGTGTCCTCCTATGGCAGGAGTAGTTGCCACAAACCTGCAAAACAAAAAGAAATGATCAGGTGACATGAACAGATTTATACAGCCATAAGCAAGAGATTCTTCCTGCGTCAAACTGGACCCCCCCCCCCCCCCCCCTTACTGTAACTATCAAAACTATCATAGTCTAAAACTATCATCTCATATCAAAACTATTATAATCACATTATCTGACTTTATCAGTTATAACAATGAGAAACGGTAAACAATTTGGCAAATAAATGACTTATAATTGTGCTTACCTGGTCCAGATGATCCACAGCCCCTTTGCATTTGTTATAATCCAGGATGATGTGGGGCTTTCTCTTCCCAGAGTCCTGGACTTGGTAGCAGGAAACAGAAGAGCCCTGTCTCCCCATTTCACAGGCTTGTTGTCGTTTCATGTTGAGACCTGTACAGGCCAGCCAGCATCACAAGCCCCATGTAAGCCTGCACCTCCTCATCTATGTCCTTCCAGTCTTTTACTGACCTGTTGCCCCTGCAGGTTGGTGAAATGCAGGATTAGCTGCATAATGTCCTCTGCAAAAAAAAGATGGAAAGTGCTCACAGGGCTGCTGATTGCATAATGGGTTGGTCCTGGGGGTTAAAATGGGGGGAGGAAAAAATGGCAGGACCTCTTCGAGTGTGGGTTGCCACATGATTTCTCCATTTTTAGATCTCCACTGGCCATCCTCCAGTCTTGTCTCTTCCTCCTGCTCTTCTTCCTCCTTCTCCTTCTCCTTCTCCTCCTCCGCACATGAGCTGCAAAGCTCCTCGGTGCCTGGCAAAAATTCTTCTTCGCTGTCAGAAGTATCTCCACTGCTTGTGGAGAGTGCAAAACTGCAGCAACAGCCTCCTCTAAACTGAGTGCACGCTTCATTGTGTCTGTGCAGAAATGACCACTCAGACCAGGCTGCAAAGTATTCTCATAGACTTCAAAGGTGCACCTGAATAAACATGCTATACCATACATCCAATAAGAGAGAGGAGGCACACTCTTGATCAAGAAAAAACATAAACGCACGCCTTTGATCCCCCCCCCTCTCTCTTTCTCTCTCTCTCTCACACACACACACATGCACATACATACACACACAATACCATTTTATGGTGGTTAGCTGTTTTATTGTCATGCATTTTACAAGGTAAGATAACCATGTCCTGCATTCAAAACCACTGAAAATGTCTATGGTGGTGCTGTGCCTAATATTGTGCTGGTGTATGCTGGGTAATGGCACAGCTAGCGACTGGGTGACTTTATTCACCCGCTTCGGCTGTTATCAGTCCATACAATGGGCGTTATTAGCACAAATCAGTCCCATAGATATGGAACATCTCCTGCTAGATTGTTCAGAAGGTTGTTATCATCCATCCAGATGGAGGATCACTAACAGGAGCGTGGGAAGACTCCAGAATCCACTCTGGCTGCAATCCGGTGGATACAGCAGTGTTTACAGGTAATACCATTTAAACGGACAGCATTTATAGAAAAAGTCAGCGAGTGTCAATAATGTTAATGTGGTTATCTTAGTAATACACCGAGTGCTAATATAACAGCTTTAAGATGCATTTGTAGATGTTATTACGTGTTTTACCGTCTTTATTGGTGCTAGCTTAAAGTTACGGTGTAAACGTTAGCTTATATTGGAGTAAAGCTGTTACTGTTTAAACGATGTTAGCACAGAAATATTAGCTTCTGTCATGACTGACGAAGTTACTAGTTAATAAAGTTTCCAGTAAAGTGTTTAATCGCAGCCACAGATTGACAGCAAATATCTCGATTAGCTTCAGTGCATCTGTAATAAATATGTGCAAGTTTCAGTGCTTCGTTTAAACTGTATGATACTTATACTGACCCAGGGTCAGTGTAAAATACAATCCTAGCTGTGTGAACAAAGCCTGGCTCCTTTAATCCTGCATGAAAAACCTCAGGATGCAGGCTATTATTACTCTTTCCTGCTGGCACACCTGTCACACCTGAGAGTCAGCTAGAAACGTACAGTGACGTGGACATCATGCAAAGACTGCCAGACTCTGTAATACTGCAAATGATCAGTGACTCAAGTTAACACTAAACTTTAAACTGTGTCTCTGTGTGCTGAACATTTAGGATTGAGTCAGGCTGCATCTGTGTTAGTCCTCTGACAGACTGGTGACCTGTCCAGGTGTGCTCTACCTATGACTACTGGGACAGGCTCTAGCTCCTGTAATAGAAATTTTATGTTATTCTCATTTAAAGCATTTAAGTGCTTATGCATATGCTTAGTTGTGACACTGTTATAGACTGTTCAATGAAAGTTTCTAAAACTAGATGAACTTACTTCAGCAGTTTGAGAAAACAACTCCCTTTACAGGTGCTGATAACGCTGAAGTAGCAGAGCTGACATGACTGAACTGTGATGTTTGATGTGTGTTTGCTCTCCTGTGCGCAGTAATAAATAGCTTGATCACAGCTCTTTCTGTGTTGCAGACTTTATTTAAAAAATTCCACGACACCCCCCACCCTCCCACTGTGAACATGAATTGAATATTCAGAAGACATTTGTTTAAATAGTTCTAGAAATCTGAGCTGTTGGTGTGTCCTTGGATTGTGTGGTAATAATATTAGAGCCTGCAATCTTTCTTACTGAATCTCTACTATGAGTCATGTTACCTGAGATTAATTCTATGTTTACCTGTCAGCCTGGACGAATGTGCTGTGTGAAGGAAATTAAATTAAATCAGATCTGAAATGCGTACATTTAAGGAACCTGTTCATATTTAATTGAAATATGAACCAGTGATTTTTTGATTGCTGATTCCAAGAGAGTCTTTGTGGAAATCCTCTTTGGCTTTTTGTTATTTTAATTCTCTTTTCTGTTTTCCAGAACAGTTCTCCACAGTCACTGTCCATATGGGTCAGTGGGACCAAGAAGCACTCTGCTAATGTGTGGACTCTGACCAGCAACATCCAGCAAGACCCAGACAGCGTTTTCTATCTCCCAGCTGGAGTTTTTTGTTTGTCTGTGACTGGAGAGTCAGATTTTTGTTGAGCTTCATACTTGCAGAGGTAAGTCAGTTTGCAGAGATCCCTCCCACCCTGGCTTTTATGTGCTAGATTTCTTATCTGAAACAGTAATATTTCAGTGACTGCTGCTTATACCACAGGTTAATACTGTTACTGATCCCTGATAGGAGAATCATCAATTTTGCCAGCAAAGAAGCCTGGTGGATGTTTGTTTACAGTCTGATGGTGGGACGTCATGCTCTGCATCTTTAAAGTTTGTCTCTTGATTATTATTCATACCCAGTAATGTGAAGTATGCTCATATCTACTATAACTGAACCAACCTGGTGCTCTTCATTTATGGAGGCTGTTGAGTCTGAATGTTGGATGTTGTGTATCTCGTGTTCTCTGGGCTTTGTTGTCCTCAGTCTTTTTGCAGGATCAGAAAACAAAACCAGGAGGCGCGTAAATGTTTCTTCTCCATGATGTTTCTTCAAATGTTTCTTCTGGATGATGATATGACCGTGACACGGGATGCCACCTTTGGTCTTGTGATGAAGCAAAGCTCAGGAAGAAGTGTGATTAAATGGTACCCACATGTGTGCTGCTGAGAAGGATGTACAGGGGCACCTGCAGCCAAATCCAAGCTTCAGGTTAGTTGTAGTTGCAGAACGCTATAGGACTGAGACAGCTGAGGCATCAAATGTTTGATTAAACGGATGAAAAAGAGAAGTTTTTTCCCTATAATTATCACTTCTTAAAATCTGTAGCAACTTCAAGTCTTTCAGCATGCTGAGCATGCTCAGAATGTGACAATATATTTTTGTTCAATATTTAATTTCTTTCAGTTGCAATTGTTAAATGAAAAAAAATATATTCTTATAATTTAGCAAACTAATTTATCAAAAAAAACAACAACATATATCTGTATTAGTTTTAATGAATTAATTTGACACCTGTATTGAAAATACCATATTGTATTCATACAGAATCAGTATGGTATCATTGTTTGTCTGTTCACTGATTGTTGAAGCTAAGAGCTACTTTGATCTGTTTAGATCTAAAGTATCCAAAGTTGAGCTCTAATGTTTCTTCACCCCTGTGTATGTGATATGTGATTTCCTACATGCTGGCAGAGCAGCAGTTTGTGCTCACAAATGGTGACGGTGTGGAGAGACGGTGGTGTTTCCTCAGAAGAACCAGCAGAGTCACAAAGGACACCAGTCCGTCTCACCACCTTGACTTGCTGACTGATGCTCGTCTGCACTGCACAGAGGAAATCAACTGACCGAGGTTTGTCCAGTATGGAACGCCAGGACTGCCATAATGAATTAATTAAATACACCATTAAA
Organism: Aulonocara stuartgranti; assembly: GCF_965226115.1. Classification (NCBI taxonomy): domain Eukaryota; kingdom Metazoa; phylum Chordata; class Actinopteri; order Cichliformes; family Cichlidae; genus Aulonocara; species Aulonocara stuartgranti. The sequence continues at coordinate 27,801,604 of NC_138955.1, read as the reverse complement.
TAATTAATTAAATGTGGCAATAATTAATTAAAATTGGAATTAATTAATTAAATAAATAGTTATGATATATGTAATTAATTAATTATTGACACATTTAATTAATTATTTATGTATTTCACGTTTTAATTAATTATTGACACATTTAATTAATTAATTATTGACATATTTAATTAATTATTTATGTATTTCACATTTTAATTAATTATTGACACATTTAATTAATTATTGACACATTTAATTAATTATTTAATGATATATTTATTTATTTCATTTTGGCAGTCCTGACGCCTGGCTCTCATCATGAAATAATTTTATCTGTCAGCCTCACCCATCAAACTCAGGGGGCGGGGTTAACGCTGATCGAGTCAAAACCATTGCTTTGGCCTGGTGGCCATTGTTTCTAGCACACAACAACCGGCATGTGGAAGCTAACAGAACTGAGCTTTGAAAAACCCTGTTTGTGTGTTACCAAATACCGTTTTAATATTTGTTTAGCCGAGAATGTAGTGGTTTAATCTTCATGTGTCTGGTCGGTTTGTCAAGATACAGCCTCTTTGCAAAAGTGTTTCGATGATTTCGGAGATGTCGTCCCAGTCTCACGGCAAAGCGTGGGATAGACCCGCTCGCCTCGCAAGCAATCCCACCGACAAAGCGCAGGCCCCGGTACACAGCTGTAGTAACCCCCGCTGACTTCTTTTACTGAGGTTATATTTATCGGTGTTTTATTTCCTGATGTTCTTATGTGTCCTACGTGTTTCAGTCGCCAATTCTGAATTATAACTAACATTAAAAACATGTTTAAGGAGGAGAGAGAGCAAATAAATCTGTTTAACATCTGATCTTTGGGTTTTTGTTCAGTAATCAGCGTGACCTGTGTATAAACGCATAAAAGAGATAACGTTGGTGTTTCCGTCATGTAGTAACTGCTGGCTTTAACTGTACAAAGGTTGTTCGACACTATGAAACACATACAGACTTCATGATGTTCGGCTAATATTTTTATTGTGAATATTAATCATGCTGACCTCGCTCTGTACACCACGCAGCGAGGTCAGCATATCCACGATATCCTCAGCTCCATGAGTTAACACAAAGTTTCCCAGCTGACTATCTAACTGCCAACTATTCCAGAGACGTGAAAATATACAGCATAAAGAAAAGTGTAAGAGACTCAGCAGCAGATTAGAATAACAGTTATACATTTAATAAATCACCAAATGAATCCAAGAAACGAGCAAACCTGTTCCGACAATTTGAATTTGTATTCCCTCAGCTGCAGACTCGCTGCTGTTTAAATGTTTGAAAAGGAAGATTAGATATAAAAAACGTCAAACATAGACTCAGTCTGCCTTCACATTTGATATGAGGCCAGCACGTATAGTGGCCTCAGCAGGCTATTACTGAAATACACGTGCTATATCATAAACTATGATATAAACAGGGAGGTCCTATTAACATGTTTAGTTTTAAAGGACACCTTCCTGCCTTTAGTCTCATTCATGAGCAGTATTAGTTTTCTTCTAACATCCAGAAGTCTGCACAATGTGTTTCATAGTTTGTAACAAGCCTTTGACAGGTAAACATAACATGACCGAAAAAGCAAAAAAAAAAAAAAAAGAGAGAGAGAGAGAGAGAGTGTTGACATAAGAAGAGAAAATGCTCTCAATTATGGAGACAGGCAAATGGTTCATTTATGTTTGATGTGTGTTTATTCCTCCCTAAATATCGTCGGTGAAGTTTGCCATGCACGTCAGATTTTCCTGCGCATTTTTATACCTCTGCCAACAGAGAGAGAAAAAAAATCACATTCTAACAGACAGCTGGTGCTTAGAATACAGTTGAATAACTATTAAAAAACAGATGATATTTAGATGATAGTTCAGTCTAACACATGTGCCAGTGAACCATTAAACGTCTGTGAAACTATGCAGTTATGAAACGTAACTTTAACCTCAGCCAAACCGATTTGCTCAGTTGTAAATAAAACAGCGAAGTAAACAGACAGAACCTGAGTGAATGAAGTCCAGCGTTTAACCACTGAGAGCTAAAACTCAGCTGAGGTTTCAAAGCTGTGTGCCGGTGATTGGACATCAGCCGCTGATAAAGCTGGCTCGCCTATAAAGTGCTCTGTAAGGAAACAAGCTCCAGCAGCTCTGCGCTCGGGGAAAACACTATATTTACTTATCTTGTGCAGAAAAATGCGCTGACATTGCGTTATATCGAGCACCGGCTGCCCAGTTAAACTGTGACTATCACCAGGTAACTAGGCGTGTTTCTTGAATTAGCAGCAGGTGTTAAACAGCTTTCAGATGAGGAGGAGGATGCATGCAGGTAAACTGAGGGTCTGCTGAGCTGATCGCTGGTTTCGTGAGAAAAATGTCAGCTCGTTCTTTATGTTACAGAAGCACAGAGACACAAGACCAGGCGGAAAGAGACGATCGTTCGGTGAAAATGAGAATCTGCGAATGCAACATGTGGAACACGGAGAGTGGAATATGTAAACAAACCGGTTAACGTAACCCCCTCGGTGCGCTCTGCATGCTAACTGTTAGCAGAGCTAGTGAAATCTCTGAAAACATCTGAGCACTTTTGCAAGCATGTTCTATGTTGACAACCTGACCAGACATACGGCGCGACATTCGTGGCTAAAACACTGTTAAAAGTGTAGCTGGTGACAGAAAAACGGGGTATTTTAAAACTACACCACCACCATTGCTGCCTGTGATTTGATCTGCATTCTGGGATAACTGGCTGCCCCAAGTCTACACAAGCAATCGATTATCTAGGATCGACCTGTTTTGACTTACTTTGCACGGCAACCAATCAAATGTTAGAGAAGCTGCATGGGCAGCGTTAACCCCGCCCCCTGAGTTTGATGGGTGAGGCTGACAGATAAAATTATTTCATGACGAGAGCCAGGCGCCAGGACTGCCAAAATGAAATAAATAAATATATCATTAAATAATTAATTAAATGTGTCAATAATTAATTAAATGTGTCAATAATTAATTAAAATGTGAAATACATAAATAATTAATTAAATGTGTCAATAATTAATTAATTACATGTGTCATAACTATTTATTTAATTAATTAATTCCAATTTTAATTAATTATTGACACATTTAATTAATTATTTAATGGTGTATTTAATTAATTCATTATGGCAGTCCTGGCGTTCCATAGTCCAGTGACGTGTTATGAAATGTATATTTGTTTTATGCTTACAGATATGTTTTTCTTGACAGAGGCTCTGCAGAGGTTAGACAAAGCAGAGAAAACATGTGCTTTACATTTTACTGTGATTTATTGAGATATTTGTTGCCTGATGTTCAGCAGGAATGGAGAAATAGAATCAAAGGGAGATGTTTTTGATGTTTTTGTAATGATGTAAGTAAATCTTCAATATTATTTATTTGCTTGGTTATATTAGGAGTGTTTCTGAGTGAGGGGGAGAGGAGTCATCATCCAGGTAAAGTGACGTGGATCAGTGGATACACTTGTCTCCCCTTTAAAGGAGACGATCCAAGTCATCCTTAAATGTTAGTGCTTTCAAATACACAAACATTTTTAAAGGACAAAAATGAACATCCAACTTTGACTGTAATACAAAATAAATCTTTGCATGTGTGTTTTCAAACTCTCAGATGGGCAGCATATCAGTCTTGGACTGTCTAACCTGCCGGAGCAGCACTGAATGACCACCGCACGAGCATGTTCCTGCAACATTCAGCATCTGATCTGTCATCTGTGTGCTTCTGCTTTTGGTAAGTAGAGTTACCCAACTCCAGTAACTCTAAACACATGCCATCCATTTCTAACGGCCTGGTTACTTCCTGTCAGTTACTTTAGAAACCATGTGGTCACCTAACCTAACACTGTTTCTTCTTCTTCCCCTTAATGTTGAAGTGTCAAATGTCAAACAGCTGGAGAGGAAACTACACCAGTGTACTGGGATGTTTCAGCAACACGTGCCAGATGCTGTTCCTTCATGGTGACATCACCAGAGACAGTCCCGCCCACCTCAGGACCCATTGATTATGATGATCTGATCCATCAAACCCCCAGCAGGTGAACCTTATTCATGACATAACACCGCAACAATGTAAAAAATTAAACAGCAACAGTCTAAATGTAAAGTGCATTCTAAAGTCCTCTTCAATAAATTGTATGCAAAGAGTCATTCAGGTCACTACAGAACCCAGAGTCTTCATCATTAAATCTCTGGTTGCTTCATTTTGCTATCCTATATCAGATATTTTAAAGGTTAGCTTAGGTAAAGTTCCATTCTCATGGTGAGGCAAAGTGCTTTATGTGTGTGTGTGTGTCATGAACGGCTATAAAAGGCCTATAATTAAAGAACAAAGCGGGGTTTGAGTTCGAGTTGCGGCAGACTGTCACTACTTGTAAATGGAACGCAGCCTTCCTACGGCAGACAGCTAATAACAGGAATCGGACGCGGTCCAGCCAAGTCCACAGCAACCACCATAGCAACCGCCTAGCATGACCTTAAAAACATATTCTGTCTTCATAACTATCAAAATCGTGAAATGATTTGCAAAGTGTGAAAGTGTTACAGCTGCAGAGAGCTATGGCGGTATCTATGGAAGCTGTTTACATAGATAATAATATACGATGTAACCATGGAGACAGTCAGTCACGTGAGCTAGCGGTGCACGTTTACTACAGTGAATAAGGTGATTGAGTGCACAGCGTCCACACTCTGCAGGGGGTAAAGACATTACTTCAATATTGTTTTATATTGATATATATTTGCCTTCTGTTGACCATCACCTCAGGTTCACCATTACAGTTTCAGCATACAAATGCACACTGTCTAAACACATTCAAAAACTCATGTCTCAGAAATAAGCACAGCTGTTCATGTTTGTCATTAGAGTTTTATTTGTAAGAAAATTATGAACTTCATATTGTGCATTAAATAAAAGAACATTTCACAACTCTTGAGTCAACAGAAACAGGTAACAGAAATGTCTCTAATGTGTACAGTGTAGTGTAAGCATTAAAAGATCATAAAGGAAACACTAACATTTATGTGAAACTAATTGTAATAAAAAATGAGCAGGTGCTTTATAGATTTAAAAGAAAGAATCTGAAAACAACACTTTTTTGGTCTAAGTGATCAAAGTAGAAAACAGAACTGATGTTCAAGAACAAACCGTAGCTGCACTAATATTACACATCTCGATCGTTGTACTGAACAGACATGTTGCTTTTAAAACCACATGCAGTGTGTGACCATGACTGTTCACTGAGACCATGAACGCCACTTCGCTGAAGCATTCTTATTCTTCTTCTTGCCATTAAATTGAAAGCAGAAGCAGCACGAGCTGATTTGATCTACTGAAAGGAAAAAGCAGAACATCTGAGTTGAAACCAGTCAGCTGAAATCATTAAGACAGGAACAAATTCAATGCAGTGTCTCAAGTGGCTTAGCCTGTTGCAACTGTTGATACAAGCTAAATACAGTTAACACACAGTGTCAGGGAGCTCCAGTGTGGGAACTAGTGGCTTTAGGTTTGTAGTCATTTAACTTTCATCCATTCATTCATTTAATTCAGGAGGAAGAAATGCCAGGTTGGTGCAGGCTGGTTACATGCATTTGGTCCCATGCAGTCTTTAATTAAATGACTTGGTTCATTTTATGGCTGGGCTGTATGTGGGGTTATATCATGTTATTTGGGCAGGAGTACCTGTCCCCTGTTAGACTTAGAAAGTTTCTCCATAAGTAGAGTTTCTAACTCTTCTAGCACATCTGTGGCTGACAGCTTTTTGGTGGCTCTTTTTACCCCACACTGGTTGTGAGTGTGTAAATAACCCCACTAGTTCTTTTGGGTTGCAGTTAACTTGGGAGGAAGGGGTGGGTATGCCATGATTAGGTGAATAACAATTATATGGGATACATAAATTTCACAATGCATGCATATATCTCTATCAATTAAACCTGGCCTGAGGGCTGCCATTTTTTACATTCAGTTATTTCTCTTAGAAATGTTGGAACTAAATAATGAATGTGTTACAGTTAAAGTGAAACACTGGTCAGTGTAAATGGCTCATTGGGACACAGAAACCTTTAAATTAAACCTGATATCTAGTGTCAAACAATATCAAAGCTGTAAAAGATGTTTACAGTCAGAATTTATAAAACTTTGATTGTAAATAAATTCAAACAAGTGAGCTTTTCTCTTTGTGCTGAATATCAACACTGTGATTTCTTAGACTGTAAGCTTTACTTTAGTGCAACCAGTTGCAGAAGCTGCCACTCCAAATGTCTTTTGATAACAAGAAAAAAATACCTTTTCAGTCCACGGCCTGAAGTTCTTCTCCGACATCTTCTGCAATCGGCTTTGTCTGCTGGTTTGAAGACAATAAACCACAAAAAAGATGATTTAGTCACTTTGTCTGTGTCATGCAGCTCGAATGTGTCGTGTAAAGATGTTGAATAGCCGTCGTTATCCCTCTGCTTTGAGCCTTTTATCAAAAGTTACAGCTAACTTCATGAAGTTGTACAAAAAGGCTTCATTTCGCCGAGACAGTGCGTTTCTGACTATTACATGCATTTGAATGGAGTTCTTGCACGAAACAAAGTATAAGTTTTCATTATGTGAATAACTTGTATTTTACACTGACCCTGGGTCAGTATCAACTTCATGAAGACAGCTGTAACTTTTGATAGAGGACTCACACACACACATATTTATGGCTTTGCCTTATAGAATTCAGCATCTCCATGCTGAGGAAATAGGTTTTGCAGCTGTTTGAGCTAAAATTTTCAAGTTATTCACAAATTAAAACCTATACTTTGTGTCGGGCGAGAACTCCATTCAAATGCATGTAATAGCGAGAAACGCACTAACGTGGTGAAATAAAGCGTTTTTCCATAAACTTCATAAAGACAGCTGTAAATAATTATCACTTCTTAAAATCTGTAGCAACTTCAAGTCTTTCAGCATGCTGAGCATGCTCAGAATGTGACAATATATTTTTGTTCAATATTTAATTTCTTTCAGTTGCAATTGTTAAATGAAAAAAAAATATATTCTTATAATTTAGCAAACTAATTTATCAAAAAAAACAACAACATATATCTGTATTAGTTTTAATGAATTAATTTGACACCTGTATTGAAAATACCATATTGTATTCATACAGAATCAGTATGGTATCATTGTTTGTCTGTTCACTGATTGTTGAAGCTAAGAGCTACTTTGATCTGTTTAGATCTAAAGTATCCAAAGTTGAGCTCTAATGTTTCTTCACCCCTGTGTGTGTGATATGTGATTTCCTACATGCTGGCAGAGCAGCAGTTTGTGCTCACAGATGGTGACGGTGTGGAGAGACGGTGGTGTTTCCTCAGAAGAACCAGCAGAGTCACAAAGGACACCAGTCCATCTCACCACCTTGACTTGCTGACTGATGTTCGTCTGCACTGCACAGAGGAAATCAACTGACCGAGGTTTGTCCAGTGACGTGTTATGAAATGTATATTTGTTTTATGCTTACAGATATGTTTTTCTTGACAGAGGCTCTGCAGAGGTTAGACAAAGCAGAGAAAACATGTGCTTTACATTTTACTGTGATTTATTGAGATATTTGTTGCCTGATGTTCAGCAGGAATGGAGAAATAGAATCAAAGGGAGATGTTTTTGATGTTTTTGTAATGATGTAAGTAAATCTTCAATATTATTTATTTGCTTGGTTATATTAGGAGTGTTTCTGAGTGAGGGGGAGAGGAGTCATCATCCAGGTAAAGTGACGTAGATCAGTGGATACACTTGTCTCCCCTTTAAAGGAGACGATCCAAGTCATCCTTAAATGTTAGTGCTTTCAAATACACAAACATTTTTAAAGGACAAAAATGAACATCCAACTTTGACTGTAATACAAAATAAATCTTTGCATGTGTGTTTTCAAACTCTCAGATGGGCAGCATATCAGTCTTGGACTGTCTAACCTGCCGGAGCAGCACTGAATGACCACTGCACGAGCATGTTCCTGCAACATTCAGCATCTGATCTGTCATCTGTGTGCTTCTGCTTTTGGTAAGTACAGCTACAGTACCTCTAAACACATGCCACCCATTTCTTTTCTTTTTTTTTTTTTCTGCCTGTCCCGTTTGGTTCTTTTGCCATCAGAATTATTGTCTAAAGGCGAAGAAAGATGCCCAACGGATTTACTTTACCAAATTAACCATCCCAGCCTTGCCGTAATGGTCTATTTGATATACCTTTTATTGTTTATTTTATTTATTTTTTATTTTCACTTGCTAGATACGGGACAGACTTGAATGAGGAAAAGAAAAGGGAGAAAGGAAGAGGGGGAAAAACAGCGGAGAAGAGGGACGGGAATAAAGAGCAAAAAAACAAAAAACAACTAAATAAGCAGACAAAAAAAAAATACATACAATACAATAACCTAGATCACCTGTTGAGAAAGAAAAAAGAAAAACAGCAGAAGAAAAGGAGAGCAATACAATAAACAACATCACGATGATATATGTGAATATAACAGTAAATACTAAATATTAAACATTATTGTGCAGCACATAATATCGACAGCGCACAGTGTGCTTTGAGGTAGGAGCCAAAAAGGGTGTAGTTTGTGTGTGTGAACACCCGTGTGTACACCTGTGAGCATGGACGTGCTTTTTAAAAGGTTCCTTCATGTAATGATCTGCTAGAGCAGGGGTGTCAAACTCAAATACACAGTGGGCCAAAATTCAAAACTGGAACAAAGTCGCGGGCTAACATTAATATAAAAAAAAAAAATCTTCCTCCATTCATGAGAATGAATCTTTTCTTATAGACTCAAACAAGTTTTGCTGAAAAACTGAATATGGAACAAGCAAAGCTTAATACTAAACTATATATATTAGCTATTAGAGGTCAGCTCTAATAGTAATTTGGTATGACTTCGCGGGCCAAATGTAATTAGGCTGCGGGCCAGAGTTTGACACCTATGTGCTAGAGGGTGTGGGGAGCCACAGCCCCGTCCACCAGGGCATGAAGCAGGTATGGAGGAGATCAAAACTCCAGACATCCAGAGGCCCCCAGAACACAAGAGACCAAGGAAGACCAACAGAGGGGCAGCTGCGCCACTTCTGCCATCCATTTCTAACGGCCTGGTTACTTCCTGTCAGTTACTTTAGAAACCATATGGTCACCTGACCTAACACTATTTCTTCTTCTTCCCCTTAATGTTGAAGTGTCAAATGTCAAACAGCTGGAGAGGAAACTACACCAGTGTACTGGGATGTTTCAGCAACACGTGCCAGATGCTGTTCCTTCATGGTGACAGCACCAGAGACAGCCCCACCCACCTCAGGACCTCGCCATTGATCATGATGATTATAATGATGACAGCGAGCGGAACTAAGACTGTAAAAATCCACGACCAGAATGTTTAGATGCTTTCTAATGTAATGTAATGTAATGAATACTAAGTTTTTGTCTCTCTTTTTTTTTTCTCATTTGTTACTAACAAAGTTCACCAAATTCACACAGTTTACATTCTGTATGTTTCCATCAAGGTTTATTTTCGTAGAAATCATTGTTTTTCTCCTATTCTCTTTTTCTCTTTTGTAATTGATGATAATTCACTGAATATACTGAATTCTCTGTATGTTTGACCCTGTAGACTGTTTGATGGACTGCTTGTCTTCCTGTTTGTAACCGCCGCCTGTTTTTGGCTAAAGATTTGGATTTCTGACTTTAACACAGCCTCTGCATGTCCTCCCTTTGTGTCCTCTTCCTCTGTGAATGTGTTGCATGTGAGATTCATTTTATTAACAGCTTTCCCACAGTGAGTTGCATCAGCATTCATTCACAGCACATTTCAGAAGGATTCAGATTAATACAGTGATCTTACAGTCAGAATTATCCTGACAGAGTGCCACTGTAAATTATCTTTCATCAAGTAAATTTTAAAGTTCAGTATTTCAAAGCAGGAGTTATGAAGAATCATGCTGGCATTAGGACTAATAATATGTACTTACAAAGTCAAAGTTTTTTAATTATGCTAGAATATTGGAAGACAATCAACTTTTAGTGTTTTCCGCATATTAATTATTCTGAAATAGAGACGGTGACCCTAACTGTACAGAAGCACTAAACAGCTGACAATCTAACAGACATCATTGGCCTGAGCTGTCATGCACAGTGAGTCTGATCCTATGCTGTGAGAGTCTGACAAGCATGTTTCTGGTCAGTTTGGAACAAATAATATCACAATGTTGATCTTTTTTTCAATATTCCTTCTCTTTTACAACATAAACTGTGATCAAGGCTACTTATGTTCACAGCATGTAATAATACTGACAGTCCAGGGCATTGTGGTCTGTTGAGCTAGGGTTAGGGTTAGCAATTCAGACATATGTAATAAATATTAAACGTCTCTGACGTTGGCCACTGTCCGCAGTGTTGGGAAATCCATACCAGGCTGGAATGAGTCAAGGTAGGTGAGCATCCACGAGAAGACACAGCAGATGCATCCTACTAATACTGACAGGACCAGGAGACTCCAGAAACCGAGCATCTTCTCTTCAGTGCCATCCTCTCCTGTCACCCTCTCTGCCCACAGCTCTTTGAGTATGGGGTGGAGAAGGGCGCAGAGAAACCCTTATTACTAATTCGTATTATAATTCTATTTTCATGAAATATTCATATTCAGTATTGGTCCTTTTATATTATAACCACGGATCCACCCAGGCTCATGGTGGGGCAGGGCTCTGTCCTGGGATGCTTGAGTGAAAGGTAATGTACACCCTGATGAGGTATCCAGTCTGTCAGAATTGTTTTCAATATTTGGTTCAAAAACACGAGTGACAACAAAAATCCAACTAGGATTCTTGCATATGATGACTGAAGTCTGACTTTGACTGTATTGTCCAGCTGATCCATCAAACCCCCAGCAGGTGAACCTTATTCATGACATAACACGGCAACAATGTAAAAAATTAAACAGCAACAGTCTAAATATAAAGTGCATTCTAAACTCCTCTTCAATATGCAAAGAGTCATTCAGGACTGTAAAACGTGAACTACAAAACCCAGAGTCTTCATCATTAAATCTCTGGTTGCTTCATTTTTCTATCCTATATCAGATACTTTCAGGTTAGGTTAGGTAAACTTGCATTCTCATGGTGAGGCAAAGTGCTTTATGTGTGTGTGTGTGCGTGTCATGAACGGCTATAAAAGGCCTATAATTAATGAACAAAGCAGGGTTTGAGTTCGAGTTGCGGCAGACTGTCTCTACTTGTAAATGGAACGCAGCCTTCCTACGGCGGACAGCTAATAACAGGAATCGGACGCGGTCAAGCCAAGTCCACAGCAACCAGCCAAGTCAGTGCGCCCCAGGGCAGCTGTGGCTACAATGTAGCTTGCCATCGCCAGTGTGTGAATGTGTGTGTGAATGGGTGAATGACTGAATGTAGTGTAAAGCGCTTTGGAGTCCTATGGACTAGAAAAGCGCTATACAAATGCAGGCCATTTACCATTACCATTTACCAACCACCATAGCAACCGCCTAGCATGACCTTAAAAACATATTCTGTCTTCATAACTATCAAACACGTGAAATGATTTGCAAAGTGTGAAAGTGTTACAGCTGCAGAGAGCTATGGCGGTATCTATGGAAGCTGTTTACATAGCTAATAATATACGATGTAACTATGGAGACAGTCAGTCACGTGAGCTAGCGGTGCATGTTTACTACAGTGAATAAGGTGATTGTGTGCACCGCGTCCACACGCTGCAGGGGGTAAAGACATTACTTCAATATTGTTTTATATTGATATATATTTGCCTTCTGTTGACCATCACCTCAGGTTCACCATTACAGTTTCAGCATACAAATGCACACTGTCTAAACACATTCAAAAACTCATGTCTCAGAAATAAGCACAGCTTTGTCATTAGAGTTTTATTTGTAAGAAAATTATGAACTTCATATTGTGCATTAAATAAAAGAACATTTCACAACTCTTGAGTCAACAGAAACAGGTAACAGAAATGTCTCTAATGTGTAAGCATTAAAAGATCATAAAGGAAACACTAACATTTATGTGAAACTAATTGTAATAAAAAATGAGCAGGTGCTTTATAGATTTAAAAGAAAGAATCTGAAAACAACACTTTTTTGGTCTAAGTGATCAAAGTAGAAAACAGAACTGATGTTCAAGAACAAACCGTAGCTGCACTAATATTACACATCTCGATCGTTGTACTGAACAGACATGTTGCTTTTAAAACCACATGCAGTGTGTGACCATGACTGTTCACTGAGACCATGAACGCCACTTCGCTGAAGCATTCTTATTCTTCTTCTTGCCATTAAATTGGAAGTAGAAGCAGCACGACCTGATTTGATCTACTGAAAGGAAAAAGCAGAACATCTGAGCTGAAACCAGTCAGCTGAAATCATTAAGACAGGAACAATCATTCAATGCAGTGTCTCAGGTGGCTTAGCCTGTTACAACTGTTGATAAAAGCTAAATACAGTTAACACACAGTATCAGGGAGCTCCAGTGTGGGAACTAGTGGCTTTATGTTTGTAGTCATTTAACTTTCATCCATTCATTCATTTAATTCAGGAGGAAGAAATGTCAGGTGGGTGAAGGGTGGCTACATGCATTTGGTCCCATGCTGTCTTTAATAACTAGAGTTGAAGTTGATGAAAAACGCTTTGTTTCACCACGTTTCTGACTGTTACATGCATTTGAATGGAGTTCTCGCCCGACACAAAGTATAGGTTTTCATTTTGTGAATAACTTGAAAATCTTAGCTCACACAGCTTTAAAAACCTGTTTGCTCAACACGGGGACCTTGAGTTCTATAAGGCAAAGCCATAAATATGTAATTCCGAGTGTTCTATCAAAAGTTACAGCTGTCTTTATGAAGACCATTTAAAACGCTTTATTTCGCCAAGACAGTGCGTTTCTCGCTATTACATGCATTTGAATGGGGAACTCGCCCGACACAAAGTATAGGTTTTCATTATGTGAATAACTTGAAAATATTAGCTGCAAAACCTGTTTGCCCAGCACGGGCATATTGAATTCTATAAGATAAAGCCATGAATACGTATATCTGAATTTTCTATCAAAAATTACAGCTATTTATATGAAGTCTTACAAAAACGCTTTCTTTCGCCAAGACAGTGCGTTTCTGACGATTACATGCATTTGAATTGGGAATTCGCCCGAAACAAAGTATAGGTTTTCATTATGTGAATAACTTTAAAATCTTAGCTCAAAGAGCTGCAAAACCTGTTTGCCCAGCACGGGGATATTGAGATCTATAAGATGAAGCCATAAACATGTGTTTCTGAGTCTTCTATCAAAAGTTACACCGATCTTTATGAAGACCATGAAAAACGCTTTATATCACCACGTTAGTGCTTTTCTCGCTATTACATGCATTTGAATGGAGTTCTCGCCTGACACAAAGTAGTTTTCATTTTGTGAATAAGTTGAAAATCTTAGCTCAAACAGCTGCAAAACCTGTTTTGCCAGCACGGGGATATTGAGTTCTATAAGATAAAGCCATAAACATGTTTGTCTGAGTCTTCTATCAAAAGTTACAGCGATTTATATGAAGTTGTTCAAAAACGCTTTATTTCGCCAAGACAATGCGTTTCTCACTGTTACATGCATTTGAATGGGAAACTCGCCTGAGACAAAGTATAGGTTTTCATTATGTGAATAATTTTAAAATCTTAGCTCAAACGGCTGCAAAGACCTGTTTGCCCAGCACGGGGATATTGAGTTCTATAAGATAAAGCCATAAACATGTTTGTCTGAGTCTTCTATCAAAAGTTACAGCGATTTATATGAAGTTGTTCAAAAACGCTTTATTTCGCCAAGACAATGCGTTTCTCACTGTTACATGCATTTGAATGGGAAACTCGCCCGAGACAAAGTATAGGTTTTCATTATGTGAATAATTTTAAAATCTTAGCTCAATCGGCTGCAAAGACCTGTTTGCCCAGCACGGGGATATTGAGTTCTATAAGATAAAGCCATAAACATGTGTTTCTGAGTCTTCTATCAAAAGTTACAGCGATTTATATGAAGTTGTTCAAAAACGCTTTCTGTCGCCAAGACAATGCGTTTCTCACTGTTACATGCATTTGAATGGGAAACTCGCCCGAGACAAAGTATAGGTTTTCATTATGTGAATAATTTTAAAATCTTAGCTCAAACGGCTGCAAAACCTATTTTGCCAGCACGGGGACCTTGGGTTCTATAAGATAAAGCCATAAACATGTGTATCCGAGTCTTCTATCAAAAGTTACAGCTATTTATATGAAGTTGTACAAAAACGCTTTCTTTCGCCAAGACAATGCGTTTCTCACTGTTACATGCATTTGAATGGGGAACTCGACCGAAACAAAGTATAGGTTTTCATTATGTGAATAACTTGGAAATCTTAGCTCAAACAGCTGCAAAACCTGTTTGCCCAGCACGGGGATATTGAGATCTATAAGATGAAGCCATAAACATGTGTTTCTGAGTCTTCTATCAAAAGTTACAGCGATTTATATGAAGTCTTACAAAAACGCTTTCTTTCGCCAAGACAGTGCGTTTCTGACGATTACATGCATTTGAATGGGGAACTCGACCGAAACAAAGTATAAATCGGTGCAACTTTTGATAGACGACTCAGAAACACATGTCTATGGCTTCATCTTAAAGAATTCAATATCCTCGTGCTGGGCAAACAGGTTTTGCAGCCGTTTGAGCTAAGATTTTAAAATTATTCACATAATGAAAACCTATACTTTGTCTCGGGCGAGTTTCCCATTCAAATGCATGTAACAGTGAGAAACACACTGTCTTGGCGAAATAAAGCGTTTTTGAACAACTCCATATAAATCGCTGTAACTTTTGATAGAAGACTCAGACAAACATGTTTATGGCTTTATCTTATAGAACTCAATATCCCCGTGCTGGGCAAACAGGTTTTGCAGCCGTTTGAGCTAAGATTTTAAAATTATTCACATAATGAAAACCTATACTTTGTCTCGGGTGAGTTTCCCATTCAAATGCATGTAACAGTGAGAAACACACTGTCTTGGCGAAATAAAGCGTTTTTGCACAACTTTATATAAATCGGTGCAACTTTTGATAGAAGACTCATAAACACATGTCTATGGCTTCATCTTAAAGAATTCAATATCCTCGTGCTGGGCAAACAGGTTTTGCAGCCGTTTGAGCTAAGATTTTAAAATTATTCACATAATGAAAACCTATACTTTGTCTCGGGCGAGTTTCCCATTCAAATGCATGTAACAGTGAGAAACACACTGTCTTGGCGAAATAAAGCGTTTTTGCACAACTTTATATAAATCGCTGTAACTTTTGATAGAAGACTCATAAACACATGTCTATGGCTTCATCTTAAAGAATTCAATATCCTCGTGCTGGGCAAACAGGTTTTGCAGCCGTTTGAGCTAAGATTTTAAAATTATTCACATAATGAAAACCTATACTTTGTCTCGGGCGAGTTTCCCATTCAAATGCATGTAACAGTGAGAAACACACTGTCTTGGCGAAAAAAAGCGTTTTTGCACAACTTTATATAAATCGGTGTAACTTTTGATAGACGACTCAGACACACATGTCTATGGCTTCATCTTAAAGAATTCAATATCCTCGTGCTGGGCAAACAGGTCTTTGCAGCCGTTTGAGCTAAGATTTTAAAATTATTCACATAATGAAAACCTATACTTTGTCTCGGGCGAGTTTCCCATTCAAATGCATGTAACAGTGAGAAACACATTGTCTTGGCGAAATAAAGCGTTTTTGAACAACTCCATATAAATCGCTGTAACTTTTGATAGAAGACTCAGACAAACATGTTTATGGCTTTATCTTATAGAACTCAATATCCCCGTGCTGGGCAAACAGGTTTTGCAGCCGTTTGAGCTAAGATTTTAAAATTATTCACATAATGAAAACCTATACTTTGTCTCGGGCGAGTTTCCCATTCAAATGCATGTAACAGTGAGATGTTTCTCACTGTCTTGGCGAAATAAAGCGTTTTTGAACAACTCCATATAAATCGCTGTAACTTTTGATAGAAGACTCAGACAAACATGTTTATGGCTTTATCTTATAGAACTCAATATCCCCGTGCTGGGCAAACAGGTTTTGCAGCCGTTTGAGCTAAGATTTTAAAATTATTCACATAATGAAAACCTATACTTTGTCTCGGGTGAGTTTCCCATTCAAATGCATGTAACAGTGAGAAACACACTGTCTTGGCGAAATAAAGCGTTTTTGCACAACTTTATATAAATCGGTGCAACTTTTGATAGAAGACTCATAAACACATGTCTATGGCTTCATCTTAAAGAATTCAATATCCTCGTGCTGGGCAAACAGGTTTTGCAGCCGTTTGAGCTAAGATTTTAAAATTATTCACATAATGAAAACCTATACTTTGTCTCAGGCGAGTTTCCCATTTAAATGCATGTAACAGTGAGAAACGCATTGTCTTGGCGACAGAAAGCGTTTTTGAACAACTTCATATAAATCGCTGTAACGTTTGATAGAAGACTCAGACAAACATGTTTATGGATTTATCTTATAGAACTCAATATCCTCGTGCTGGGCAAACAGGTTTTGCAGCCGTTTGAGCTAAGATTTTAAAATTATTCACATAATGAAAACCTATACTTTGTCTCAGGCGAGTTTCCCATTTAAATGCATGTAACAGTGAGAAACGCATTGTCTTGGCGACAGAAAGCGTTTTTGAACAACTTCATATAAATCGCTGTAACGTTTGATAGAAGACTCAGACAAACATGTCTATGGCTTCATCTTAAAGAATTCAATATCCTCGTGCTGGGCAAACAGGTTTTGCAGCCGTTTGAGCTAAGATTTTAAAATTATTCACAAAATGAAAACCTATACTTTGTCTCGGGCGAGTGTCCCATTCAAATGCATGTAACAGTGAGAAACACATTGTCTTGGCGAAATAAAGCGTTTTTGCACAACTTTATATAAATCGGTGCAACTTTTGATAGACGACTCAGACACACATGTCTATGGCTTCATCTTAAAGAATTCAATATCCCCGTGCTGGGCAAACAGGTTTTGCAGCCGTTTGAGCTAAGATTTTAAAATTATTCACATAATGAAAACCTATACTTTGTCTCCGGCGAGTTTCCCATTCAAATCCATGTAACAGTGAGAAACACACTGTCTTGGCGAAAGAAAGCATTTTCGTACAACTTCATATAAATCGCTGTAACTTTTGATATAAGACTCAGAAACACATGTCTATGGCTTTATCTTATAGAACTCAATATCCCCGTGCTGGGCAAACAGGTTTTGCAGCCGTTTGAGCTAAGATTTTAAAATTATTCACATAATGAAAACCTATACTTTGTCTCGGGCGAGTTTCCCATTCAAATGCATGTAACAGTGAGAAACACACTGTCTTGGCGAAATAAAGCGTTTTTGCACAACTTTATATAAATCGGTGCAACTTTTGATAGACGACTCAGACACACATGTCTATGGCTTCATCTTAAAGAATTCAATATCCTCGTGCTGGGCAAACAGGTTTTGCAGCCGTTTGAGCTAAGATTTTAAAATTATTCACATAATGAAAACCTATACTTTGTCTCAGGCGAGTTTCCCATTTAAATGCATGTAACAGTGAGAAACGCATTGTCTTGGCGACAGAAAGCGTTTTTGAACAACTTCATATAAATCGCTGTAACGTTTGATAGAAGACTCAGACAAACATGTTTATGGATTTATCTTATAGAACTCAATATCCTCGTGCTGGGCAAACAGGTTTTGCAGCCGTTTGAGCTAAGATTTTAAAATTATTCACAAAATGAAAACCTATACTTTGTCTCGGGCGAGTGTCCCATTCAAATGCATGTAACAGTGAGAAACACATTGTCTTGGCGAAATAAAGCGTTTTTGCACAACTTTATATAAATCGGTGCAACTTTTCATAGACGACTCAGACACACATGTCTATGGCTTCATCTTAAAGAATTCAATATCCTCGTGCTGGGAAAACAGGTTTTGCAGCCGTTTGAGCTAAGATTTTAAAATTATTCACATAATGAAAACCTATACTTTGTTTCGGGCGAGTTTCCCATTCAAATGCATGTAACAGTGAGAAACACACTGTCTTGGCGAAAGAAAGCGTTTTCGTACAACTTCATATAAATCGCTGTAACTTTTGATAGAAGACTCAGAAACATGTTTATGGCTTTATCTTATAGAACTCAATATCCCCGTGCTGGGCAAACAGGTTTTGCAGCCGTTTGAGCTAAGATTTTAAAATTATTCACATAATGAAAACCTATACTTTGTCTCGGGCGAGTTTCCCATTCAAATGCATGTAACAGTGAGAAACACACTGTCTTGGCGAAATAAAGCGTTTTTGCACAACTTTATATAAATCGGTGCAACTTTTGATAGACGACTCAGACACACATGTCTATGGCTTCATCTTAAAGAATTCAATATCCTCGTGCTGGGCAAACAGGTTTTGCAGCCGTTTGAGCTAAGATTTTAAAATTATTCACATAATGAAAACCTATACTTTGTCTCAGGCGAGTTTCCCATTTAAATGCATGTAACAGTGAGAAACGCATTGTCTTGGCGACAGAAAGCGTTTTTGAACAACTTCATATAAATCGCTGTAACGTTTGATAGAAGACTCAGACAAACATGTTTATGGATTTATCTTATAGAACTCAATATCCTCGTGCTGGGCAAACAGGTTTTGCAGCCGTTTGAGCTAAGATTTTAAAATTATTCACATAATGAAAACCTATACTTTGTTTCGGGCGAGTTTCCCATTCAAATGCATGTAACAGTGAGAAACACACTGTCTTGGCGAAAGAAAGCGTTTTCGTACAACTTCATATAAATCGCTGTAACTTTTGATAGAAGACTCAGAAACATGTTTATGGCTTTATCTTATAGAACTCAATATCCCCGTGCTGGGCAAACAGGTTTTGCAGCCGTTTGAGCTAAGATTTTAAAATTATTCACATAATGAAAACCTATACTTTGTCTCGGGCGAGTTTCCCATTCAAATGCATGTAACAGTGAGAAACACACTGTCTTGGCGAAATAAAGCATTTTCGTACAACTTCATATAAATCGCTGTAACTTTTCATAGACGACTCAGACACACATGTCTATGGCTTTATCTTATAGAACTCAATATCCCCGTGCTGGGCAAACAGGTTTTGCAGCCGTTTGAGCTAAGATTTTAAAATTATTCACATAATGAAAACCTATACTTTGTCTCAGGCGAGTTTCCCATTTAAATGCATGTAACAGTGAGAAACGCACTGTCTTGGCGACAGAAAGCATTTTCGTACAACTTCATATAAATCGCTGTAACTTTTGATATAAGACTCAGAAACACATGTCTATGGCTTTATCTTATAGAACTCAATATCCCCGTGCTGGGCAAACAGGTTTTGCAGCCGTTTGAGCTAAGATTTTAAAATTATTCACATAATGAAAACCTATACTTTGTCTCAGGCGAGTTTCCCATTTAAATGCATGTAACAGTGAGAAACGCATTGTCTTGGCGACAGAAAGCGTTTTTGAACAACTTCATATAAATCGCTGTAACGTTTGATAGAAGACTCAGACAAACATGTTTATGGATTTATCTTATAGAACTCAATATCCTCGTGCTGGGCAAACAGGTTTTGCAGCCGTTTGAGCTAAGATTTTAAAATTATTCACAAAATGAAAACCTATACTTTGTCTCGGGCGAGTGTCCCATTCAAATGCATGTAACAGTGAGAAACACATTGTCTTGGCGAAATAAAGCGTTTTTGCACAACTTTATATAAATCGGTGCAACTTTTGATAGACGACTCAGACACACATGTCTATGGCTTCATCTTAAAGAATTCAATATCCTCGTGCTGGGAAAACAGGTTTTGCAGCCGTTTGAGCTAAGATTTTAAAATTATTCACATAATGAAAACCTATACTTTGTTTCGGGCGAGTTTCCCATTCAAATGCATGTAACAGTGAGAAACACACTGTCTTGGCGAAAGAAAGCGTTTTCGTACAACTTCATATAAATCGCTGTAACTTTTGATAGAAGACTCAGAAACATGTTTATGGCTTTATCTTATAGAACTCAATATCCCCGTGCTGGGCAAACAGGTTTTGCAGCCGTTTGAGCTAAGATTTTAAAATTATTCACATAATGAAAACCTATACTTTGTCTCGGGCGAGTTTCCCATTCAAATGCATGTAACAGTGAGAAACACACTGTCTTGGCGAAATAAAGCATTTTCGTACAACTTCATATAAATCGCTGTAACTTTTCATAGACGACTCAGACACACATGTCTATGGCTTTATCTTATAGAACTCAATATCCCCGTGCTGGGCAAACAGGTTTTGCAGCCGTTTGAGCTAAGATTTTAAAATTATTCACATAATGAAAACCTATACTTTGTCTCAGGCGAGTTTCCCATTTAAATGCATGTAACAGTGAGAAACGCACTGTCTTGGCGACAGAAAGCATTTTCGTACAACTTCATATAAATCGCTGTAACTTTTGATAGAAGACTCAGAAACATGTTTATGGCTTTATCTTATAGAACTCAATATCCCCGTGCTGGGCAAACAGGTTTTGCAGCCGTTTGAGCTAAGATTTTAAAATTATTCACATAATGAAAACCTATACTTTGTCTCGGGCGAGTTTCCCATTCAAATGCATGTAACAGTGAGAAACACACTGTCTTGGCGAAAGAAAGCATTTTCGTACAACTTCATATAAATCGCTGTAACTTTTCATAGACGACTCAGACACACATGTCTATGGCTTTATCTTATAGAACTCAATATCCCCGTGCTGGGCAAACAGGTTTTGCAGCCGTTTGAGCTAAGATTTTAAAATTATTCACATAATGAAAACCTATACTTTGTCTCAGGCGAGTTTCCCATTTAAATGCATGTAACAGTGAGAAACGCATTGTCTTGGCGACAGAAAGCGTTTTTGAACAACTTCATATAAATCGGTGTAACTTTTGATAGAAGACTCAGACACACATGTCTATGGCTTTATCTTATAGAACTCAATATCCCCGTGCTGGGCAAACAGGTTTTGCAGCCGTTTGAGCTAAGATTTTAAAATTATTCACATAATGAAAACCTATACTTTGTCTCAGGCGAGTTTCCCATTTAAATGCATGTAACAGTGAGAAACGCACTGTCTTGGCGACAGAAAGCATTTTCGTACAACTTCATATAAATCGCTGTAACTTTTGATAGAAGACTCAGAAACATGTTTATGGCTTTATCTTATAGAACTCAATATCCCCGTGCTGGGCAAACAGGTTTTGCAGCCGTTTGAGCTAAGATTTTAAAATTATTCACATAATGAAAACCTATACTTTGTCTCGGGCGAGTTTCCCATTCAAATGCATGTAACAGTGAGAAACACACTGTCTTGGCGAAAGAAAGCATTTTCGTACAACTTCATATAAATCGCTGTAACTTTTCATAGACGACTCAGACACACATGTCTATGGCTTTATCTTATAGAACTCAATATCCCCGTGCTGGGCAAACAGGTTTTGCAGCCGTTTGAGCTAAGATTTTAAAATTATTCACATAATGAAAACCTATACTTTGTCTCAGGCGAGTTTCCCATTTAAATGCATGTAACAGTGAGAAACGCATTGTCTTGGCGACAGAAAGCGTTTTTGAACAACTTCATATAAATCGGTGTAACTTTTGATAGAAGACTCAGACACACATGTCTATGGCTTTATCTTATAGAACTCAATATCCCCGTGCTGGGCAAACAGGTTTTGCAGCCGTTTGAGCTAAGATTTTAAAATTATTCACATAATGAAAACCTAATGCATGTAACTGTCTTGGCGAAAGAAAGCATTTTCGTACAACTTCATATAAATCGCTGTAACTTTTGATAGAAGACTCAGACAAACATGTTTATGGCTTTATCTTATAGAACTCAATATCCCCGTGCTGGGCAAACAGGTCTTTGCAGCCGTTTGAGCTAAGATTTTAAAATTATTCACATAATGAAAACCTATACTTTGTCTCAGGCGAGTTTCCCATTTAAATGCATGTAACAGTGAGAAACGCATTGTCTTGGCGACAGAAAGCGTTTTTGAACAACTTCATATAAATCGGTGTAACCTTTGATAGACGACTCAGACAAACATGTTTATGGCTTTATCTTATAGAACTCAATATCCCCGTGCTGGGCAAACAGGTTTTGCAGCCGTTTGAGCTAAGATTTTAAAATTATTCACATAATGAAAACCTATACTTTGTCTCGGGTGAGTTTCCCATTCAAATGCATGTAACAGTGAGAAACACACTGTCTTGGCGAAAGAAAGCATTTTCGTACAACTTCATATAAATCGCTGTAACTTTTGATAGACGACTCAGACACACATGTCTATGGCTTCATCTTATAGAACTCAATATCCCCGTGCTGGGCAAACAGGTTTTGCAGCCGTTTGAGCTAAGATTTTAAAATTATTCACATAATGAAAACCTATACTTTGTCTCGGGCGAGTTTCCCATTCAAATGCATGTAACAGTGAGAAACACACTGTCTTGGCGAAAGAAAGCATTTTCGTACAACTTCATATAAATCGCTGTAACTTTTCATAGACGACTCAGACACACATGTCTATGGCTTTATCTTATAGAACTCAATATCCCCGTGCTGGGCAAACAGGTTTTGCAGCCGTTTGAGCTAAGATTTTAAAATTATTCACATAATGAAAACCTAATGCATGTAACTGTCTTGGCGAAAGAAAGCATTTTCGTACAACTTCATATAAATCGCTGTAACTTTTGATAGAAGACTCAGACAAACATGTTTATGGCTTTATCTTATAGAACTCAATATCCCCGTGCTGGGCAAACAGGTCTTTGCAGCCGTTTGAGCTAAGATTTTAAAATTATTCACATAATGAAAACCTATACTTTGTCTCAGGCGAGTTTCCCATTTAAATGCATGTAACAGTGAGAAACGCATTGTCTTGGCGACAGAAAGCGTTTTTGAACAACTTCATATAAATCGGTGTAACCTTTGATAGACGACTCAGACAAACATGTTTATGGCTTTATCTTATAGAACTCAATATCCCCGTGCTGGGCAAACAGGTTTTGCAGCCGTTTGAGCTAAGATTTTAAAATTATTCACATAATGAAAACCTATACTTTGTCTCGGGTGAGTTTCCCATTCAAATGCATGTAACAGTGAGAAACACACTGTCTTGGCGAAAGAAAGCATTTTCGTACAACTTCATATAAATCGCTGTAACTTTTCATAGACGACTCAGACACACATGTCTATGGCTTCATCTTATAGAACTCAATATCCCCGTGCTGGGCAAACAGGTTTTGCAGCCGTTTGAGCTAAGATTTTAAAATTATTCACATAATGAAAACCTATACTTTGTCTCAGGCAAGTTTCCCATTTAAATGCATGTAACAGTGAGAAACGCATTGTCTTGGCGACAGAAAGCGTTTTCGTACAACTTCATATAAATCGCTGTAACTTTTGATAGAAGACTCAGAAACACATGTTTATGGCTTTATCTTATAGAACTCAATATCCCCGTGCTGGGCAAACAGGTTTTGCAGCCGTTTGAGCTAAGATTTTAAAATTATTCACATAATGAAAACCTATACTTTGTCTCGGGCGAGTTTCCCATTCAAATGCATGTAACAGTGAGAAACACATTGTCTTGGCGAAATAAAGCGTTTTTGCACAACTTTATATAAATCGGTGTAACCTTTGATAGACGACTCAGACAAACATGTTTATGGCTTTATCTTATAGAACTCAATATCCCCGTGCTGGGCAAATAGCTTTTGCAGCCGTTTGAGCTAAGATTTTAAAATTATTCACATAATGAAAACCTATACTTTGTCTCGGGCGAGTTTCCCATTCAAATGCATGTAACAGTGAGAAACACATTGTCTTGGCGAAAGAAAGCATTTTCGTACAACTTCATATAAATCGCTGTAACTTTTGATAGAAGACTCAGACAAACATGTTTATGGCTTTATCTTATAGAACTCATGTGGATGGCCTCATCCAGAAGCACAGGCCCTGTTGTCAATGGCGTGTCCAGCGGGGTGTCCTGGGGGGGCACAGGCCACCCCCCCCCAACCAGACTGGCCACCCCAGGTGCCACCCCAAAGGCAAAATAATAAAATTCAATCAAATATCAAATGTCCGATTATGTTTTCACGGTGACGCTCAGATATCCGAGTGTAAGTGAATGCAGCATCGGCTTCTGCGCTATGTGCATCACGTTAGCAAAGGTAGGAGAGCCAAGCGCGAAAGACGGCACTGCAGGAATCAATTTTTCGGTGAAAGAAAATGACAGAATAAATGTCCCGGTAAGTAATATTAAGTTTGTTGAGTTTAGTAAACTTCGGTAAAATTAGAATACCAAGGAAAAAATAACACTTAAAGAATTATTGCAGCCGTCGAATATTTCAGACAGTATGCTACTGAGGGCAGCTAACATAAGAGTTATGAGTTATAAGATGTAATCTAAGTCGTAACATTGCTGTATGGAGCTGCAGATTTGGTTGCAGGTTAACATAGCTGGACTGGCCATCGGGCATACCGGACATATCCCCAGTGACTTATTTTTTATTTTTTTTTGTAATGGCATGAACAATGAGAGGTGGTGGATTGGCCAGATGCAGGTCGATGTGTAGAAATAACTCCGTTGTTTGGTGGTGGCTATGGTGGGGCTTCCACAGAGGCCAGCAGGTGGATGAGGGAAGGGGAGGCAGGAGGAGAGCCCCGAGGCAGCCGCCAGTCCGAGTGTCAGGTGAACTGAACTTCAGGTAAGAAGTTATGACCAGGGCCCTGTTTCAGGAAGCCGGTTTAGTGGAAAAACTGAGTAAGTATACCCTGAGTTAACGAAAACTCTGGGTTTTCGGTTTCACAAAGCGAGTTCAGATGAAGCCTCAGTGAGTCACTATGACGACACACTCCGTGAAGCTAACCTGCCCCCTAGCAGGTTTACTACAACTAACCCTGACTGTCTCCGCCCCTTTGTCGGAAACCTGACAGTAGGAAGTGTCAGACATGGCGTGCCCCTTCCTTGAAGAGCCAGTAGATCGTGAAGCACAAATTCTCCGCAGAGCTCTCCGCTGGGAGAGAGTGATTAGAGCGCGTTTGGACATTTTATCATTTCCTGATGATTTTCTGTGCGAACGTTACCGTTTCTCAGCACAATCTCTAAGTTATTTGGATAACATCCTCAGGCCATATATTACGCATGTGACACATCGCGGACATGCTCTCAGTTCATTACATATTATTTGTATTGCACTTCGGTTTTTTGCAAACGGGAGCTTTCTGTATAATATTGGTGACGCTGAGCACGTTTCCAAGGCTACCGTCTGTCGGGCAGTCAGGAATGTTACAGTTGCACTGAAACGTCTCCTGTACTCGTTTGTGGTGTTCCCCGGTCATAGACCCACAAGATTTATCAAAGAGGGATGCCACAAAATTGCAGGTATCAGGATGACCAAAACTTAATTCATGATGTGGTGATACTTGAACTACTACTTAAATTTTACATTTATTCTCACGGTTCCCAGGCGTGATTGGCTGTATAGATGGCACTCACATTCCAATCATTGCTCCTTCAGTAAATGAAGGAGACTATGTGAACAGGAAGTCTTTCCACAGCATCAATGTACAGGTACATAGTTCCCTGTAGCATTTCAAACTAACAAATTATTTCATTATAGTAATGGATGCTAATTTGTGTTCTCTGCACTGTGAAGATCATATGTGATGCTGCCAACATTATCACAAATGTGGAAGCCAAGTGGCCAGGCTCTGTCCATGACTCACAAATATTCCGTGAATGTACACTGAGCACAAAATTTGGACATGGTGAGTTGAGAATACTGTAAAATATATAAAGACCAATTGCTTCAGGGACATTTGAACTGAAGTGTATCCTTCTGTCTTAGGAGAGTTCACTGGCTACTTGCTTGGTGATAGGGGGTATCCATGTTTACCCTATTTGCTTACCCCTTACCCTGACCCTGAACCGGGCCCACAGCAGCGATATAATCTGGCTAATTGCAGGACAAGAGCCAGAATTGAAATGACTATCGGAATGCTTAAGGCCCGGTTCCAGTGCCTGCAAAGACTCAGGGTCACCCCAGAAAGGGCATGTGACATTATTGTGGCATGTGTGATTCTTCACAACATTGCCACAATTAGAGGAGAACACTGTCCTTCTGAACCAAACATCAGCAGTGATCCAAACCATGAACATCCTGACCCTCCCACGGACATACAAGATGGAAGAGCAGTCAGAGACACCATATGTCACAATCATTTCCTTTGACCCATCATCTCAACATGTTGAAAGAAGAATAAACAGATTTTTTGTTCAACTGGCTTTATTGGTCGCCTGTATTTCCTGTACACAAAGTATTAAAAGATGTAAACCTCATAAAGTGTCTCTGTTGCTTCCTCCTCTGTAACAGCTGTCAATGTTTCTTCATTATTTTCCTGTAGTAAAGAAATAGACAACATTGCTGTTCTACTGTAAACTCATATAATCTGTGGAGTATTACTCACAACTGCATGTTGGTCTGGCTCAACAGGAGGCTGCACCAGATGCAGTACACCATCACCATCAACTGATAGAATATGAGGTTTATACAGGTCACTTATAACTTACAAGGGACCAAATGGCAATTAACAAACATACCAATCACCTTACACTTCATTGTCATTATGCTCTCAAAGACAACCAAGACTGAGGGAAGGCAAAATCAGTCGGAAAATAACTTCACTACAAAATAATCCATTATGGTAAAGAGTTTATCAAATGAATGAGTAGCACTGCAAAGGTGACTGTGAAGAAAGGATGTATGCACATCATGTATTATTTTGGATTTACCCCTTATGTAGGCACTTGTGTCTTGCGGGGTTATTGACTCAGAGGATGTCCCCGCAGAGATGCCTTCGGCCACAGGGCGCCCACTGTTTTGGCTGAGGGCAACTGCTCAGCCTCTGTGAGTGGTGGTGGTGGAGGACCCCCACCTGTTTTTCGGGCCTCCGCTTTTTTTCTGTTGGCTATAACGGGTCACATTTGAGCATACAGAGTAAGCAAATATGTACTTGTAATGTGCTCAGATAATTTCAATAAGTGCTTACAGAAAGAAAATTAATGTAGCCTCTAACTGCAATTGATTTACATGGGACAAACAGACCAAGCACTATGGCTCATAATACAATTACACCTTACCTGTTTGGACTATATTTTTATATTTCATTTTTACTTGCTGCCAGGAACGTTTGGGGCCTGTTGGGTTGCACCTGCGCTCACATCACATCACAAAATAAAATGTATAAAATAACAAATAAAATAACATATGATAAAATAACGTGTTAAATGGGTGGAAATCCCTAGATCAATGTTTAAATTAACACTCACGCATTGACTCTGTCGGCTATGTTTTGCCATGCATGCTCCCTTTCTTTTGCAGCTGTGGCTGTGTTACTTTTTTCCGCGGAATTTGCATGTTATCGGCATATGCTGCCATCAGAATTTCGGCCTCAAGCGCTGTGAAATACATTGACCGCGCCTTCTTTCCCTCCGTCTCCATGGTGACTCGCTTAATCTGTGCTCCGCTTATCAGGGCTTTATGTATCCTCGTCCGCGCGCTTCACTTGGGGTTAAAGCAACTCCGCGTTGACTGAACTAATTGTTATCAGCCTTTCTGAAACCGAATATTCCGAGTTGGACAGTTCGGGGTTACTCAACCCTGCGTATCGTTTTTCACTCTGAGTTTTCTAAACCGGCTTCCTGAAACAGGGCCCTGCAGTCTATCTGGGTCAGATATAAACCAAGTTTAGGTGGAGTTTATTTTCATGTTGCTGACTTTTTACTGTCAGTTGCAATAACTCATACTGCGTTTTAGCCAGCTGGGTGGGTGCTATGATGTTACTGATAGTGAACTTTATTTTATTCATAAGGTTAGTTAGTAGAGTTGCCAACGGCTCCTTAAAAAAATGGAATGGTCCCTCATTCAGAGAAAATATTACACGTTTCGTATTGAGCTGAGAAGAGACGCAGTTTGTCCCGAACTTTAGCTAGAATGGAAAAAAGACACAAAGCTGGATTTATTCTGTCTTTATGCTGCACAGCTGCCTCTTCTTCTCTCATTCTCTCCCCTGCCTCTCCTGTTGCTACTTCAATCATGAAACTGATCAATGATCAGCTGATCGGCTTTTCTCTCTTGTTTATTTATCGCCCACTTTGCACCAGAAAGAGGAAACCAGCGGATGTCGCGCTAAACAACAGCAGCACGTTTAAGCTTGATCAGCTGTTGTTAGAATTTATTTAATATTAATTTCTAGTATCAGCTGTTGTTTGCTGGAGCCACAGCTGTAAAGCTGCTGGTCATGATATCGGTTTGGATATGTGGTGAGAGGGAAACATGAAGATGATACCAGGAGATGTCCTTACTGAACCATCAGAGCTGAACAGGTGATGGAGAAACAGGTTTACCTTTTAGGTCACATGAATGAGTTGAAGGGAAGTTATGAACTGTTTCTGAGAGACAAATAACACCAGGATCCTTTTTTATGTAGCTGACAGCTGGTAACTGTGCAGGGGCGGGTCTAGGAAAGTTTTGCCAGGGGGGCATGTAGGGCATTAACAGGGAAAGGCACAAAGAAATACTTTTCTTTCTTATTCTCGTTTAAAATACCTAGCTTTTATTAAATAATTATCTAAATCTTACAACCAAAGTTTTTATCTGACGTAAAATGTATAGAAATCATACATATACCAACAAGACTATACATCACTGTCACAACAGGGTTTGTTTTCAGTCAAAGTCTTTATGGCTTTAATACCTGGTGGGTCGGTCTGTAGTGAAAATGCCCAATTTTTTTGTCCCAGTCCAGCCCTGCAGGTTAATACTGGCAGTGTCACCATGCCAGCTGACTGTATTTCATCATCAGCCAGTGTTGTTCTTTATCAATATTACCAAAGTTTACCATAAGGCAGCATAGAAAGTATTTACTTGCTTTCAGGTTTTATTCAAATGTTAGTCTTTTCATTTGTTTCCCCACTTTTTTCCTGTTTCAAAATCAAACACCAGTTTGTGAGAAGATTATCTTCTTTTTTTAATAAGCAGATAAAGTTTTACATTGGAATTGGCTAATTTGTCAATTGTATGTTAAAAATGTTCGTATTTTAATATTCAAAAATGTTTTTGCCCAAAACATATGTGCACTATATGTCAGTAAAAATACTATGTAAATATTGATGTCCTTGACTGCTGAGTAAACACTGACAAAGCACTGATTGTATCTCTTGTACTTTATCAACGCAGTATCTAAAAACTTTGCACCGTAGTGGTTAAAATCTCATTCTAATAAGAGTTAAAAGTGCATTTGGTTATTAGGTTTATAGGATTATTGAATTATGGTTAAGGGTTGGTAGAATTTTTTTTTTAAACATTATCTGCCAATTAAATCTGCCACCCTTCTCCAAATCTGTGCCCCTACCTGGCCCCCCCAACAAAAATTTTCTAGACACGCCACTGGTGTGTAAAAGCAGCAGGATATATATTTTAGTTCTGCTGAGCCAAATAAGACAGGTCAGGGTGAAGAAGTGACAGCCAAAGAAAAGCTTACCACAAAACGGAAAAGTTATGACAAATCAGACTATAAGGCAAAAAGAAAGTGCAGCTTTATGGTTTCATGGACAAAATAATTTCTGTGGCTGCAATATGACAAGCTAAATAACCAGGGCTGCACATAAGTGGTCCGCAGGTGCGCACTCGCTGTCAAAATAAAAAACGCGCACAAGATAAGAAGTTGCAACGCGTGTTTGCGTACATAGGATTTTCTGGAGAAGGACAGACATTTGTTTAGAACTCTTAAAGATGTTGAAGAAGCTCCTTTAAGCAATTACTTTGGTGTTCCTCCACCTCCAAAGAAATGTCAGAAGGAGTCCAAACCACAAAAGAAGCACGTATTATCGCAAAAGTGGTTGCAGGAGGTGAGCTGGCTTCAAACAAATGATGAACGCACAGAGATGTGGTTCAGAATGTGCCGTGAAAATCCCACTCTAGCGGACAAAAACAGTGCTTTTTATATGGACGCAAACGCGTGTTGCAACTTCTTATCTTTTATTTTGACAGCGAATGCACACATACGGACCACTTATGTGCACCCGTGTAAATAACATAATGTTCTGCCGGGTGTGTCGTTGGTTTTGCCTCGATTTCCGAGTCGACAAGCGCCTTTGTTATTGGGACCAGTCATTTTAAGAAAGGTCCCCGTTAGAACCCATAAGAAATGCATTATTGCTCAGTCTGCACTATCTTTCCCAGAACAAACACCAATTGCAAATAACATACTAAAAATAAACCTGAAAAATCTGCTTAGAACAGCGTACTATGTTGCAAAGAGTGAACTACCACAGGCACAATTTAGCAGTCTTTGCAAACTTCAAAAACCCGTGACTTCAGTGGAAAATTCAAATTCAGGATCTGACACAGACCAATTCATGTTCTACAGTTCTTACAAGTTCATAGAAATTTCTGTTTAATTAGAACCAAGTATTTGAGTTGATGATTGAAATTTTTATACAATGTTGTAATTTGTGTTTCAACAATTTTTTGATTAATGTTTTGTTTCTGTTACAATATTATACTTTAATGTATAATGTTGTAACAGAAACAAAACAGGAAACAAAACATCAATCAAAAAATTGCGCTCTTTTTTATTCGGGCTACTTAAATTTATTTTGGGCTACCAAAAACTGAAGAGTCCCTGCCCGAAGGGCTACCAGGGACTTTGAAATTTTGCGAGCCCTGCATTGGGTAATATGTCACACTGAATACACATTGAACACAACCGCATGAAAGATGAAGAAAAACAATTCACTTAGATATGAAACAATGCAGTAGCCCCACCTACTGGCAATTGTTCCAACTGTTTTTTAGAATAGAAAACCATAAAAGTAACAATTTTCTATTTTATTTAGATTTCCAAAGGCTTGTCAGATTTGGCACATGATAAAAAGTGATGCAAAACTGCACAGCACTTGCAAAATGTATTTTATTCTAAATAAAATAAAAGAATCAAAAACTTATCTTCTTGTAAAATATCAAAATTCATTCTTCAAAAAAATGAAAAGAAAACAGTTTTGAGAATGGACTTTTTATAATGGAAAACATAGTTCTTTTGAAGAAATAAATATAATAAACTGGCAAAAATTAAAATGCACTATTTATTTAACATAACTTCAAACTGAAGCTTCAATGAAGCTTTGAGAGCACAGCACTGCAATCTTGTAACACAAGTACTAATAATTCAATCATAAACACACTCTCAAACCTCTTGAATCTGCCCCATTTTAGTTTTTATACAGTTTATGATAATTAAATATCAGCATGTATGTTAATTAATTAGTTTTGTTCTTGCACTTGTGTATCTCTTTGGATCATACTGACTTGTTTTTTGTTTTGCTTTTCCCTCTGATTTTTATGCCCATTACAAAAATCCAAATGTTTCCTTATTTCATTTTTCTGATCATGTCTTCCAAAGACATGGTCTTGACCATACTGAAGAAATGCCCTATGCCCTAACAAAACAACTAAAAGCTCTCATGGGAGGAAAACTATTAAGCAAGACTAAGACATTGAAAACCAACTGAATGGATTCAATTTAATTGTGTTTTCCTTTTAAATTCAAGTGCTTTATTGTTCAGACCGATAAAAGATGGGATGGAGTCATTGTGAGCAGCAGTTTTTCTGTAGGTGAAGAGGCATTGTGACAGAGATGAAGGTCGACACTGCTTTTGTTAGGCACCCTGGGAATTGTCTTAGCAGGTTTGCTCTTTGGTCTTTAATGCCTTCAGTTTTTCCAGAAATTCGGATTCTGCGCCATCCTCCTCTGAAAGTTTTCATACCACTTGAGGATGCAACTGGAAGGAATAAAAGTCTCTGTGGGGTTTGGCAGCATCTGGGCCTGCGACACAGCAAAGGAAGAGGCGAAGTTGTACAGACTGTCCAACATCTTTTGGGTGAACTGCAGGAAGGTGTCCACGGTGGACACGGCGGCGCTGGACACCGGGATCTGCTGAGCCAGCTGCTCCAGAGCCTCCACTGACACGCCGACCTGAGCAACGGAGGGAGACGCAGAAGAGGTCATAATACCGAAGGGGTGCGCCCCGCCCTCCCCAGCCTTCAGCCCAGAGATCTTGAAGATGGCACTTGGCTTATCGTTGGTGATGAAGCCGAGTAGCTGCCACACGGGACCGCCACTCGCCGGATCAGGGAAAGAGAAGTATACGGCACCGCCCATGCCGGCAGGGAATGGCACGGTACCTAGCATAAATACCACCACATGGTTCACATTCTCGTAGTCCGACAGGTTAAAGAGGAACTTGTCCGGGGCAAGTTGCACCGCGTCTGTCTGCACCAACCTCCCTGCGACCAAACAGCCGAACATCACTGCTGACAGTTAGTAAACAGCCTATAGCTTCGGCTTAGCCTGCACCAGGTTAGAGTCAGTACTGCAGCTCCCGCCGTCTAACAACCGGAGTTACTGAGACACTCAATTACACACAGAAAAGTGTTGGACAGCAAACATGAGCGTAGCTTCCCAAGGTTACCAGAAACTTCTTCTACAGTTATACTAGCCCTGCCCTCTTGTGGCGTCTTCTTCTTCTTCATGTGACGGTGGCAAACTCGACGCCTGGGCGCCACCGACTGGTTTGGAATAATTACTTCATTAGCCTAAACACTAAATACACCCAATAAAAGTGAATTTGTTCTTCTTCTTTTACAGGACGAAGCTAGGATCAAACATTTAGGGGTCAGAGGCGCCATACATGATGTCATGTGTACAGTGTGTGCAATTAATATTATTGGAATAAGCAGCTTGCAAACATTTTCAATTATTTTTCCTTTACAAACCCAAATTCAGCTGGGGCACATGCAAATGTTTCTTTCAAAAGCAATCAATTAGTTGGATGACCTATTGTAGTGTCTAAGAATGATTCAAAATGAATAATCGCAATCAGTATAATACACCAGTTTCAAACTGAGCACCTTAGTTATCAAACATGAGGCAAAGCCTCAATCATGTTGTCCACAATTTTCCAAAATAATTTAAATTTGTATTTGTATTTGCAGCAAAGCAGACAACAACATTTTTTCAGCCTCTCAACCATATAAATGAATAATAACTTTATTTGTATAGCACTTTCAAAGTTAAAAAATGCTACATAGTTTGAATAAAAGCCATGCATTGAAGATAACCGGCGTGTTCAACAATATGGATATATAAACAGACACATATGGTCAGACATGACAGCGACTCTGTTGCATTCTGACAGAAGTACACCGCTTGCTATAACTCTCGTGTGGCTCACCTGTCACCCTGCTAGACCCTTTCATGTATGCCTATTAAGTTACAGACCCCTAGGCACAAATGTTTGATGTGGTCTAGCCAACTTGTTTTGATGATCAGACAAATCATACACAATAGTTTGAAATAGAGAGAGTGTGCCTTGCTTTAAAAAAAAGGAATCATAACTGTATAATTTGTGTAAAATATCTAAAGTATCTTATATTGAATGGAAAACTAAACTGTCAGAGCTTTTCATGTTGTTTTGTGTGTTTGTTTTGTTTTTCACAATGAATATACTGTTTATATGGTTTTTATACACATTCATAAACATACACACTTGTTGTTGTCTTCTTCCAACAACTCCTGCAGCTCCTGAAAGTACCACAGTCATGCAAATTACTTTGCATGTCATCACAATGAATGTGTTTGTTTGTTTGTTTGTTTTCCTTTCATGCCTGTTTCACTTACTTTGGAAGTATCCACCAGTTAGCTGACTTTAAGAAATACCACTAGCCTTAGTAGTGTAGGAAAGAAAAGGGCAGGTAGACTACTGTATTCCACCAATTCAATTGTAATTATAAAAAAAACACATTTGTCTGTCTTTTGATAATATATGGTTTCAAGATCTCAGTATTTGAGAAAATACTATTGTGGTCTTTTTTTTTCACTTGCCTCTTGAATGGTCCCACAACTGTACATGGGCCCCTGAAACCGTTCTTCTCTAAGTTTCAGCCTAGTTTTGGGGACAACCAAAAGCAGCTGGTCAACTGATATAAGGGCCCGCGAGGGCATATAAGACTGAAGTACGAAAGGTAAGAAATGTATGGAGAACCAAGACTGTTTAGGGATTTATAAGCCAACATTAGGACTTTTAAATTAATTCTGTGATAAACAGGAAGCCAATGAAGAGAGGACATGAGAGAACTTCAGCTCAGCTCGGATGCATAGATTGCATAGGTCTTAACTAGATCACACAGGAAAAGCAGATAAGGCCATTTTAGTGCACAACATCAGGATTCTTTTTATTTCTTTTTTTTTTTCTGAAAAAATACTGATTTTACATATGTCCACAGTATTTTTAGAAACCAGAACTTTAGACTTTTTGTTGAATTTTCTCTATTATTATTGCTTATTTCTTTTTTCTATCTTTTTCTCTCATCTTTCTCCAGCAAATATTATATATTGATTCCACCAATTTTATTTTTATTGACTGAGTGCATACCAGCAGCACATGAGCTAAAGTGGATCAAGTACTCTCTGATTTAGTACTTGCCCAACCTGCTATGAGGCAGGTTGAGAGGCTAAGGAGAGAAACATTAGTGAAAGGTGATATGTGCTACCCTGCATCTTAACCAAAGTGCACCGGGAGATGCATATGCATATTCTGCATATTCTATGATCTTTTAGACAGAAGATACAAAAGCTAAATTGGCTTTATGAGCACTGCATGTATACTTATAAAGGTAGGCTAAAGCTTTCGTAGTTGTCTGTAAAGATTGTTGTACTATTCTTTTCTCTGCATATAACCAGAGGTGGTAGAAGTAGAAGTACCGCTACTACACTAAAAAAAAAGGGATTGGCCAGCTCTTGGATTTATGTAAGCATCTTGCTGGTATTTAACACAAGTGCCTCATGCTTTAAAATTAAGTGTAACTATATAGAAACTACATAATATGCAGAGCGGGTAGATTAAATTGTTCATATCATGTTCGAGTAAAGTAAGTCAATAAAATAGCAATGTTAAATCCTGCGACACCGCACGGGATTTCAGTCTCGCGCGCTTTTGATCGTGGTTTGAGGAAGGCATCCATCTCAGTCAAGTCGAGCAGCCGCCTCTACTTTTTTTGGTATACCAAAAAAAGTAAATGGGTGGTTGTTTCATTAAAAAAGTCTACCTTGTAATTTGAACACATAAATGTCTTGGTTCTATCTTGAATTAAATCACGTAGGATCTGTATGAAATTCAACAACTTAATTTGTTCTTGTAGAGATGACATTATACAATCTACTGTAGTGTTTAGTTGCTGGACTCATGAAATTAACAAGATCACATGAGATTTCAAACTGCAGAAAAATCACTGGAGTTATAAGAGGCAGACAACTACACACACACCACGTGTATGTTATTGCTTTTTATTATGGGGTAACCTGTCAAGGACAAAAATGTAAAGAAAATTCTGCATCAAGACTTGAAATCTTTAACCTTTAACGTTAACTAGTAATGACTTCATGAACTTCTTCACAAATAAAATTTTTATCATTAGAGAAAAAATTACCAGTAATCATCCCACAGATGTAATATTATCTACAGCTACTCTTAGTACCATTGATGTTAAGTTAGACTCTTTTTCTCCAATTGATCTTTCTGAGTTAACTTCAATAATTACTTCCTCCAAACCATCAACGTGTCTTTTAGACCCCATTCCTACAAAACTGCTCAAAGAAGTCCTGCCATTAATTAATTCTTCGATCTTAAATATGATCAACCTATCTCTAATAATCGGCTATGTACCACAGGCCTTCAAGCTGGCTGTAGTTAAACCTTTACTCAAAAAGCCATCTCTAGACCCAGCAGTCTTAGCTAATTATAGGCCAATCTCCAACCTTCCTTTCATATCAAAAATCCTTGAAAGAGTAGTTGTCAAACAGCTAACAGATCATCTGCAGAGGAATGGTTTATTTGAAGAGTTTCAGTCAGGTTTCAGAGCTTATCACAGCACAGAAACAGCTTTAGTGAAGGTTACAAATGATCTTCTTATGGCCTCTGACAGTGGACTCATCTCTGTGCTTGTCCTGCTAGACCTTAGTGCAGCATTCGATACTGTCGACCATAATATCCTATTAGAGCGATTAGAACATGCTGTAGGTATTACAGGTACTGCACTGCAGTGGTTTGTATCATATCTATCTAATAGACTCCAATTTGTGCATGTAAATGGGAAGTCCTCTTCACACACTGAGGTTAATTATGGAGTTCCACAAGGTTCAGTGCTAGGACCAATTCTGTTTACATTATACATGCTTCCCTTAGGCAGCATCATTAGAAGACATAGCATACATTTTCACTGCTATGCTGATGACACCCAGCTCTATCTATCCATGAAGCCAGATAACACACACCAATTAGTTAAACTGCAGGAATGTCTTAAAGACATAAAGACCTGGATGGCCGCTAACTTTCTGCTTCTTAATTCAGATCAAACTGGGGTTATTGTACTCGGCCCTGACAAGCTTAGAAATATGATATCTAACCAGATTCTTACTCTGGATGGCATTACCTTGGCCTCCAGTAACGCTGTGAGGAACCTTGGAGTCATTTTTGACCAGGACATGTCCTTCAACGCACATATTAAACAAATATGTAAGACTGCGTTCTTCCATTTGTGCAACATCTCTAAAATTAGAAATATCCTGTCTCAGAGTGACGCTGAAAAACTAGTTCATGCATTTATTACTTCCAGGCTGGACTACTGTAATTCATTATTATCAGGATGTCCAAAAAACTCACTGAAAAGCCTTCAGCTAATCCAAAATGCTGCAGCAAGAGTCCTGACAGGGACTAGAAAGAGAGAGCATATTTCTCCTGTTTTGGCTTCCCTTCATTGGCTTCCTGTTAAATCCAGAATTGAATTCAAAATCCTGCTCCTCACATACAAGGTCTTAAATAATCAGGCCCCATCTTATCTTAATGACCTTGTAGTACCATATCACCCTATTAGAGCACTTCGCTCTCGCTCTGCAGGCCTACTTGTTGTTCCTAGAGTATTTAAAAGTAGAATGGGAGGGAGAGCCTTCCGTTTTCAGGCCCCTCTTCTGTGGAACCAGCTTCCAGTTTGGATTCGGGAGACAGACACTATCTCTACTTTCAAGATTAGGCTTAAAACTTTCCTTTTTGCTAAAGCGTATAGTTAGGGCTGGAGCAGGTGACCCTGAATCCTCCCTTAGTTATGCTGCAATAGACATAGGCTGCCGGGGGATTCCCATGATGCATTGAGTTTTTCCTTTCCAGTCACCTTTCTCGCTCACTATGTATTAACAGACCTCTCTGCATTGAATCATATCTGTTATTAATCTCTGTCTCTCTTCCACAGCATGTCTTTTATCCTGTCTTCCTTCTCTCACCCCAACCGGTCGCAGCAGATGGCCGCCCCTCCCTGAGCCTGGTTCTGCCGGAGGTTTCTTCCTGTTAAAAGGGAGTTTTTCCTTCCCACTGTCGCCAAAGTGCTTGCTCATAGGGGGTCATATGATTGTTGGGTTTTTCTCTGTATCTATGAAGCGCCTTGAGGCGACTTTTGTTGTGATTTGGCGCTATATAAATAAAATTGAATTGAATTGAATTGAATTGAAATCATAGCTTTCCTATTTTTGATGGTTAGTGCTGTTGCCTCACAGTAAGAAGGTCCTGGGGTTCAAATCCACAATCTGCTGCAAATGGTTGTTTGTGTCTATGTGATAGACTGGTGAGCTGTCCAGGGTGTACCCTGGCTTCAATGTCCACTATTGAATCAAATAAATCCAACATGGCTGAGGCTGGAATAAAATGTATCCATCAAATGGTACTCTTTATTAAGGAAAGGATGAATTTACTCACAAAAGACCCCACCCCCTCTAATTGGTCCAATTGGTGCACAGTATTTTGAGAAACCAGAACTTCAGACTTTAAAAAAAAAAAAAAGTTCTGGCATGGTCTCTTTTATATGATACCTGATTCAGGTGAGCATCTGAATAGCCTAAGTCAGGGGTTATCAAACCAAAGGAGAAAATAAACATCCACATAAGCAAAGCTCAAACTGCAATAAAGCGCATGGAAGACGTTTTTTATATTTGGACCAAGTCCTATAAATAATTCAATAACATATATACTTCAATCACTTATATATAAATTAGGAACACCATAACCAAAGCTCCCTAACCTGGCACACTAGTTTACTCGCGGCGCTCATAAACTTTGAGCTCCTTTTATTCTTTTGCTCCATATACAGCGAAGGACGCAACCAGGAAAAGGTGAATACTGCTAACACTCTTCTCTTAAATACATGTACAAAGAGTTTAGATTTACAAAACAAATAATAAATTTTGAACAGCTCTAACTCAGGTTCTTTTTCCTCACACACGTAGGATGGCCAGTCCTCCTCATCTTCCTCAAACAGTCACTTAAATACTATATCAAACCTGATAAACCTAATAAAGAATCACTAACCCACAAATGTAATTCTGTTTTATGTAGTTTTTAAAAATACCAATCCCTCAAATGAATAAAAATACAGGTAAGTGAAATGGATCTGCTATACAGATGTTTTTGCTGTTGTAGTAGAATTGTCTTGGTTATTCCAGCAATAGGTGTGTGCTACACAAACCTATCACTATTATAGTGAATGATCTGCTGTCATGTTCCTCCAGTCCTCTCCAGTGCTCCGTTTGTTTGTGTTTCTCTCTCTTCTCCTCACTCCTCTCTGTAAGGGCGCCACTCCATTCCGGGTCCCCGCCCTTGGCCAACACACCTGGTTGCAATCGTTTGAGTCTTGCCTGATTGATTGTAACAACAACCTTAATGAAAGTATATGAATCTAGATAATGAATCAAGATAATGTTAAAACACATATGAAACAATGAAGCCTTCATTCAGTTTAATTTAACCAGCCCATAGTTATCCTTCTTGTAAACTTAGGCTGCTGAACAGGGTTCTGCTTGAGATCATTTCCTCTTCAAATGGAATTCGTCCTCCCCACTGTCACCAAGAGCTTGTTTATAGTGTTTTGTTGAATAAATAGAATTCTCTCTCTGATATTATAAGGTCATTACTTGTATTATAAAGCATGAGATGACCGTTAATGTCAAATTTAGGTCACATTTAATTATACATTTAATTGTAACTGTTAAAGGTCCGAGGCATTCGGATAGTTGGTAGTCTGTGCCTCATTTTAGTAACATTTACCAGTATTTAAAATTAACAGCCAGGAAGGCTGCTTCCCCACAGTTTGGCAATGGAAATCTAAAACGGTGAGTTAGAATACAGAGTGAGTTTCAGAAACATAAGAAGGTATGAAGGTAAGAAGGTTCAAACTGATTTTGGATTTTATATAAAGGTAAGAGTATTTTCAAATCCCTACTGTAGGATATTGTACAGGATATTGTGGCTCTGCCAAAAATGGACTGATGCGTGTGTGGTTTTTTGTTTTGTTTTGTTTGTTTTGTTTTTTGCTGAGAGAAGTTCGGGAGACAATTTAGCAGTTTACACTATTTTGTAATCAGGCAGTTAAAGATTCGTTAAAGACACAGGTGTCAATGTCAGGCAGTCTGCACACAGAGAAGTGAAGTACAGTTCAAAATTCAAAATATATATTAGACACATGAAAACAGGAAATAATTGTGACTGGCTATTGATGGGGAGATGCCGTGGTTATATTTTAATTTGAAAAAACAAAAGCCGGAAGAGTAACAGGATATTTCCGTTCCTTTGAGTTGTCGCCGACTCAGGTCTGCGGCAGACGGAGCAGCGGTGAGAATGCAGAGATCTTGAACACAACTGAAGTAAATTTTTCCCTTTTGCTTTTGTGGACTGTCATTTTCTTATAAGGACTAACGTGTTGTAGCCGGAACGACCAGGTAAATGATCACCTTCATTTTTTTCCTCCAGTTTTTGTGCAAACTTTTGCCCATTCGCTAGCCAACCCAGGCTAGCAGCCTGTTACCTGTAAGCCTCTGCTTAATGTAGCTGTTAAAGCTAAATGACGACACTGTTTAATAGATGTTTAAGTGGAGAGAAAGAAATGTTTTTCGGCTCATATTGTTAGCTTACTTTGGTACATGTGGTTGACTTCAGTGGGATGTTGTCTTTGGAAATAGAGGAGAGAGTATGTGACTTTCAGGAGATTAAAAGTGTCAGATACTTCGTAATCCCTCTAAGAATCCTCACTGAAGCTGTTGGGTTTAATCAGTGAGTCTATCTTCATTTCGAATTCATGGTCCATGTAAACAGAAAGATCGCAGAATAGAATACAATAGAACAAGTTGGGGAGTTTTGCCAAACCAGACTGTGTTGCTACAGCTGCACATTAGAATTCTAACCAGAATACCTTTTAAACCTCTTCAACAAAAGGTTCCTTTAAACCTTTCCTGAAGTAGACAGTGATGGCAGCACCACTCCCTCAAAAGAGATTTGTAATTCCTTATTTATTATTTTAACACCTTACTCATTACAGTTTTCTCTATTACCGTAATTACCCTGGCAGTTTTGATATATTTAGGATTGGAAATGAAGTTCAGGCACCAAGGTTAAAGAGCAGCAGAACAGCAGCTGAAATTCATGGTTTTATTTCTTGCCTGGCACTCTTGGAGAAGTGTGATGTCTCTGTGGGGTGTGGTTGCAGGTGCAGTCAGTGCTGCTTGTCTCCTTTACTACTAAGATGTGGGGTGTATGTCATGTAAGATAGACTATCACTGTGTTCTGGTGTATTGGAAACCAAACGTCTTAGTTTTTGTGAATGAAACAATGAGCATGAAGCTGCTGACACCCAATTTATTTCTGAATGTTCGGCAGCTCAGTTCTGTCCTCATGATGTCCTGACAAATTCTGGTGTTAGAATTCCGAATAGTAGGTCCTGTCTATGTTTTCACTTTGATTCAGACTGGGGCTGCTCAGCAGGGACATGGTCTGCTCTTTTCTGTGGGACAGTAGTTATTTTTAGAGTCTTCCTGCACTTCAGTGAACACTGTGTGTGTTAACGAAGAAGACCAAGTTGTGCTGTTCAATAATTTATGAGCTGCTCTCTCTTCTTCTGCATCTTTCTCCTCCTTTTCCAGTTTAATCTACTCTGTTAGGGACAAAGGCTGAATAGCTTAGTCTAAAAAGCACTTAGTGGAGCTCAGAGGTGCTTTAGCAGTGGAGAGAGGCTTGAAATAAGATGTAACAAGATGCAGAAAAAAATAGGTATTGATAAAATATATTCCACATATGCACTACAGGCTCACAGTATGAGATACTTTTATGAGAACTTTTGATATTTGAGGGTGTGTGGACTGGAGCCAGATCTACACTCAACAAAAATATAAACGCAACACCTTTGTTACTGCTCCCATTCCCCATGGGATGGACGTAGAGACCTAAAATTCATTCCAGATACACAATATAACCATCCCTCCCAAACAGTGGTCACAAATCAGTCCAAATGTGTGGTAGTGGGCACATCTGCTATATTGAGATAATCCATCCCACCTCA
The DNA here is from genome assembly GCF_965226115.1 of Aulonocara stuartgranti. Taxonomy (NCBI): domain Eukaryota; kingdom Metazoa; phylum Chordata; class Actinopteri; order Cichliformes; family Cichlidae; genus Aulonocara; species Aulonocara stuartgranti. The sequence goes on along the minus strand of NC_138955.1, from coordinate 27,759,931 downwards.
CAGGTGTGCCACATCAGGATGCTGATCTGACATCATGAGTAGTGCACAGGTGTACCTCAGACTGCCCACAACAAAAGGCCACCCTGGAATGTGCAGTTTTGTCTCACAGCAAAATGCCACAGATGCCACAAGCAATGAGGGAGCGTGCAATTAGCATGCTGACAGCAGGAATGTCAACCAGATCTGTCGCCCGTGCATTGAATGTTCATTTCTCAACCATAAGCCGTCTCCACAGGCGTTTCAGAGAATATGGCAGCACATCCAACCGGCCTCACAACCGCAGACCTCGTGTAACCACACCAGCCCAGGACCTCCACATCCAGCAGGTTCACCTCCAAGATTGTCTGAGACCAGCCACCCAGACAGCTGCTGGAACAATTGGTTTGCACAACCAAACAATTTCTGCACAAACTGTCAGAAACCATCTCAGGGACGCTCAACTGCATGCCCGTCGTCCTCATCGGGGTCTTGACCTGACTCCAGCTCGTCGCTGTAACAGACTTGTGTGGGCAAATGCTCACATTCGATGGCGTCTGGCACGTTGGAGAGGTGTGCGCTTCACGGATGAATCATGGTTCACATTGTTCAGGGCAGATGGCAGCTGAGAATGTCCCAGTTCTTGCATGGCCAGCATACTCACCGGACATGTCACCCATTGAGCATGTTCGGGATGTGCTTGACCGGCGTATACGACAGCGTGTACCAGTTCCCACGAATATCCAACAACCTCGCACAGCCATTGAAGTGGAGTGGACCAACATTCCACAGGCCACAATTGACAATCTGATAGACTCCATGCGACGATGTGTTGCACTGCATGAGGCAAATGGTGGTCACACCAGATACTGACCGGTTCTGGGTCCCCAGACCCCCAATAGCGCAAAAAACTGCACATTCCAGGGTGGCCTTTTGTTGTGGGCAGTCTGAGGTACACCTGTGCACTACTCATGATGTCAGATCAGCATCCTGATGTGGCACACCTGTGAGGTGGGATGGATTATCTCAATATAGCAGATGTGCCCACTACCACACATTTGGACTGATTTGTGACCACTGTTTGGGAGGGATGGTTATATTGTGTATCTGGAATGAATTTTAGGTCTCTACGTCCATCCCATGGGGAATGGGAGCAGTAACAAAGGTGTTGCGTTTATATTTTTGTTGAGTGTATATAGAGGCACTCAAAGAGGAGGTATCCATGTTGCTCTGATTTATTTTATTTTTGAAGATCCAGACTTGGGAACAGTGGGTTTATAGCAGTGTGACCATCTGTAAGTGTATTTAAAAATAGAAAAATCCTTCGGTAAACTGTCAGTGAAAACCGTAGTTCGGCTTAGGGCTGTGCGATATGACCAGAATCTCATATCCCGATATAAGAATTCTATCGTCCAGATAACGATATAAATGGTAAATGGTCTGTATTTGTATAGCGCTTTACATATCACAAAAATGTAACATTTTCTGTAAATTCTGTGACTCTCGGGCAGCTTGAGTTGCATGAAGTGTTTCCAGCTGGGCATCGTGTACCTGGAGTCGAGTGTTTTAACCGATGCATGAAACGATACATTTTTAGACATAAGTTATAACTAGGGGTGGGTTTTTATAATCGATTCATCGATTAAAATCGATTCTGGCTTGGATAACGTAAAATCGATTCATTAAAATCCTGAATCAATTTTTTAATATAAATTTATTTTGTCCGAAATGCCAGAATCTCTGGTGACATCTCACAAAATTTCAAGAACCACCAAACAGTAAATGAGAGCAGGTACAGGGATTCTTTACATAGACTTAAACACAGGGCGTGACCCGCGGATCAGAATCAGTTAGATGTCGCCTTTCTCACAGTCGGGGCTGAAAGTGAAAGCCGACAGCTCGCTGATCCGGGTCCGCGCTTTGTGTTCACGCCCTTTATGCGCTGATTCTAAGGCTGTTAGTTTGATCTCTCTCCAAACAATATTGACCGAACCAGCAGCAAAAGAAGATCCAAACGCTTCACATAAACATCGTCATGAATTCACTCTTTTACTGTTTTGCTTCCATTGCGATGCGCAGCTCTCTCTCTCTCCCTCTCTCCCTCTCCCTCTCTCTTTCTCTCTCTCTCTCGAACAGTTTTGCTTTCTTCATTATTCGCTTGCTTGTTACGCACAAGTTTACTGTTGCTTACAGCGCTGTCGGCCGCTGTTTTTTTCCCTTTTACATTCTTCCGAAAAGAAAACCTCATTTCTGCTGTTCAATACTGAACAAATTTAAACTTTTTAAAATTATTCAAAATGCAAAATGCTTAGCCGTGTCTCTAATAAAACCGCTGTAACGTCAGAGGTAATGTTCATTAATTAATGGTTTTCTTTCGTTTTTGATGTACTGCAGAATATTTTTTATAAAATCCCAGGCCAGGAAAATCACCTACATGTTTTTCTGTGTTTTATCTTCAGCTACTTTGACACAAAGGCATCTGCTGTGATGCTCACAGCTTGGATAAAGTCTTGCGAGTGTCAGCTTCCTTTTTATAGATACAAAAATATGTAAATGTACTGATCTGAATTATATTTCTGACTGTCAAAATTTCCCAGATTTAAATTGAATCGAATCGAATCGAATTAAATCGAATCGTGGATCGAATCGATTCGGGACCTTGTGAATCGGAATTGAATCGATTCTAGAAATCAGTGACGATACCCAGCCCTAGTTATAACGGCCGCCGTTTTCTTTGTGAGTATTTATTACACGGCGTGCTGCGGGGAAAAGCCTGTTCTAACGTTTGAGTCTAAGGTTTTGTTTTGTTTTTTAGCACCTGGTGTCTTTTTTTTTTTTTTTTTTTTTACTTCTCATCCGTAAATAATCTGCTCTTTCACGTGATTCAGTTTATTTTGAAAAGTCTCAACGGGATCTTGAGCTTTATTGTGAAAGGTTTATGTGGAACATAAACAAGCAGACACGCGATGGTGTTACCGTAGTTGTTGCTAACCACAACGCATAAAAACAGGCGCTTGTCCGTCCTTAGTGTGGCTATATTAAATATAAGAGAAAGAGAGAACTTTAAGAAATTGATATAGCCACTACAGTGACCATCAAAACGGTGAAAAAATATTGCCGTAAACAGTTTATTTTGCGACACACAATCTGATATCGTCGTGTTGGTGTTGTTCCCAGATCGTCATACTAAAACATTTTGTTCCAGGATCAACATTGCAAGTGACCAATCAGAATGTTGTGACGTCATACTTTTGCGACTTCGGGAAAAACCGCCGTAAAACAAAA
>NC_138955.1:27386670-27751670 GCF_965226115.1 Aulonocara stuartgranti | reverse complement strand
TATTGTGATGTGATTATTTGAATGAAAATGAAGCTGAAAACTTTTTAAGACTTAAAATATGTTTAGTTCAGTTTTCAAGCTAGTTTTTAAATGCAGTCTGTGGGCCGTTTACACTCTAAACATTGCTTGTTGATATTTGTTCACATTAAATGAGTCATTAAATGCTATCAAGCTTCTGAAAAGTAAGGTTCTGAAATTGAGTATGAATCGTACTATAATTAATATAATTGTAATATAATTTCCACTGATTTCCATTTTTTTTTCTGTCTGTGATGACAGTGGTCTCAGCTAATATATATGGCTCTTTCTTGCCCTCCTGTTTTTTTTTTTTAAGATAAATATCATGCTGACATGTGTTAATATTCCACCACAAAATAGATGCTGTTACGAAATGCGAAATTCATGCTTGCTGATGTTTAGGGTTTGTTGAACACGCTCCCTGTCCCTATGCAGTTTTTCAAACCTTGGCTCCTCTAGTCTGCATGTTAACGTATCCTTAGGCAGGATGTTTGAACATTGAGCTGCAATTACATCCACTTAAGTGTGAGTGCGTGAAGGTTAAAAAGCCCCTTGGCATACAGTAGAAAAAAGTGTTTGCATGAATGTGTGTGTGTGGATGAATAAGACGTGTCAATAAGTAAGTGCTTTCAGAGTAGAAAAGCACAATATACAGGGAGTGCAGAATTATTAGGCAAGTTGTATTTTTGAGGAATAATTTTATTATTGAACAACAACCATGTTCTCAATGAACCCAAAAACCTCATTAATATCAAAGCTGAATGTTTTTGGAAGTAGTTTTTAGTTTGTTGTTAGTTTTAGCTATTTTAGGGGGATATCTGTGTGTGCAGGTGACTATTACTGTGCATAATTATTAGGCAACTTAGCAAAAAACAAATATATACCCATTTCAATTATTTATTTTTACCAGTGACACCAATATAACATCTCCACATTCACAAATATACATTTCTGACATTCAAAAACAAAACAAAAACAAATCAGCGACCAATATAGCCACCTTTCTTTGCAAGGACGCTCAAAAGCCTGCCATCCATGGATTCTGTCAGTGTTTTGATCTGTTCACCATCAACATTGCGTGCAGCAGCAACCACAGCCTCCCAGACACTGTTCAGAGAGGTGTACTGTTTTCCCTCCTTGTAAATCTCACATTTGATGATGGACCACAGGTTCTCAATGGGGTTCAGATCAGGTGAACAAGGAGGCCATGTCATTAGTTTTTCTTCTTTTATACCCTTTCTTGCCAGCCACGCTGTGGAGTATTTGGACGCGTGTGATGGAGCATTGTCCTGCATGAAAATCATGTTTTTCTTGAAGGATGCAGACTTCTTCCTGTACCACTGCTTGAAGAAGGTATCTTCCAGAAACTGGCAGTAGGACTGGGAGTTGAGCTTGACTCCATCCTCAATCCGAAAAGGCCCCACAAGCTCATCTTTGATGATACCAGCCCAAACCAGTACTCCACATCCACCTTGCTGGCGTCTGAGTCGGACTGGAGCTCTCTGCCCTTTACCAATCCAGCCACGGGCCCATCCATCTGGCCCATCAAGACTCACTCTCATTTCATCAGTCCATAAAACCTTAGAAAAATCAGTCTTGAGATATTTCTTGGCCCAGTCTTGACGTTTCAGCTTGTGTGTCTTGTTCAGTGGTGGTCGTCTTTCAGCCTTTCTTACCTTGGCCATGTCTCTGAGTATTGCACACCTTGTGCTTTTGGGCACTCCAGTGATGTTGCAGCTCTGAAATATGGCCAAACTGGTGGCAAGTGGCATCTTGGCAGCTGCACGCTTGACTTTTCTCAGTTCATGGGCAGTTATTTGGCGCCTTGGTTTTTCCACACGCTTCTTGCGACCCTGTTGACAAAATAGAATGAAACGCTTGATTGTTCGATGATCACGCTTCAGAAGCTTTGCAATTTTGAGACTGCTGCATCCCTCTGCAAGATATCTCACTATTTTTGACTTTTCTGAGCCTGTCAAGTCCTTCTTTTGACCCATTTTGCCAAAGGAAAGGAAGTTGCCTAATAATTATGCACACCTGATATGGGGTGTTGATGTCATTAGACCACACCCCTTCTCATTACAGAGATGCACATCACCTAATATGCTTAATTGGTAGTAGACTTTCGAGCCTATACAGCTTGGAGTAAGACAACATGCATGAAGAGGATGATGTGGACAAAATACTCATTTGCCTAATAATTCTGCACTCCCTGTAAGTGCCAGTCCATTTACCGTTTTCTTATGTGTTTTTCAGGGCAGCCATTGCATGTCTTGGCACATTATATGAACAGCTTGGTCGGATGCTCATCGGCTGCTTCAAAGATACGTTAGTTTGCCTGCTGAAGGCTATGAAGAGTGCTGAGGTTTGTTCACTTATCTCCTGCTTTTGTAAGTTTCAGAAAGATGTAGAAAAGACTAAAGCAGGTTTAACAAATTGTCAGTGATTCTGCTGGAACAAAAAAGGGACACATGCAGACTAACCACAAACCAGACATTTATTCAGACATTAATATGTAATTCTTTCCGAGGTAGAATGATTGTACAGCACACATCTGGCTTTAAATAACAAGAACTGGGTTTGAATTCATTTTGGATCTGGGTCAAATATATAACACAGGGACATTTATATATTTACTTAAGTTTTATCTCAACCAGAAGCTTTTAGTAGCTATCATCAAGTTTGTAGCTCTGGCACAAGTATGGCTGAATATTTGTCTAACACTATATAGAGGGGTCCTCTAAAACTGTTGCCCGGCAACCTTTAAAAACACCTCCAAATTATTTCCCTTTCTTTCAGGTTAAAGAAGTTTAATTATACATTGGATCTTTGTGATGTCCTAGGACAAATACCTGCAATAATAGATTTATAATATTTTCCACATTATCCAAGACATGCGGTTTTAGTAAAACAAAGAAATACATCACCACAGCTCTTACATACAATTATAGGAAAGAAAATGCAGTTCATTATCAGGACCTTGTTCTGTAATTTGTGGTAATTCAAAGAAAACGTGCATGTGTTTGTGTGTGTAATTAATTTCACTTTGGGAAATAATGAAAAAAAAACAGCACATTGGAATGGACTTCTGACACCACCACCTTTAGGCTAATTCTGGCTCTGGCTCATGTGTGTGACATCCCTGCCTGCCCTGAAACTGTGTAGTGATAAATGCTGAAAATGTTACCTAGATATTCTGATTGAGATTTTGAAGGGCTTTTCTCACTTGAACAGGTCAAAGTAGTTATAAGATAAAGAAAGATTTTAATCAGAACAGCTGCAGATTTGTGAGATGATTTTTCACAAATAACCTTCTGTGCTGCTCTCAGTCTCAGGGTCGCTATGAGATCATGCTCAGCATGGAGAGGATCCTTCGAGGTTTGGGTGTCAGTGCAGTGTCGTGTCACCGTGACATCTACAAGGTAGTGAGAGCCTGTCTGACAGACCGGTCCATGGCTGTACGCTGTGCTGCTGCCAAGGTAACAGCAGCTGTCATGTCTCATTTGACATTATTTATTATTTATTGTTCTTGTAACACCCTGTCAGTTTAGGTTTGATTTCCTTCCATGCAGCTAGTTTTAAAAATCAATCTGAATCTGGAGGTCTATGAAACTTTGTCTTGGTTTGTGCTCATTTTCGGCTCAGATGTTTGGATAGCTAAGTACTTCTGTGTGTCATCCGGTCAGGTTTTGTTGGAGCTGCAGAGAGAGGCTGCATTCTTGTGGACCAGTGAGCTGGAGAATGTGGCCACTGTGTGCTTCAGAGCTTTTGAAGGATCAAACTACAACGTCAGAGTGTCTGTATCCAAACTGCTGGGAATTCTCCTAGCTGCTGCTGTGGAACCGCGACAGTTCACTGGTATGACCCCAAAATAGGGCTCTGTAATATGTACAGGTTATCCGAACCCAAAGCAGCCCCAGACCATGACACTACCACCATGCTTTAAGTTATTTTAATAAAATGCTGTGTTTAGTTTTGTGTCAGATTTAGTGGGACTCAAGTTCAACTTTTGTTTTCTTCTCAGTCCACAGAATATTTTCCCAAAAGGCTTAGGGGTCATAAAAGACGGGGTTTTTTGCCAAGTATAATGGCTGTCACCATGGTTCACTGGAATCCCAAAGTCTTAGAAATGGCTTTGTAACCCTTTCCAGACTGATGAATATTAATAAATTTGTCTTTCATCTGTTTCTTTAGATTATGGAATCATGCTTTGCTTTTTCAGGTCTTTCAACCTATTCCAGTTTGTCAAATCCGTTCTATTTTTGTGATTTCTTTTTTTACCAATCTAGCAGTAATCATTCTTGGGTGTTACTGGGTGTGAAACTGAACTCAGCTTCCCAAAAAATAAATAAAGCTACTTTGTATTTTTTACAAAAAATTATTTTTTTTCCTCCCGCTGCACTGTACCTATAAATAAGCAGCTCTCTGCATCAGGTTATGACAATAGATGACAAGTTCAACAATCAGTATGTCAGTGAAGACATATTCACAGATTACATATTATTATGTAATTTAATTGGCCATTAGATTACATTATTGGAGTTGTACAATTGCAGTTAGAGCTTCCCAGTGTTTATTAGATTTGCAGTCTCACACTGTAATTGCTGGGTGAGTTGAATTACCAACCCTCCACGTTGGCATTTACATGTATGTTCAGACAGCTATTTGCACATATATGAGATCAATAAACTCTATTGCCCCCCTCCTCCCCTGCAGCCCCCAGGCAGGGTGCTCGGAGTCAAGGCTCTCTGGAGGAGGTCATGGAATTACTGTCTGGAGGGTTTCTGCGGGGTGGAGGGGGTTTTCTCCGAGCCAGTGGAGACATGCTCAAGGGTACAAGCTCTGTCAGCAAGGACGTCCGCATCGGAGTTACACAGGTGAACCACAGTGACAGCATGGAATCATGCTATTTAGATGTTTGTTGTGAACTCACTCTCCCCTGCCTCTCAGGCCTACGTGGTGTTTGTCTCCACTTTGGGCAGCTCCTGGCTTGAAGCCAACTTCCCTGCTTTCCTGTCCTTGCTGATGGAGCTGGCGTCACACGTCAGGGCAACGCAGACACCAGCTGATGCTGCAGTGACGCGTCGGTGTGTCTCTTTTATCCTGAGGAGCACTCTGGGGTCTCTGCTGGGAGAGAAGGCCCAGATCAACGCTGTAAAACAGCTCTGTCTCGCTGTGGCCACACAGAAACGAGCAGTTGGTGAGCATGGTGAAAGGAAATTCTGTATATGGCTGTCTTCTCTGTATTAGACAAATGTATTAAATATATATATATAATTCACTCAATAACAGCATGTTATGATTGCTAGAATAGCTCCTGAAGGAACATTATGGAAATAATGCTAAAAATCATATAGGAAAATATCAGTTGTACCAACTGATTAAAGTCACTGCATATGAATATAAACAATTTTACAGGTACTAGCTTCTCAGATGTGAATTTTTGCTGTATCAGATTTGTTACCTTGTTTTTTTCTGAACTCTAGAATTTATTTTGACTTTTGGGAGTAACTCTTTTTTTCCCCACTATTTTTGAACATTTGAAGCTGAAGAATCATCCAAATATTATGAATATTTTCCATTTTGATAATGAAAAGTATTATAAATAACAACCTTGTGGTACGTTTAGGCCAAATGTGAAGCTAAGTTCACTGTGTTACTCAAACAAATACAACTGTCTCTTGGGAGCAACACCCCTGAAACCTGATGTGAGAACAACTGTATTCCAAAGTACAGCCAGTAGCTAAAACAAAGTAACAGCAACACTTTCCCCCCCCCAACGTTGACAGTCTTACAGTGATAATCTTGACCTTCATTTCTGAATGTTGGAGAATCTGAGCTTTTATGACACATCACCTATCAAATTTTTCAGTGAAGTTATTATCAACTTGTAAATTCCTGTAGGATGCACAGGAATCACCTTATATAGGTGAAAATGGGGCTGGGGTTGCTGGGGTATTGTTTTGCCAGATTTATTTAGTAAAATGTGCTAAATAAAAAAGGAAATAACATCCATATCCATATTTGGTGTAACTGGCTTCTGAAGCCATTTGATTTACAGTGTCATTATTTATTAAGTGTTAGTAAAAGTATGCATGTTTTTGATGATGTGTGTTTAGATGCTGCTCTGACTGACAGGAACGTGGAGACCAAAGTCTCGTCTGCAGATGTCTCAGCCAGTCAGCACATGTTGGTTTGCTGCCTGCTGGAAATGGGAGCATTGGTTCAGGGATTGGGATCTTCTGCGGCCCCCCTGCTCACAGACACTACCACAGGTCTGCAAGATGTGTTTTTCTATAGTGTTAAAGACACTCATTAGGGCCTGAGCGCTGACAGTGCAAAAGGCTTATTGTATCTGCTCCGTTTATTGTTGTTCAGGGAAACGAGTCACCTTGTTGACAGTTTAACCATGCTCAAAATCCCATTAAAAATTTTTGCACATACATCAGGTCTTGTGAAAACTTGTGTATTTTATTGGTCTTAGATATGTGCAGTGCAGAATGCTTCCATAGCGCCTATAAATTTGCAAACAATTAACTCCACCTCTGTCGTTCACATACATGTACGAAATTTGGCACACCCATGTAACATCCTAAGAGACACAAAAATTATTTTGGATTGATGTCCTAAACCCGACCAGCCATAAGTCCCCCATTTTGAATTTAATAGTTGATTTTGACATCTTTTTTGCATTTCCCACCACTTGTACTTTTTCAAACTCCTCCTGGGATTTAAGAGATTTTTTTTGAAGGGCGTGTCCGTGATACCATGAATAAACTTCAAACACTGATGATGTTTCACAGTAAAAATTAAACATTTCTATTGTACTTTAATGAACATCTTATCATCCCATGTATATAAAATTCATTGGTAGTTCTGTTCATGATATATATAGGAGCGGATGCATAATTAGTGGGTATTCTCCACCACCATTTAGTGGGCATAGCAGACCATCAGTCTGCCCACAACAATGAGTTCCCAGGCTCAGTTATAGCAAAGGTGGATCGCAACACAGCTCGACCACAGCAAGCCAGGGTGTGCACCAAAGTGCAAAAGCCCTCTTATCACTGCTTGCAGTTTTAATTTAGATATTTCTTTCTTTGTTTCTTTCTTTGTAACCACCTCTGTGTCTCTCTATGCATCACATATTATGCAACATCTTCCACACTGCTGTGAGGTGGATACTAACTCCAGTTGTACATTGCTGATTAAGGGTGCTCCTCTTCTAGCTGGAAATGTTCCCAAGACTTTGAGATGGTCATACTGGAGGTAGAACAAAGCACAACAGTGTTTTTTTTTTAGTTTTTTTTTTTTTTTATATTGGCTAATGTCTCTAATATATCTCAAAATTTTGGGAGCATTTCCACTGCACTATACCCTGAGCACACTGAACCTACAGAGAAGAACCTAATACCATCGCAGCTTAAGATGGTGAAGTTGGAGTACATCCATCTCACTGCAGCTGATTACTTTTCAGAGTAGCTGGCAAATAAAATACTTGTTGTGATGTAAGAAATGTGATTTACAAATGTATTCACAAAGGTGGACGTAAGTCCTGCAAAATCTCAGCGTATGACTGACTGTCTCTCCCACTCATGCATCCAGCCCTCCTGGACACGGTGATCTCTGTCCTCCTTCACCCAGCCACCTTGGCCAGGCTGGCTGCTGCTTGGTGCCTGCGCTGCGTTGCCATGGCTATGCCGTCTCACTGCTCTCTCCTCCTGGACTGTTGCGTCGAACGTCTAGTGGCACTGAAATCCTCACCCGACGCTGTAGCTGGGTATGGAGCTGCTATTGCTGCCCTGGTGGCAGCAGTGCAGCACTGCCCACTTGGAATTCCACACACCAAGGACAAGGTGTGTACACTGGCACCACATTATTACACTGAACATTTTGCCATACACATCTTCAGAATTGCATCACCACATCATCATTAGAGTGATTTGAAGCTTTTGTCAATTTTATTTTGAAACAGTTTCATGGCTACTACTTTTATTGCTGAAATCCTGTTTATGAGTTTGTTTGATAGCTCCACTTTGTTATTATTTATGTTGTGTATCTATGTGTGTAGATGGTGTTGGATCTGGCAGAAGACCTCCTCCGTTCAGCCTCTCAGAACAGTCAGATTTCTCTCCAGAGGACTCAGGCTGGCTGGCTGCTCATCTCCTCTTTAATCACGCTGGGTAAAACTGCTGAACTACACTCTAAATCTTCTTGCACCATACCAGAGGAAACTGTGAAGATCTGCAAACATCTTCATTACCATTGTGTTTGAGATGGAGTAGAAGCATGCCCTTACAGATTGCAGCTTCTTTAGGGGATATTAGTATTTGAAAGGTTTTGCTTTCCCTGAAAGAAATTCATGGTATACAGGTCCCCATGACTGACATCATTTCATCTAGTACCACAATAAAATCTCCTCTTCTCTAATATAACAATATAATATTAAACTTTGAACTAACATTTTATTTGATTAAATCCCTTGTCACACCAAAGAGTTTATTCAGTAACCTGTTTCTACCATCAGCTGTTGACTGGTAAATTTTTATAGGTTGTAGTTTGCTGTTGATGCACCAGCAGAGTAGGCAGGGAAGTGGATGGTGAGACAAACATGCCTAATAATTACTTCCACTTCCTGCTTTTTCCCTCTGTTGCTCCAAATCTCCAATTTATTGTAACTGACCAGCAGAACATTCTTAAATTAAAACAGATAAGTGTAATGATTTTTTTTTTTTTTTTTTGAATTATAAAAGTGTTTCAAATGTTCGGGTGAGAAATGCAATAAATCCGTCAAACTGTATTAGCACTATTATTGTTAGTTCCAAAGAATGAGATCTCAGATACAAGCAATGAGCTTTCTCTGAGGGGTGGATGGGCTTTCCTTTAGCAACACAGTAAGGAATTCAGTTATTTAGAATGGGCTCAGAGCTGCTGCTCCTCTACATTGAGGTGTTCCGAGGAGGCCCTGTGGTAGATTGGAGAGCTTGTATCTGGAGAGATGAAAGATTTGATAGGAATTTGTTGTGCCTTGTGTATTAATCTGTGTTTATAGGTCCAGCTGTGGTGGAGCACCATCTGCCCCGCCTGCTTCTACTGTGGAGATGTGTGTTTCCTGCTTCACTTCGTGAGCAGGAGATGGAGCTCCGACGTGGGGACTACTTCACGTGGCAGGTTACACTCGAAGGACGTTCTGGAGCACTCAGTGGTTGGTACACTCACTGCCAAACAGAAATCTGTGTCTCCACAAGTTGGAAGGCATTTTTGAGACTCCAAATGTGGTTTCAGTGACAGGGTTAAATTTGGGTTATGGTTAGGTAGGGGTTAGGCATTCATTTTTCATTGTTAGTGTTAAGGTAAGGGGCTAGGGAAAGCATTATGTCAATTAGATGTCAATTAGATGTCACCATAAGAGAGGTGTGTGTGTGTGTGTGTGTGTGTGTGTGAGAGATTAAGAAAGAAAGTTAAAATTTCTCTCAACTGTGTGTCTGAACAGCGATGAAGAACCTGCTGCAGCACTGTAGAGAGCTTGTGACTGATGAAGTCATCAGCCGTCTACTCACACCATTAACCTGTGCTGTGGCTCTGCTTACCAAGTTAGTGCCTCGTTGGTTTTACTTGTATAGAATTGTTTAAATGTATGTTAAAAAAATTGTTTAATGTCATTTTCAGTTATATAGTCTTAGTATCCATTTATTTATGTCTCCAGGTTGCCTGCTCTATTCAGGTCTTATGGCAATTCAGTTAAGAGCTGGTCCATCGTCTACAGGCTGAGAGTATATGAGCTGCTTGCTCTACTGCATCCACAAACTTACCAGGGTAATGCTTCACCTCTGATACTGTTTTGCACTTATTTTCTTTCTTCTTTTCATTTCCTTTGACTTGCATCTTTTTGCCTGTTGTCCTCTTTTTGTATCGCATTGCCTTCTTTCCTTTCCTTTGATTAAAGTCTCTTGTTTCTGCCTTTTATTATCACAATTTTTCTTCTTTTTTTGCATCCATGAATAACCCTATAGACAAAGCTACAAAAAATATATTGATTATTTCAGTTATATATATTTTTATGTGGATGTTTAAAAACCAATTGTGGCAGGGTGTGGCTTGGGCACATCTGCAGACTGCAGCCTAGGATTGGAAAAGCAGCAACCGGGAAATAAAGTGTGTAAACCAGTGAAATATGTGGTCGGGTCTGTCATTCCCGTTACATTGGTGATGCGGTTGGACCCCTGGTCCCACTCATCCCTGCCGCTGGTCCATGGGCCGGGGACGCAGATGTTTGGGGGTGGGTAGGCTAGGCTGGACGACTCCCCGGCCTAGATCGGGCGATGGGGGTATGTGGCAGGCTGTGGCCTCCCCTGTTCAAAGGAGTGTGCTGGGATCTGGGGGTTGATGTGTATGTGTCGCTGGCAGCTGAAAAGCTGCAGCCTGGGATTGGAAAAGCAGCAACTGGGGAACAAAGTGTGTCAAAAGTATGAACTATGTGGTCAGGTCCTTATTGCCACACTAAGGACCTGACCTGATTAAGAGAAACAGGATCCCAATAGTGTGAATGCCTCACAGGCATTCACACTATTGGGATCCTGTTTCTCTTTATTCTTTCTTTTTCTTTTTCTAGTTGCTTCCGTACGTTTTTTGCCGCTTAACTAGTCCCCCAGTTTTTATGCCATTATCACCATTCAAATTTTTACAGTTTCTGTCAGCTCTGCTCTTTCCAGCTATATCTTTTGGTTGTTATAACTGTTATATTTTTTGCTATATTAAGTTTTTCATCCAGTTTCTGCTCCCATTGAAGTGAATGGCAGACATCCCATAAAATGCTCTAAGTGGCATTATTTGAAGCTTAACTACTTCCACATACTTTCACCTAGAACCACCATTCCACCTTTAAACTATTCTCCTGTCCTTCTGCTACTATTGTCTAATTCAGCTTTTCCATAAGTTCTACCGTTTCCCTTAAATTAATTTTTAACTTTTGTATGAATTATGAGGATTTGCATGGGTTGTTATCGTTGCTATGGACTGAGAGTTTGAGTGCGTGCACTCTAAGCTCTGAATCCCTTCTTCATGTACGAACAAACTCCTGTTGCTTACTCAATGTTCGCTGAACCCACACAAATTATACATCAAAACGTAGGTATTTTTGTTGGCTTTAAGACAGTGTCACTATCATTATCGTGCGAGTTACGTTTTTTTCACAATTTGCCTCGAAGTGACACAAGGTCTGAAAATTCCCCATTCAAAGTCTATGGGGAGGTTGTGAAACTCAGTGCTGAAATCCTGTAACGGGAGGGATTTTCAAATTGTCATATCTCCTTAATGAAGCGAAGTTAAGACATGAGGCTTGTGCCAATATATCTTCAGACACTGCTGACACTCACAGTGGAAGCAGTTTTCACAATTATCTTACCGTTGAGCCATGAATTACGTTTGTTTGAGGGGCGGAAATCTGTCCTTCTCTCAGTTTTCTAACTCTGAAAATGAAGCTGTTTCTTCTCTCGTCATATCTCCACGACGGAGGTACAAAGAGCAGTGAAAGTACACCAAAGTCTGCTGATTCACCCAGTACAAGAATTATGCCTCTATCCCACCTACGTTCTGAGTTACACAACGTTTTGTAACACCAAAAAACGGCATTTTTCGCCTCTCACCGCGATCTAATTCTGACTGCTCATCAGTCTGTTTTGCAGGAAATGCAATTTTTCAACTAGAATAAAATTTATTCTAGTTGCCAATTTCTTTAACTAGTCCCTCAGTTTTCAGCCAATTTTCACCATTCAAGTTTTAAACTGCTCTTTCTTTCTTTCTGCTAATGCCTGCTATATCTTTTGGTGCTCATAACTGTTATACTTTTCGAGATATTAAGCTTTTTTTCGCCATTTTTTTTGGCCCATTAAAATCAATGGACCACATTACAAGTGTGATCACTGGTTTTGCCCGCCAGGGTGAGCTGTGTTTTAGCTCAGTGAGATGAACAGCCGTTCTCAGAGCTGGAGACCCGGGTTCAAATCCCACTTATGACAAAAAAATTTCAATAAACAGTTCAACTTTTTTAACTCTTTTCAACACAAATTTTAGCTTCTTTGCCTCTTTTCAGCAGAAATTCTGCTGATTCATGTCTATTCAGCAGAATTTTTAGCTTCTTGACCTGTTTTCAGCAACATTTTCAGTTTCTTTACCTCATTTCCGAACAGTTTTCTGTTTCTTCATCTCTTTACAGCAGAAAGTTCAAAAAGTTCACCTCTTTTCAGCAGAATTTTCAGCATCTTCACCTCTTTTCAGCAGAATTTTCAGCATCTTCACCTCTTTTCAAGACAATTTTCAGTTTCATCTCTTTTCAGTCACCTGAGAACCAGTTTGGCTCAGCTTCAAATCCTACCTGTGGTCCTCGCCGTACATCTTCCCTCCTCTCACTCTCCCTGCTTTCTTGACACTCTTCAGTGTACCCTTTCAAATAAAGCAGTTTTCAGCAGAGTGCAGCTTCAACACAGTGTTTTTAGCACATAGTTCTCCTTCTTCTGCTCTTTTCAGATTCCACTACACTGCATTTTCGCAGGAAATGCAACTTTTTCTAGTTGGGTGGATGCCGTAGGCATCCACACTATTGAGATCCTGTTTCTCTTTATTCTTTATCCTTTATTATTCTAGTTGCTCCGTTTCTTTGCCGCTTAACTACTCCCTCAGTTTTCAGCCGATTTTTACCATTCAAACTCTAAACTGTTCTGCTATTTCTGCTTTCGACTGCTATATCTTTTGGTACTTATTACTATTATACTTTTTAAAATATTACACTTTTTTCCTTTAATTTGTCCCATTGAAATGAATGGGAAACTTCTACAATTCTGCTAAAACTTGCTTGTCTTTGAAACTTAACTACTTCCTCATACTTTCACCTAGAAACTCCATTCAAACTTTAAAACGTTCTCAGATGATTGGGCTATTCCTGTGTGATTCAGCTTTTTCATATCTGTTACCGTTTTCATGTAATGACTCTTTAAGTTTTCAGTTACAACTTTGTGATTTTTCAGAAAATACATGTGTTGCTATGGTTGCTATGCAATTAACTCCCACTGCACACTCGTCCGTTCTGAATTTTCTCTTCATGTCTGAACAACTCCTTGCTACTCGCTCAATTTCCACTCAACTTCCACAAATTATACATCAAAACGTAGGTATTTTTGCTGGCTTTAAGACAGTGTCACTATAATTATTGTGAGAGTTACGTTTTTTTCACAATTTGCCTCGAAGTGACACATGGTCTAAAAACTCCCCATTCAAAGTCTATGGGGAGGTTGTGAAACTCAGAGCTGAAATACTGAAACTGAAGGCATTTTCAAATCGTCATATCTCCTTAACGAAGCAAAGTTAAGACATGAGGCTTGTCCTTGTATATCTTCAGACACTCCTGACACTCACAATTCAAGAATTATTTTCTCACCTATTACCGTTCTGAGATGAGTTAGACTTGTTTGAGGGGTGGAAATCTGTCCTCCTCTCATTTTTCAAATTCCGAAAATGAAGCCGTTTCTTCTCTCGTCATATCTCCGCGACGGAGATACAAAGAGCTATGTAAATCGCAGTCAAAGTACACCAAAGTCCGCTGATTCACCCAGTGCAAGAATTATGCTTCTATCCCACCTAGTTTTTGAGTTACACGACGTTTTGTAACTCCAAAAAACGGCGTTTTTCGCGTCTCACCGCGATCTAATTCTGACTCCTCATCACCCTTTTTTTCAAAGCGCCCGCCCCCTTAGAGGTGGCGCGATTGGTAATGACACCGCTCTTCAGACCAGAGGTCGTGGGTTCGATTCCACCTTGGCCCACATGTTTTTTTTTTAACTACAAATTTATACACTATCACAGACCGGTAATTCATATTGATAATTTATTACAATTCTGCAAAGTTTAATGATTTTAGCAGCTTTTCTAATATGGACCTCAGATTCTGGTTAACAGTCTATGGCAGAAATACATACAAGTACACAGCCTGATGAAGCAGACAGAAGCAGTACCTCTGATTGGTTCCGCAGTTTCACCTCTTATCAGCACAAATCTCACCCTCTTCTGCTGTTTTCACCTCTTTTCTGCTAATTTGAGCTTCTGTTCCACAGTGCACTCAGCCTCTTCTGCTGTTTTCATTAGAATTTTAAGCTTTTCCACCTTTTTTCAGTTACGTGAGAACCAGTTTGGCTCAATGAGTAGCTGAAAAATATCAGCCTCTTCTGCTGTTTTAGCAGGATTTCAGAGTTCAGCTTTTTCACTTGTTTTAAGCACAAATTTCAGTTTCTTTACCTCATTTCACAACAAAGTTCTTCCTCTTCACCTCTTTTCTGCTAATTTGAGCTGCTGCTCCACAGTGCACATTTTCCCTCTCATCATATCTTTGCTTGTGACCAGAACTCATTTGGCTCAGAGGGTAGGGCATCTGTCGTGAGACCCGGTGGCAGAGGTTCGAATCCTACCTGTGACAGCTGCTACACATGTTCACTGCTTGCATGCGCTCTGCTTTCTTGACACTCTCCAGTGTGTCATTACACATACAGCCATCTTCAGCAAGCACTTCTGCTTCTACACTTCTTTTCAACTCGGCTTTTTGCTTCTTTACCTCTTTTCAGCAGAAATTATTCCTCTTCACCTCTTTTCTGCTAATTAGAGCTCCTGCTCCACAGTGCACTTAGCCTCTTCTGCTGTTTTCATTAGAATTTTAAGCTTTTCCACCTTTTTTCAGTTACGTGAGAACCAGTTTGGCTCAGTGAGTAGCTGAAAAATATCAGCCTCTACTACTGTTTTAGCAGGATTTCAGAGTTCAGCTTTTTCACTTGTTTTAAGCACAAATTTCAGTTTCTTTACCTCATTTCACAACAAAGTTCTTCCTCTTCACCTCTTTTCTGCTAATTTGAGCTTCTGCTCCACAGTGCACATTTTCTCTCTCATCATATATTTGCTTGAGACCAGAACTCATTTGGCTCAGAGGGTAGGGCAGCTGCCGTGAGACCCGGGGGCAGAGTTTCGAATCCTACCTGTGACAGTTGCTACACATGTTCCCTGCTTGCATGCGCTCTGCTTTCTTGACACTCTCCAGTGTGTCATTACACATACAGCCATCTTCAGCAAGCACTTCTACACCTCTTTTCAACTCATCTTTTTGCTTCTTTACCTCTTTTCAGCAGAACTTCTTCTGATTCACCTCTTTTCTGCTAAATGTTTAGCCTTTTCACCTCTTATTAGCACAATACTAAGCAGCTTCTGCTAATTTCACCAGAATTGTCAGTCTCTCCACCTCTTCTTTGTAAGAATCAGTTTGGTCCAGTAAGGTGAGACGCCGCCTATAGATCAGAAAGGCCAGGTTCGAATCTTGCTCAGGGCAATGTTTTTTGTTTTTTCAACTTTTTCTGCTTTTTTCAGCAGAAATCTTCAGCGTAAGGCATCCACACAGCATTTTCGCAGGAAATGCAATTTTTTCTAGTTCTTTATTCTTCTACCTTATTCTAGTTGCTCCGACCTTTGCTGGTTAACTACTCCCTCAGTTTTCAGCCGATTTTCACCATTCAAACTTTAAACTGTTCTGCTCCTTCTGCTAATGCCTGCTATGTCTTTTGGTGCTCATAACTTTTATACTTTTTGAGATATTAAGCTTTTATGCCATTTTTTTTTTTTTTTTGGCTGATTTTTGCTGACAGGGAGCACATTATCAGTGTGATCACAAGTTTAGCTTGCCGGGCTGAGCCATGTCTTAGCTCAGTGAGATAAGCTGCCGTTCTCAGAGCAGGAGGGCCGGGTTCAAATACTGCTTATGGCAACATTTTCTTCAGTAAACGGTTCAACTGTTTTAACTCTTTTCAGCACAATTTTCAGTTTTTTCAGCTCTTTTTAGCACAAATCCAAGATTCTTAAGCTCTTTTCAGCAGAAATTTTAGACTTTCAACTCTTTTCAACACAAATTTCAGCCTCTTCTGCACTTTTTAGCAGAATTGTCAGCTTCTTCACCTCTTTTCAGCACAAATTTCAGTTTTTCAGCTCTTTTCAGCAATAATTTCAGCTCCTTTACCCCTTTTCAGCTAAAACTTCAGCTTTTTCACTTGTTTTCAGCACAAAGTTCTGCTTCTTCACCTCTTTTCAGCAAATTTCAGCTTTGCTCCACAGTGCACATTTTTTCTCTCATCATATCTTTGTTTGGGACCAGAACTCGTTAGGCTCAGTTGGTTGAGCAGCTGCCGTGAGACCCGGTGGCAAACGTTCGAATCCTACCTGTGACGGTTGCCACACATCTTCCCCTCTTGCATGCACTCTGTTTTCTTGACACTCTTCAGTGTATCCTTTCACATATACAGCCATCTTCAGCAAGCACTTCTGCTTCTACACCGCTTTTCAGCTGTTTTCAGCAGACTCCACTACATGGCATTCACACTGCATTTTTGCAGGAAATGCAACTTTTTCTAGTTTTAGCAGATCTTTTCATTTACTTTCTCAATTTCATAATATTAGGTTCAGATAAATATGTTAACAGACAGACAGTTCATAATCCAATAAGTGATTTATGTTGTTCTAGACATCCAATAGCTCAGCCATTACACACAGATTTCAGGTTCATATTAGTTTTTAGTAACGCAACTCCCAGCTGAATACATCCAGCTTTCCACCTGAGTCACCGTCTTCAGGACCAGTTGTGAGCAACTCCTAAGGATTCACCTGTATATCAAAAACATATAGATTCTTCTTTCATGGTAACTTATGTACCCTAAACTCTGAGAAACACAAGCATAAAAAGTGTGCTTACTTACTTATTTTTGTTAGTACATTATTTGTTCCTTTTGATCTGCTTGTCTTTGACACATTTATTTGTTCTGCTCTCACAATCCCATGTTGGAAAACAGTCCCTACTTTGTAAAATGTTAATTTAAAAAAAAAGAAAAAAAGAAAGAGGATGCAATAGAAAACATTTCAAATGTTTAAACTGAGAAATCTACAAATCTTGAATAATTTCATTGGAATGTTCCTCGATGCAAAATTGCAAAAACTTGGGTCACATATCTGTATAACCTCCTGTAGACAGTGATGGGTAGCAAAAGATTACAGCATAATAAAGCTCATAATATTTAAAGATTCACAGAGTCTGAAGAGATGCCTGCCTGTAGTACAGATGTTTGACCAGTTATAAACATCTGGAACATTTTGAAATAAATAATATAATAAACAGGACTCGGGACTATTGATCAGTTAGAATCCTGTGTCAGTCAAGAATGGGGGCAACATTTTTCTCCCAAAAGTCTAGCAGCTGGTCTCATCCGTTTCCAGATGTTTATGCCCCAGTGGTTTATCACTGGGCACAGTGACACTGTTCCAACTTTTTTTTGACACATGTTGCTGTCATCAAATTCAAAGTTACATTACTTTGGGGTTGTTGTTTTTTTTCTTTTCACAGTTAAAACATTTGATACGTTTTCTATGTTCTGTTGTGAATAAAATATTGCAAATCATTACATTCTGTTTTTATTTATGTCCCAACTTTTTGGGGAACAGGGATTGTTAGAATTCAAATGAGTTGGCTGGTAGTGTCTTAAAAACAACAACAGCATATTGTTATATTACCGACATAACGTTCCACTCACATCTGCTCATTTTTGCCATTGCAGCATTATTCTAAATTGCCCCACTGAATGTATCTGGTAAAGGTGAAGGAATATCTTCAGGAATATTGTTTTTTGGTGTTCTGGAACTGTAAATGGAGGTTTCCTTCAAAGGTGCAATTTTTACTTTGAAGCTGAACCTTTGAGCTCTGATTACTGAAGGTAAAAGTTTGGCAAAAATGAGAAAACAGAGTACCTGGACAGTGTTTATAGACACACTGTCCAGTGTTTATTGTCACTTCACATATCTGCAGAACTTCAATATCTAACCGTTCCTGTAGACACTAATGGGTAGCTAAAGATTGCAGCAGTAGTTGATGTGAGTCGGTTTTCTTCAACTACAGAGAGTTTTGGGCTGGTGATGAATCAGCTGGTGTCTGATGTGTCAGGTCAGGACAACCTGCTGCTGCGGAGTCGGGGCGGTCTGCCTCCCCCCACCGCAGGGAAAAGGGAAACACCACCTGGGTCTGGGTGCAGTTCCCCCCTCCAGGGGCGGGGGCACCTAGACCCGGTTTGTAGAGTACGCTTGGGGAGTGTGATCGTGTGTACAACGTCTCTTTATGTCTGTCTCCACGTTGGTTGAGTGTGGAGTAAGTGCATATGAGAGCATGAGGGTGGGAATGGATGTTTGTATCTGTGTGTGCCTGTATGTCTGTGTCTATATGTCAGGTTGGGTGTCAGGCGCCACCTCTCTGGGGACATCTCAGGCCCTCCAAGGTTTGGAGGCCTATCTCCCCCTACCACCACTTCCCCTGCCAGTGGCGGACCCCCTCAGACATCGGTGCGTTGGTGGTTCTTTGTGTCCGGGGATGGGCGTCCAGGTACACACCGGCTCACTCCTTGGCGGCCGCTTATCGGGGCCTGGAGCCTGGGGCTCGCTTGGGCCACTTTGGAGGTGGGGTGCCCCCGGCCTCTCGGCCTGGGGCTCGGTCACTCAGGCGCAGCTGGCTGCCGGCGGAGCTCACGGGCGCGTCACTGCAACTCCCCCTGGCTTCTGCTCCGCGGCTGCTGAGTGAGCCCTCATCTGGGACTCTCCTCAGCTCTTTCCGGGACAGTGGCGCAGCTGCCCCTCTGTTGGTCTTCCTTGGTCTCTTGTGTTCTGGGGGCCTCTGGATGTCTGGAGTTTTGATCTCCTCCACACCTGCTTCACGCCCTGGAGGACGGGGCTGTGGCCCCCCCACACCCTCTAGCAGATTATTACATGAAGGAACCTTTTAAAAAACAAAAAACAAGCGCGTCCATGCTCACAGGTGTACACACGGGTGATCACACCCACAAACTACACCCTTTTTGGCTCCTACCTCAAAGCACACTGTGTTCTGTTGATCTTATGTGCTGCACAATAATGTTTAACATTTAGTATTTACTGTCATATTCCCATATATCATTGTGATGTTGTTTATTCTATTACTCTTGTTCTCTTCTGCTTGCTTTCTTTTTTCTTTCTCAGCAGGTGATCCAGGTGATTGATATATGCATTTTTTTTTTCTCTGCCCGTTCTGTTGGTTTTTGTCTTTTGCCCTTCTCCCCCGTCCCTCTTCTCAGCTGTTTCTCTTTCCCTCTTTCTTTCTCCCCTTCTTTCCCCCAGTCAAGTCTGTCCCGTATTCAGTAAGTGAAAATAAAATAAACAATAAAAGGTGAATCAAATGGACCATTACGGCAAGGCTGGGATGGTCAGTTCGGTAAAGTAAATCCGTTGGGCATCTTTCTTTGCCTTTAGACAACAATTCTGATGGCAAAAGAGCCAAACGGGACAGGCCAAAAAAAAAGAAAAAAAAAAAAGATTGCAGCAGTAGTTGATGTGAGTCGGTTTTCTTCTCCAACTACAGAGAGTTTTGGGCTGGTGATGAATCAGCTGGTGTCTGATGTGTCAGGTCAGGACAACCTGAATCAGACATGTTCAGAGCTTTCTCTGCTGCCTCCCCTCTGTCATTGTGACGACCTACCACTGGCTGGCCCTGCCCTCCATGACACTGACCACAGATACATCGAAGAACAGGTGAGCTTCAGCCCAGCTCTTAACAGTGATGGCTCAAAGGGGGAGAAACTTGACAAGTCTGAGGATTAGAATCAGAAAGACTGCTTTATTTTTATGTTGCAGCTCCACAGTAGCAGTGTGGGAGGAGGATCATTGGACAATGACCCCTTCAGTCTTTGTGAGAGGGGCTACGAAGCTCCCGCTCCTCTTCCATCCCCTGTCGCTCTGGCTACCACTTCCATCCATCTCTTTGGAGCCGTGTTCCCTCACATAATCTCTGCTCAGAGGTAAGCGACCTCTGACAGCCTAACCAGCACAGACTGACACGAGAAGGACATTGTGTATTTATTTAGCTGTTCATTTGCATGCTTAATGTTGTTGTAATAACAAACCACAGCAAAAAAATTTAAGCTGCCTCAATAAAGGCAGCACTTCTGCACATTTTACAATTCTTATTTATTTTCTTTCTTTATATTTGAAGAAAGTCTTGGCATTATAAGCACCACTACATCAGTGACGAACACATACAGTTATGTCTAAAACTTGCCCCAGGGGGTGAGAGCTATAATAGTTTAACCCTCACAGCTTTCTCTTTGAACATTACAACAAGTTTGTACTCTTTAGAAGGACACGGTCCTAATCTGAGATGCAGGTTTTTGTTCTCAGTTAGGGCTACAGTTTGGTGCAGCTCTGCCAGATAGATAAGCTTTCTAAGCCAAGCTTAGAAAGCTGTGGAATAATGAGTCCTGTGTGTCAGGGTGAAGATACTGGAGCAGTTTGTGGAAACGGTGAACCAGCTAAAGGGTCAACGCCAGCAGACTATCCAGACTCACCTTTGTGCTGCCCTCTGCAGTCTGCTCAAGGTACTGCAACTGCGTAACCCCTGTGTATCTTCCAGAAAACCGGTATTAATGAAAACCCTGATGTTTAAGTGAACAGTTGCCATTATTCTGTTTTTAATCTTTTGTGCTCATCCTTACACTTCATGTGCAATCTTGCATTTGCAAGGCAGTGATGAGATGCACACTAAACTGCACTTTCTATGCTCCGTAATAGTGCACTATACAATACGCATGTGTATTGTATAGTACCCAAGAGATCAGCATACCACTCTCAGGACCAAGATGCATATTGTGTAGTTAGCTGGTTAACTGTGTTTGCTATTACTGTTGATTTTTTACCGCTCAGTTCTAAAAGGTTGATGGGCAGGTGGCGTGGACACCTAAGTTTGCGAATGTGATAACTCAAGTAGGAAGTCGCCTTGGATTTTTAAATTGATCAATTTAAATTAATACAAGGTACATTTATTAAAAATCTCAGACAAGTTTAAATCTCAGTGCATTCCCCCTTAGGGTCAGAGTACGTTTTTGTAAGAATCCGGTGATTGCGATAACTTGAGAACAAGATGTTTGTTTGTAAAATGCACCACACGAGACAATAGAACACTGGACCTATTTTTTTACTACTGTCAGAGATGCCTACACCTCCACTGCCCTCCCTCCACTGGACAGGTCAGATCACAACCTTGTACTGCTCATAGCAGCATATAGGCCAGTGGTTCAGCGGACGTCAGTGACTGTAAAAACTGTGAAGAGGTGGTCTCAGGGGGCTAGGGAGACACTTTGTGGGGCTTTGGAAGCCATCAACTAGAATGCCCTGTATGAACCACATGGCAGTGACATTGATCATCTTACAGACTGTGTCTGAGAGTCTGAACAGCAACATAGGAACACCCCAGGTAAGTGTTCTGTCCCCTTTCCTTGTCACCATCTATACGGCCGACTTAAAGTATATTACAGAAACCTGTCTCCTCCAGAAATTCTCTGACGACACAGACATTATTGGAAGTATGGACATGGGATGGGAAGAGGAGTACAGAGGACTGATTGATTGCTTCATGAGGTGGTGGTGTGAGGTGAATCACCTGCAGCTGAATGTGGCCAAAACAAAGGAGCTGGTGGTAGACTTTGGCAGGAACAGATCCCGACCCTGTCTGCATTGGTGGGACTGATGTCGAAATAGTCACATCCTTACAAGTATCTGGGAGTTCAACTGGATCACAAGCTGGAGTGGTCTGCCAACACAGACAGGGTAGAGTGGTATTGAGGCAAAGCTCTCAGGGCCAACCACAGGGGTCACAGCATCTCTTTGTAGAAAATTCAAGAGACTGTAGAGCAGGAGTGTCAAACTCCAGGCCTCGAGGGCCGGTGTCCTGTAGGTTTTAGATATCACCCTGGGTCAACACACCCGAATCAAAGAATTAGTTCATTACCAGACCTCTGGAGAACTTCAAGACATGTTGAGGAGGTAATTTAGCCATTTAAATCAGCTGCGTGGGATCAAGGACGCATCTAAAACCTGCCCTCAAGGCCTGGAGTTTGACACCCGTGCTGGAGAGTGACATTTAGAGAGACAATACTTACTTTACAGACTGTTAGGAGTCTCATTTTTTTAACATCACCAAGATGTCCATTTACAAAAAAAAAAAAAAAAAAAGTAATTGTGCATCACAAATTTTTTTTAAGCATAACTTTGCTCCAGTCTCTGAAAAACATAAACCTTTCACAATTCATGACTTTATCACGAAATAACCATAACTAACCTCTCCTCAGCATCAAGGTAGCAATCGGGGCTCTCTGGGGCCTGAGGAGATCCGGCCCCCAGCCTTGTCGCTCCTGTTGGGGGCACTGGAAAGCACCAGTCCTCTGCTACGCTGCCTGGCTGCTGAAGGTCTAGCCCGACTGGTTCAAGTGGTTGGAGATCCAGGGTTCACTGTCTCTATCTCCCTGCTCTGCTTTGATAGGTGGGCAGATGTTAAATCATAGCTTTGTGTACCACTTCTTACACTTGTCTTCATCCCACTGATGAAAATAGTTATAGTAGTCAAAATTCAAGTTTTTTAGTTAGTTGGTTCTTTTAGGAGTTCTTGCCACAGAATGCAGGGGAAAGGCAAAAACGTCCAGGAAACTGATCTGGATCTGTGCTCTCTTTAAAAGAGCAACAGCATAAACAAAGTAGGTCATGATACAAAAATATACTGAAACACACAGAAGTTGCATAATAAGCCAGAAATAGTTCAAAACAAATTTCACATAGCTGTGGCTATGAGTCTGGACCCAAAGATATCACACTGTGTTCAAGACAGGAAACGATGACAGTTGATGTCTGTCGTTTAAAAAAAGAAAACTGCAGCTGTGGGATTTTAGTGTCCCAATTTCACGTTTTTGTTCCTGGACTTCACTGATCTTATTGCATGATTTTCAGTCTTCAATAGTAAATGTTTATCTATGTGCAACACCTCAGTTAATCTCCTGTACGACCCTGTTTAATGTAAATATGTTTTTTGTTTGTTTGGGGGTTTTTTTTTTTCAAATTATGCAAGAGCAGAATAGGCCACTAAATGACCACTAACCTGTACCTTACCAAAACCTGTAGTTTTTCTTTCATACTCTAGCATTGGATATTGGCTGTGTTAAATGAATTAAAAGCAGTCCCTGGAGACTAGAACAAATAGAGTTGGACGTTTTTCATGAATATAATGTTGGTTAATATCACAGTTGACTTTGTTGATCGTGTCTGCAGGCTGAAGACTGCTCGAGATGCGGCATCACGCAGTGGCTATGCCCTGGCTCTGGGGGTGCTATACCGCTACACTGGAGGAATCAGCTCACCTCAACACCTGTCCACCTGTCTGGGAGTCCTGTTCACCTTGAGCCAGGACAGCACCTCACCCGAGGTCCAGGTACACGCTTACCCTTACACACTTCTAAATCTATCTGTCTGTATACCAGAATGAGAAAATTGAGAAAAACATTTGATAAATTATTTCATTATGCTTCTGTTCTCCACCAAACCACATTACAGGAACCTTCAAGCTAAATTGCACTATTTCTTTACTGCTTACACTTCTGCAACACTTAAAACCCCAATTCTGAAAAAGTCGGCAGGCTGTGTAAATAAAACCAAGATGCAATGACTTGCAAATCTGATAAACCCATTGTTTTTACAATAGACGTTAGGAAATATCAAATGTTTATTATGAAATAGTAAAATGTCTCATTTTAAACATTTGATTTGTTCTTTATGTTCCTGTAAAGAAAATATTGGTTTATGAGATTGGCAAGTCATTACTTTGTTTTAAGTGACTTGGAATTAGAGGTACACTTTAAGTGCAGTATCTGGTATAATCTGCAACTTGCTTAGGGACAAGTGGGGGAATATCTGTATGTTTGACTCTATATGTACAAATGTAAAAGATATAAGAACCACGTTTACATCGGAGAATAACAAGCTAAGCTAAAGTCTAAGCTCTAGGTGTGAGCACAAAAGCCCCACCCAACTGTTGCTTAAATCAGGAGAAGGGTTGGCTAATAGGCAACTTGATGTGCATTCCTTCTGCTCTGCAAAGGGTGCTTCGTTTGATTTGTTCAAGTCTCAAGGTATAAAGGATTTAAGGTGAGAAAGTTAAGACTGGACCAGGTTTCTGTTTTGTTTTGGGGTTTTTTTTGGTTTTTTTCCCTTCTTGCTGGTCATACCTTTTGTGTATCTCTGTGTCCAGACCTGGTCTCTCTACAGTCTTTCTCTGGTGGTCGACCTGTCAGGTGGTCTTTATAGAACCCATGCGGAACCATCGTTCACTCTCGTGCTCCGGCTGCTGCTCTCCACTCCACCCACCCACCCTGAGGTGCACTACAGCCTAGGACGCTGCCTGCATTGCCTGATCACCTGTTTGGGCCCAGACCTGCAGGGTATGGAACCCCTTTGTCATACCCAAGGACAGTTTCAAAATTAGAGAATGTTTTAGGGATGTGTAAGTGATTTGTGTTTTTGACTCCAGGTAATGGCGCAGCAGTGTCTGGTCTGCGCTCCAGCTGTCTGGTTGCATGTGGAGTGATGCAAGACAGTCCAGACTGTCTTGTTCAGGCCAGGGCCATTTCCTGTTTGCAACAGCTGCACATGTTCTCACCTCCACACGTCAACCTGACCAGCCTTGTACCTGCACTCTGTGTAAGTACACCTGAGGAGGCATGGCTTTCTATAGCTTTTTCTTTTCTATAAGCTGACTAGAACCGTGTTTCCCAACCTTTTGGAGCCACGCCACATATTTCACATTAGAAAAATCACACGGCACACCACCAAACAAAAAGGTCACAAAAAGCATATTGATCATTTTTCCCTATGCACCAGGCATAGCAGAATTGGTTTTGGTTTGTCCCCAGGATACCTTTTTTGCTTTCTTCTGGCCACTACTCATGCTAGGGCCTTCATCTGGGTCAGGATTTTCTCCAGGACCCAGGTCAGATTCTTTTCAAATATTTATCTATTGCTATTACTTGCCGCGTTGTCTCACTCACAGCATGACTGTTTTACTGGCAGTTGGCATTCTATTTAATTATAGCAGGTAGTTGTACTGGTTTCTAGTGGAAGAGAATGTAATTGTTCTGCCTATTACTCACGCTGGTGATTTAGAGTACTAATCAGTTGGAACCAGATAATCTTCCTAGGCGTACCTACTCATTTCTCGCGGCACATAGTGGTTGGGAAACACTGGTCAAGAAACCTTTTTTTGTATTTACAAAAGAAAACAAGGACCAAAAAAGTTGACATTTATCACATTTTCTGGCAAAGAAGGTATATTTTTTTAAACCTCACCTTATGATTATTCATTGATATTGTAAACACCAAAGCTTAAAACTCTACTTCTGTAAAGCCTCAGTCACAAATAACTCTTTTTTTTTATATGTTTGTCACACTAAAATGTTTCAGATCGTCAAAAAATGTAAATATTAGTCAAAAATAACACAAGTCAACATGAAACGCAGATTCTAAATGGTGTTTATTGTTAAGGGGGAAAAAATCCAAATCTACCCTGTGTGAAATAGTGATTTCAAGTTGAAGCACACTTGGGTTTCTCAGCAGGACAATGAAATCAAAACACATCAGCAAGTCCGCCTCTGAATGGCTTAAGGAAAACAAAAAGACAACTTTGGATTGGCCTACTCAAAATCTTGACCTGAATCCAATTGAGATGCTGTGGCATGACTTTAAAAAAGGGGGTTTATGCTCGAAAACCCTCCAGTGGTTCTGCAAAGATGAGTGGCTCTAAATCCCTCCACAGCTCTAGAAGCCAGTTATCACAAAGGCTTGATAGCAGTTTTTGCTGGCTCCAGGGTAGCCCAGCCAGTTATTGGGTTTAGAGGGCAATCAGTTTTTCACTCAGGAACATTAAGGTTAGGATTTTTTTCCACTTAATAATTACACCACTGTATTTCGCATTATCATTTCCTTCTCTTCATCTGCCTCATCCACCACTACTCTCTCCTGCATCATTTCCATCTCCTCCTCTTCCTTCTCGCCTCAAGCCTCATGTCCTGAACTTAAATCAAGACTCTAACATAAGAAAATGTGCATAAACATACTTATTTATTACTACTATATTGTCACAGTTAGTTACTGTCAACAGATAAAACATGCGACCCATCACCAGATAGCTGACAAAGTACTGGGTGTAAAAGTAGCAGCTATTTATAAGCTAACTAGCTAACATTGGGCTCAAATGCTCTAAAAATGACACTTTCCCTATGATAAACAGTTTGATTACATAATTACACCATCAGTGTCGCTGTCATGGGGCGGAAGTGAGGTTTATTTATTTATTTATTAACCTTTATTTAACTAGGAAGATCCCATTGAGATTAAAAACCTCTTTTTCAAGGGATACCTTGAAAAAGAGGTTAATTGAGTCATCGCCACAAATCAGATTGCTTTCACAAATGCAGCTTTACACCCTCCTCCAGAGTAAATAGATGTGAAAACCCGGCATATTGACAGCTGAGGTAAACAGTGGACTGATAGGCTGATGAATGCCAGCCCATTTGAGGTGACTCGGGGTAAAAAGAACAAATAATTGCAAAATATTTGACAAATATTCTGATTTTTTTTCCTGATTTGTCACTAGATGTTTATTATTAAAATATGTTAAAATATGGTGTTTCAGAGAGAGACTTTATCCATGCTCCTAGATGCATGAAGGAGCATTTCTGCAGGTCCTTCCTTCCTGCAGCTGTCAGACTGTACAATCAATATAGCTCCCAACAAACATAGATGTTTACATCAGTGCTGTAACTTGCACTATCTTATCAACCGATTCACACTACAACCTGGGCCTCTTATCTGTATTTAATTTTATTTAATATTAATAACTATACAGAACTCTGTTTTTGGTAACTATTGGCCTTGATGTAAATGTGTAAAAAAAAAAATGTGTATGTTGTGTATGTGTGCTGTGTACTGTTTGTTTGTATATGTGTTTTTCATTCTGCTGCTGTTACAACCAAATTTCCCCTTGTGGGACAATTAAAGGATTATTCTATTCTGTTCTCTATTCTATTCTATCAGAGAGACTTTATTAATCGCAGAGGGACATTGAGTACAAAAAGGTTTTATACACGGTCATGGCTGTTATAGGGTTGTTGGGTTCAGTTTTGATAAAATGTTGTTAAACATCATCATGCTTCCTGTTTGACAGACACAACTTGTCCAAACTCGACTGGATTCATATTTCATCTCTGCATACTGCATTTCCTGCCATGTTTCTCTGCTGTGTCGAAATTAGAGTTCGTCCAGATTTATAGTGTGTGTTGTTTTTGATCATTCTGTCTTACAGGAGATCTTGTTGGATTATTCCGTATTGGTAGGTTCTTTTTTTTTTTTCCCCCCAAGGTCCGCAGCTGCTGTCTCTCAGTTTTAGCTTTGTAATCTCTTTTTTTTCTTTTTTTTTTCATTGTGACTTTTCTGTTGCTGTGACCTTGGTCTGGGCGATAAAAATACTCTTCACACAAAGTTCCTTTCACAATAAATATCCTGAGAACTTAGACAGATAGGAAAGATTTTAGATTATTTTTATATTATTTCTTTATTTAAGCACAAAATGATTGCTTTTGTGGCTTTGTTTAATCAGGATCCTGATTGGCAGCTTCAGACTTGGCTGTTCTTCCTTAGCTGACATTTTTGCATCCAGGAAGAACCACAAAATTGATTTTCCACAAACATCACCATCTGCTTAACTGTTAGTGGAAATATCTATACATCAGCTAGGTATTGGAACATATCTTAGGAAGGCGTAGTGAGATTTTTAGACACACCTCAGGCTGTTAACACACTAGTATAGTAGTTGTATAGTGCCTATTTGTACTACTTTTACAGTTGTATTTTTCAGGGTATGCTAGCTCAGAAATTTGTTATAAATAACAGTTTTAAATGTGATCTCAAAAAAGATGCCCGTATCGCCCAGAGTCACTGTGTCACTGACACTCTGTTTTAACACAGCTCCTCGTCACTTATGAACACACCATTCTGTTGGAATGAATCCTGTCAGCTCAGTTTTCTGTTTTGCAGAATTTTAACCTTTTTCCCTGTTTTACAGTATTAATTAAGTTTTTTTCTTATTCTTTGAGTGTTTATTCTTAATTTACTATCTACTCTCACTTTGTTTGCTTTTCAGCTAACACATTAACAGCCTCAAGTGCAGTTCTGACAAAAAGTTCCTCCGTTGTTTTTTTATCCCCCACAGTGTTTCCTCTGGAGAAAGTGTTGCTACTATTAGTTTGTAGATTGTTTTTGTTTGTTCATACAACAAAGTTTGATTAAAAGCACAATATTCTATAATTGTAGAATTTTTAATGTGAATATTAAACCCAAAAATATACCGGTTTTGTTTTTTGTGCTGTTAGCCAGACTTTTAAAAACAAAACAAAGTATTCCACTCAAACTCAGTTTTAGGAACTTGTAAACGTTATTATTTGAGAGAATACTGTTCCATATTGATGGGCTGTTTTTAAGGTCCGCAGCTGCGGACCTTGAAGATTTGGTGGAAACAACTCCTGGATGAAACACTGTCTTTAGCAGCATGCTTTCCCCTGATGAAAAAGTACAGTGTCAGGTAGAGTTGTTATGTGTGTGAACTGTGTGTTTGTGTTTCAGGCAAACCTGTGCAGCTCGTTCCTATGTTTGCGCCGGGCCGTGGTGGCGTGTTTGCGCCAGCTTGTCCAGCGGGAAGCGCTGGAGGTCTCTGAGCATGCCATTGCTCTGGTCAAAGAGCTCCCAAGACGAGACAACACGCAACTTGGTGAGAAGAAACAGACATTTTATGGAAACTATGATGATTATCAGCCTTCTTTTTTTAACAGGACTGCATTTTTCAGTTTGTTAGTGTTAGCAGTCCATTTTTTTTTTGTTTGGATTGATAATAAATGAACTTTATTCTCTGGCCCTTCAGCTCACTGTTGTTGTCTGACTTCTGTTGATCTCACGTTTTTATTGATGTGTGTTTCATTGCTTGTGAAGCTCTCTTTGTGCAGTGAAATTTGCTTGATTTTGTTTTATCATTAAATTTCACTTACACACAGTTACTTGCTTCTGTTTGTAGCATATGAGCAGTTTATTGCAGCGCACCTCTCTTCTACATCTTTGCTCACCTAATCCTTTCGATCTGTCTGAGCAGATGTCACTATAAAAGAGGTCGGTCTCGAAGGTGCTCTGTTCATTCTGCTGGACCAGGAGTCAGACTTCAGTCTGAGGAAGGACATTCAAGAGACTCTGGTTCATATGATGGCAGCGAGTGCCACCAGCAGCAAACTGGCCCACTGGCTGAAGCTCTGCAAAGATGTCCTGTCTGCAACTACAGGTGGGCTCAGGAGGTTGGCAGCCTGTAGCTGTTTCTTTGAGTACCCAAAAGCTCAAGTTTACATTTCTGTTTTCAGACTAAAAGTTAAAGGGCTTAAATTATATAAAGAATAAGATATTTTTTTAAAGGACAGAATTTTATTTTATGGAATCTGGGTTCTGTCAGAAAAAAGGAGGGAGGGGTCAGCTGAAAAAGAAATATTTCATTGATGATTGCTTTGAATGTGTAGAATGGAAAAAAGCTGGCAGTTTGTTTGAAAACTACTGAGGATTAAGATAATACCTGGTGATTATGAGTTAATGGGTCACTGATAGCGTCTGTGACGTTAAAAATCTGTGTTAAAGATGGTCGTGCCCCATTGGAGTCGAAACAGGAGGATGAAGACGCAGACCCTGGCAAAGATGATGACTCCTCTGCCTTCAGAGCCCGGTCTGAGTCTGGTGGCCCATTCACAGCGCTGCGCTCAGCCACACGTTGTTTCGCCATGGAGTGTGTGTGTCGCATCATAGCACAGTGCGAGACTGCCGACCCAGCTCACTTTGACATGCCTCTTGCTCAGGAACGACGCCTGCATGACTCCACTGGTAAGACCTCACAGGGATTTGCTCGGTTTATGTTTCTGGATGTCTCAGACATCGTTGATCTCTCACCCGTTTCTCTCAGATTTCCTGGTCCTCCATCTTGGCGACCTGGTACGCATGGCGTTTATGGCATCAACAGATCACAGTGATGAGCTGCGACTAGCAGGGCTCCAAACACTCCTGGTTATCATCAGACAGTTCTCAGCCATTCCAGAACCAGAGTTTCCTGGTCATGTGATCCTGGAGCAGTACCAGGCTAATGTAAGGATCAGTAACTCATCTGAACTGTTGATTTTAGTTGCCATCAACAGCAAGTTACTAAAAGAAGAGGTGACATTACACAGGGGTAAACGGGCTCCTGAAAATCCTGACTTTTTTTCTATTTGAAAAGATGCTACAGAATCTGCTGTGTCAGAGTCCTGTAGTATTTTAATTTGTATGTGTTTGCAGGTTGGAGCTGCTCTCAGACCCGCCTTCACCGCTGATGCTCCTCCTGACATTACTGCCAAAGCCTGCCAGGTGAACAGTTGTCAGTAATCATTTTCATAATCCTCACTGCTGCGCTGCTCGGGTCATTCTGTCTGCCCTGCAGGTCGTCAGCTAATGAACAGAGATGTAAAGTGTTACCTTTAATGCTGCCTTTTCCTCTACAGGTGTGTAGTGCATGGATCGCTAGTGGTGTAGTCAGTGACCTCCGTGACCTGCGACGTGTCCACCAGCTCCTTGTCTCCTCATTGGCTAAGGTCCAGAGTGGAAGGGAAGCGTCAAGCCAGCTGTACAATGAGGCTGCTGCTGCCATGGAGACACTGGCTGTTCTCAAAGCCTGGGCTGAGGTGAGTATTTACCCTTTTTAGTCGTTCGTTTTTTAATCTTCTCGTCATCTTACATCATTATTGAAATGTTTTATTGCAGAAAAAAATACTTCTCTTTTTGTTTTGCTTTTTTCTGCAGCAATAGTAGCGCAAAGACTTGAATCCAAACGTCCATTCGTGTGTCTAAAATATTCTTGATGATACAGCTCGGGATAATGTTTCGAATAGCACTTACCTCAATACTCTCCTGATAACAACTTGTTGCGTGTTAGGCAGAATGACTTGATAGTGTTTTTAATAACAGCCCTAAGCACCAAATGTCTCCAACATCTTGTTTTTGGCAAGATATTATCTAGATAATGAGTATTGTGTATCAATCGTAAATATTTCTGCAGAAAATAAATTAAATTATTGCTGCAATTTTCTGTGGTTTTCTTCATTTCTGTCAGGTTTACATTGTAGCTGTTCAGAGGAGCAAACAAAAAGAAAGCTCTCATAGACCAGCTGACCCATCGGTCTCCTCTCTGGCCAGTGACAGCTCAGGCTCTGAGTCAGGAGGGGCGGGCCTTCTGAAGTTGGTCCAATCAGAGCTATCGACACTGAGCCGTCTATGGCTGGCAGCACTACAGGACTATGCACTACTGACCCTCCCACAGGAGTACTCATCACAGCTACCTGCAACAGGTGGGATATAAACTTGTTTTGATTTCTTTTTTTCATATAGGGCCAGGTATAGATAGCTTTTCTCCCCTAATAAAGTAATCCGGACCACAGCTGTGATTAGATAATTTTATTTTGAGAGATATGGTGTTTCTTTATTTTTTTCCTCTCCCTCTTTCTCATGCAGGAGGTTCCTTCTACACAGCAGAGACTGTCAGCCAAGCAAGACGTCATTACACATCGTCCTGGGCTCCCATCCTCCATGCCACCTCCCTCTGGCTCCACAGCACAGGTTAGTATTCCTCCTTCTCACTCTTAATACCGCTGTTCTTTCATTGCAATAAGCAGATACATGTAAAAGTATCTGTTACTTTACGTGTGTGTGCAGGTTTCGTGATGTCAGATGAAGCGCCTGCTAACCTATCTAGACCAGCAACACCTACCTCCATGGGAAACAGAAGCTCTGTGGGTGGAGCAAAGAGTCCGGAAGACATTAATACTGACAGATTGCACCTCATACTTGGTAACAAACTGGTTATAACTGCTGAGTAAAATGTGTTTATGTATTAAATTCTGTCCTATTGTATTGACTTTGATTGATTGATTGATTGATTGGTAATTTATTTCAACATGTGAACAATATACAAGTACATTTAGAAAAGAAATAAGAGAGAAAAAAAATACTATACAAATTACATACAAAAAAACATTCTGATTAATTTACATGTTGAAAGGGAGTGGGAAGAAGTATACACTTATTTAATCCCACCCCTTTGCCATAAATTATCAGTGAATATTTAGTCAGCTTCCTTACTGATATAATTTGTAATAAAAATAGTGAACAGATTTCTGATATACTATATACTATAATATCACATCATGAATTTTTTGTTTGTTTGTTTTTAAATAGACATTCACTTAATTTAAATATTTTCCTTTTCTTTATAGATCGAGAAGATCATATTTTTATAACTCTTTTTGAACAGTTTTATGTTTGGACATTGCTTTAATTCCATATTCAGACTGTTCCATAGTTTCACTCCAATCATGTTGGTCTCGCATTCAGGGATCAGCGTGGAGTTTCTCTGTTCTCCACATTCAGAGGACCAGATGGAGACCATCACCTCCTGTCTGAGAGCTCTGCAGGTGCTGCTGGAAGTTTCGTGGCCCCGAGCAAAGATTGGAAATGACCAGGTGAGGCACAGCTTTTACTAGTTTTCACAGTAAACACGATTTGAAACATTAGCCTTTCGACACTAGAATCCAAACTAAATTGTACAGGTTTGAATTTGACTGGCAATTCTATATGTGCGGTATTTATTTCCCAGTGAATAATGACGTGAAGTTATGACTCTTCTGTACAGTTAAATGCAATATAGGGTAGTGTAAATAATAGTTGTTGTTTTGTTTTTTTTAGCTGGCACAACAAAAACCTAAAACCTCAATTAATATTAATGGCTGTCATCTCTCTCTGTGTTGCATGGTTTACTGCTTCACTCTGCATGCGCTCACCTAGAAAGGGTCATTCAAAGCTCATTTAACTCCTAATAATAAACTGCATTGGTCGAGTGCTGACTTTCTTTGTCTGTTTAGGCTCTGAGCGTGGAGCTACTCAGCGTCCTCCACAGACTCATGGTGACCAGAGAGTCTGTATCAGTTCAGCTCGCTGTGTTGGATTTATTGCAGCGAATTGTAGCTGCTGCTCATGAGCACATCAGGGAGAAACGCCACAGTGCTGAAGGTAAACACAAAATTTCCTTAGGGATTAATAAAGTATTCTGATTCTAAAAAGATTATTCTGCTTCTTCTTTTTGAAACCTCACGTGGTATCTCAGTACGGGAAGCGCTTTCTGGTGTGACTAACCACACCGACTCTACTACTACCACATCTATGTAAGTTAGATCAGTTACTTCAAGGACACAGGGTCCCCTGACTACTTTTAAATAGTCTGTCTCGCACATATAAATTACATGGAACTGACACCAGCACCAGTCTCTAATTTTGATTGCTCTTTACTGGCCCAGCAGGCACTGGATGGTAGAGCTAGCTTGTCTGCTCCACAGCCAGCCAAAGTCACTGTCTTTGCACAGGGGAGATATATCACTCTGTTTTCTCTTTAAAATAAGCGATGCCCTCCTTGGGATGTGGAAGAAACACACAGAGAATGCCTGGTCTTGTTCAGGGGCTGTTATAAAGGGGATCAGGGGATCCCGTGTCCTTGAAATGATTGGTCTGTCTTAGTAAGATATAGTAGTAGTGGTCAAGCCAGAAAGTGCTTCCAATAGTGAGATACCTCACTCGTTTATGTATCATTTCTTTTGTGTTCAATAAATCCTCTTAGAGGAGTAAAACCAGCTTCTCAACCAAGGGAAGCAATAAACCATTTTTACAACCAGACGGCAAAAATTCCTTTCTGATCTCAACAAAATTGTAACGCAAGCTTCACTTTTTATCTTTTTCTGGAACTTCCAGCTACATTGAATCTTTCTCATCAGGTCTCAACAGTTCTAATAATTGTAATCTGTAATTTTTAGATCCAGTTTGTATATGTCTGAACCTATCTAGATTGTTGCCAAACAGAATAATTTAAATGCTCCTTTCATACTATTTAACTTTAATGTTTCTTAGTGGATGATGGCGCAGCAGAGAAGGAAACACTTCCAGAGTTTGGGGAGGGGCGAGACACTGGTGGTTTGATTCCTGGTCACTCACTGGTTTTTGGTGCTCTGGAGCTCTGCCTCTGTGTACTGGTCCGGAAAATCCCACAGCTGAGCCCCAAACTGGCTGGAACTAGTCCAATTGGTAAGGAGATGGATGGGAACAGGGAGGGCTGCTGCAGAGAGGGAGAAGAAATAAATAAATGGAAGGACTCAAGGGAACTTCATTTCAGATACTCTCTGTCAGTGGTGTATGATTGGCTAGACAAGCACAAGACAAAGATTTTTGTAGCTACTGTCAAAAACAAATTTTTTTTAAAAAAATTCCAAAATGGCATTCCTTCATTCTTGCGGATAAAAGCGTCTGCACATATAAACCTATCAGTATTTTTGGGGTGTGCATTTAGGTCCTGGAGGCTCAGCGTGGACTCTGACAGACAGCGACTGTCGTCTGGTAGCATCAGCTCTTTGTGTGCTTTCTGAGCTGCCGTCCATCTGCTCTCCTGAAGGTGAGAGCATGAATCACCCATTTTCTCATGCTAACACAACAATAAAGGGACTGGCATGGTTGTATTAGAGCCCTTGAGTTTTAGCTACTTACTACTGAAGGGCTCTGGGCTGTGTGTTGGTTTTTTGGAGGAGAGCACATCTGCATAGGTTGCATACCCATAATCCTTCAGTTTGTCTAGCCAAATATCTATGCAAATGGACACACATGCGATGCATCTCCTTTTATTGGTCTGTTGTTGGTTTGATGGCTGTCTGTCCTCTTTGTAGGCAGTGTGTCCATTCTCCCCACTGTCCTCTACTTGCTGCTGGGAGTCCTGAGAGAGTTGGTCCACCAGCCCAGCGCGCAAACAGGTTAAGACAAATAATTTAGACTGTAATGTCCATAAATAATTTATGTTATTAATGTGGCTAAGGTGGGTGTTATACTAACTGTGAAGTAACAAAGTAAAAACGTCTATACCAAGAGCATTTTATACACATAAAGTAAATAATTAAACTGACATTGTCACATAAAAGTGACATAAATACATAAAAGTGACATTTACCAAAAACAAAACTAAAAGAGTCAGGATTAATCGGGTGGACGTTAACAGCATCTCATTCAGTTTTTAAATAAGCACATCTTCTCTCCTTCAAAGCCAAACCGTCAGAGCTGAAAATAACAATAAATTGTGTTTCTGCAAGTTTAGAAATGGACTTCAGTAAAATGTATAAGTATTTTGTCCACTCAGTGATCATGTTTGATATCAATGATGATGTTAAACTTGCTTACAGGTGCTTCAGCAGTTGAATCGGCAGGTGGGGCTTGTCTGAGTGTGGTCATCCAGGCGGCTATTCAGGCTCTGAAGTCCGTCTTGACTTCACCCATGAGCCGACAAGAGAAATGTCGAGGATCCTGGAACCTGCTGCTGCAATCAGCTCTAAATACACTTCTAACATTTTGGGACAGTGGTACGTACAGTGTGAATGTAACTTACAAACGTGCAGCTCTCTGTAGTTTTAGCAAGTGCTTCTAAAAAATCTTCAATTTGCCACCCATATACCTACAGGCACTATGCAATAAAGCTGTAAGGTATTTCTGTGCTAATAATAAAGTCCTCATTAGCAGTACTCCCTATGGCCAGAGAGGTGATGGAGAGAACTGTAGACTCCACACTGACTGATTAAAAATTACAGCCACTGGCAGAAAAATGCTAAACTACCAAACACTGAAGAGAATGCCTGAAATTGTTTCTTTGTGTAATTTCAGGGCCTTCCAGCTGTGTTGTAGACAAGGTCAGCCTCCTCACCGCTCTGACAGTCTTCCTGCTATCTGCTGGTCCTGATGTCTGTACCATTGAGCCTCTGCACAAGCTCTGTCTGCAGCGCTTCACCACCAGCATAGACTCCAAAGACCCTCTGGTAATATCTGATAGTTAGGCTATA
Source organism: Aulonocara stuartgranti (assembly GCF_965226115.1). Taxonomy (NCBI): domain Eukaryota; kingdom Metazoa; phylum Chordata; class Actinopteri; order Cichliformes; family Cichlidae; genus Aulonocara; species Aulonocara stuartgranti. The sequence goes on along the minus strand of NC_138955.1, from coordinate 27,715,722 downwards.
TTCTGACCATGACCTCTCTTAGAAGATGGACATTCTAAAAGCCAGAGAGTGTCTGCAAGACCTCAGGTAGTATAGAGGTCTATATAAAAACAGCCCTCGGCGCCTTTGCTGTTAACCTTAGTAAACACTTTCCTGTTGACTTTGTGAGCTCAGTCACTAATTTCAAGTTTTACTGAATACACCGTGAAGTTAATTCGGGTCTGTTTCAGACTCGGAGAGTAGCATAAAGTAGGGTTTGCTCATTTACTAACAACTTGTGACAGAGAAATCATTATGAACTGAGCATGCAGCATTCTGCAGTTTCAGTCATTTCAACCTTGTGTTTTGACAATCAGTGCTTTTTGTTTGTTTTCTTTAAAAGGAACAATGTATACAGTGTGGCAATGACCATCTTTCATATACAGTTTGTGCCTCAAAGTGTTTTTCCGCCACATATTCCTGTTGCCATTAACTAGACCAGTGGTAAATGGTAAATGGCCTGTATTTATATAGCGCTTTACTAGTCCCTAAGGACCCCAAAGCGCTTTACACATCCAGTCATCCACCCATTCACACACAGGTGATGGCAGCTACATTGTAGCCACAGCCACCCTGGGGCGCACTGACAGAGGCGAGGCTGCCGGACACTGGCGCCACCGGGCCCTCTGACCACCACCAGTAGGAAACGTGAAGTGTCTTGCCCAAGGACACAACGACCGAGACTGTCGGAGCCGGGGGTCGAACCGGCAACCTTCCAATTACAATTCGAGCTGCCAACTCTTGAGCTACGATCGCCCCAGTGGTGTCAAACACAAGGCCCGGGGACCACAATTGGCCCAGCAAAAACTCCATCCAGTCCACTGGACAGCGTTGAAAAATGTGGGGCATAAATTTCAAACTTTTAACTGTAATTTCATTTAATATGTTTCACAGTTTTTGCTCCTTATAATTTCCCAACTCTCCCAAATCCAGTTTCACACGGCACCGAAGGAATTAAGGGTTAGATAAAGAATTAAGCAGCAGAAAGGTTTCACAATTAAATGTAGACTTTTTTTGTTTGTTTGTTTTGTTTTTGTTTTTAAAGTGGGTCCACATTAAAACAGGACATTTTCTGCAAGTTAACAAAACTGTGTTTCGTGATTAGAGGACATTTAGGGAAATGAGCTACCAAAGTTTTACACCTTGTGCTTAAATTTTATGACATCAAAGAGTTGTCCCTACAGATTTTTCATTCACTATAGTGGCATTCCTTTATCATGTAATAAAACTCTTATATTAGAATATCTCAGGGATTAAATATGTAGGAAAACGTCTTTACAGCGAGATAAAATAGTTTCACTGGTCCGGCCCTCTTCAAGTCAATGTGGGCCCACAATGTAAAAGAGTTTGACATCCTTAATCTAGACAGTTTGGGGTACGCCATATTCTTCCAGACCAGTAAAACTCTGGATTAAGGACAGAGTTATGTTCCTCTAAGTCGATATTTGAGTAAGTGTGGGGTTCGACAGTGACAGTGTTTCCTCCCTTCTCTGCTCTAGGTTGTGAGTCACTGTTGTCAGCTGCTAACGACAGTGTTTCAGGCTCAGCCCGGTGTGGCCATCCCATACATCCAGGCCCTTGGTCCGACATTGATTCGATTCCTCCAGGTATCCAACCAAACTTATTTACCATACATGAGTATCTGAGTTGCTTTATGTTCATTAATAATATATATATTATTTTTTGTAATATGTTTAATTTTCTTTCTGTACTGATGCTTGCATGTACACTAAGGGAAAATGAAATAAAAACCTATATGATCACTAGAAGGCATTGTTCAGGTGATTTCAGCATATATTTGTCTGCTTCCTCCTCAGAAGGTGGAGCGGAGTCGTCCTCAAACTCCACAGGAGCTGCTTGGAGTCTTGGAGGGGATCCGAGCGATGGAGGCTTTGATCCAGGCAGCTGATGAATCACAGTGTGAGTAGAGTCTGTAGCAGAGACATGGTGGAGTCAGGAGATGATAGAATGGAAGAAGGTAAAGCAAGGCTCTCTGTCCAAAGGAGGATAGTGGTGGAGTGCAGCAGCCTGATTTGTGCTCTAAATGTGCGAATCCTTCTCAGTATTCACTGCTCGCATATCTGATGTGTTCTCCCTTCCTGATTAACCAGCATGCAGCCCTTCACAACCACGCACTGAAGTGAGAAGCTGTGAAATGTTAGTTTGGTTAACCAGTGATTCAAATTTGGCTGTAGGTGTGCGTGAGAGATGAATGTGTCTGCTGTGAGAACTTAAAGGTGACTAAATTACTGGTTTAAACACTCTGGATTGATACTCCCTGTCCAAATATGACTGAGCACGCTGCCAGCAGGAAAGACAACGTAAACGAGACCTTGTGACTACAGTCAAGCCAATAAAACAAAAAAAACACTAAAATGTTATACACAAGTAGATAAATTCAAGTTACATTCAATTATTTTGTTTAAAGGTCAGTGATTTCAGCTGTTCTTGCTTCCTTGAGCAAAGGTACAAGTCCATCCAGCTTTTGCTGAGATATTTAACAGATAAAACATTCTCCCCCATCTGAAGCTTGTTCCCATGTTTTGTGTATTTTGCCCTTCAGGTCCTCAGCTGGTGGCAGTCTTGCTGCCCCTCCTCATCTCCTTTCTCCTGGACGAAAATGCCCTTAGCTCTGCTCCCCTGCCATCCAGGTCTCTTCATGATTCGGCACTCAAGGATCTGATGCGCTTTGGCCCTCAGCACCCAGCTGTCTTCAGGTCGGTAGTGATGTGTGCAGTTATTTTTTTGCATACGGGTCTGGTTTGGTTTGTATGAAACGCTCCTGCTGCTCTCAGTGGACTGAACTGTACAAGCAACCTTTTTAGCTCTTTCATAATTTGTTTTTTTTATGTAGATTACATGTTGATTTCTGGGATTCATGAGTATTTTATTTTCCTGCTCTTCTCCTCAGTAAGAAAAAAGTTTACAATAATGTGATTATAGGCTGTAGGAAAAAGCATTGTATGACTCCTCTCTGAGGTTTTAGGATTTTATTGATCTCCAGGAACTTTTGGATGATTTTCATATAGTTCAAAATCATTTCCACTGTAGTTTCACCCTACCTGTGAAGGAGAGATTGGCAGTCTCCATCAGTAATTAAATCATGTCATGCAGAGCAAAGCCATGTTTTGTCATGCTGCTTTTAAGGATCAGTGAATATGAAGCAGGCGGTTATATATTTTCCTTCCTCCTACAGGTCACTCATCACAACATCGCCTCACCTGAAGTCTCGTCTTCAAGCTGCCATCAAAGGAAATCAGGAGAGTTTGAATATTAAAGCTAGCAGTGCTAACCCAGCTGCCCACAGCACTGGGAAGTCCTCTCCCAGCATCACGCTCAAAACAAAGTTCCTGTGAGGCAGCCAAGCTTAGATCCGCCACACAGAGACTGTCTCTGGAGTTTAACGTCACTAACACACTGTGGTACTTGTGATTGTTCTGAGGGACATTCTGACTGGTTTTGTGGTACACCATATTGAAATATATGCAGATAGCAGACCAAAAAAAATTCTGTGAGTTCACTTCCTGTCTCATTTTGGAAAAAGGAAAAAAAAAAAACTAGATCGAATTTCGATTTTTTTTTTTTCTTTTACTTTTTCCAGCACACTGCATGCCACCTCACATTGACGCTTACCTTTATTATGTCATTTGAAAAAATCAATTCTGCCAGGTTGGCATGTTTTATCACACGAACTGTGCATCATACATACGTCATACATACCTGTTGATCAAATCACAGACTGACTCCTCCCCAGGACACATGAGCTTCAGTTCATATCTACGAGAATGAACTTGAAGAGTTCAAACTCAGCTTCAAAACGAACTGAGGCCGGTGTCAGTAATTTGGTGAATGATCAACATGATGGCTAACAATATCAAAAAGAGTCTTGTGTGAAACCGACTGAGCTTTATTCACCTTGAAAAGAAGGGAATGTGATTCAATTGTATTCAGATAGAGCTGTGTGCAAACAAGAGAAGGAACCAGTTTCATTGGTTCTGGCATGTGACACGGACGCCTCCTAGATGCTTCCTGAATGAGCTGTTTTAGGTGTATCCAACAGGTAGGAGACCCAGAGTCACACACGAGAAATGTCAGGTAGTCAGATTTTCCTCAGTTCCTGACTAAGTAACATGAACAGAAACCATCTGCATAGCTATAATAAGAGCTTTTAGAGCTAAAGGGAAGATGCCTTGTTGCTTCCTTTATTATCCCCTTTAGTAGAGGATACAATAGAACATTCTGAAAGGAGAGGAGATAAATCCTGCCCAGATTTCATTCGTCAGATCATTTATAAAAACAATCAACATAAGTTGCGCACATCATTTAATACACACATCAGGTTAATAGTGCCTCACACCGCTCTTATGTCCTAAACCATCAATGATAGGCTGTTAAACCCACAGCTGAACTGTGAACATTACACTGCTGTGATCAGATTTGCTTTCTTGAGGTGTTGCCACGGGAACAATTATTTGTACTGTAAAGAATTATGAGCTATATCTTAATGATCAAAGCGTATTAAAGGATTACTACAATTCATTTTGTATTAAGTGTTGCTGTATTGCAACTTCTTGGGTTATTAAGCATTAATTTGAATTAAGTCACAGCATGCCATCATAAAGGTGGGACTTTAACTGATCAACCCTGGGATACCTGGGTCATCAGTTAAGTCTTTTGAGTTACATTTTTCACCTCTTGCATATGACCTCAATCCAATCTCTATCGTCAAGACTGGGACAATAACAAAAAGTGACATAACTGCTCCTGTATATTGTTAGTATCCCTTTCCATTTGCCCGTGTGTTTGCTTTACCATTAAAGCCACTTTAATGGTAAAACTACCAACAGCTGTTAGCGTGCATGTCCTAAAAGGCAACATTCAGTTGCCTGAGGTTTTTTTTTTTTTTCCCCCAAGTATAAGTTTTGCACACTTGCCAATTTCACTTTGTTATTTTTTCATTAGATTTTTTTTATGAACCCATTCATGATTTTTTTTTCAAAGACATTGTGCTAGGATTGATCACATGTCATTTTTCTGCTGCTCTGAGCACCACATACATTTTATTCAAGCAAAAGCAGACACATCTACAGTAGATATTTGCAAATCTAAGCAATCTAGATGAGGAAACAGCACTGCAGACCACAGGAAAACACATACTTGTGATTTTTGAGGTTAACTGCCCCTCAAACAACACTACACTAACAGTTTAATGTTTTTTTGAGTGTGCTGTTATCTGCTGTAAAAAGCATTGACTGGTTACTTAAACCTAAATCTCATCAGTTTGTTTAAAAAGAAAAAAAGTCTTGACTTTGTAAATGTAAATGTTGTCCTCTTAACATGATTTTCTTGAATGATGATGGGTAACACTAAAGTACTGACCAGCAATAAGTGTACGAGGCAGCAGAGATTGAGTGTCTGTCTCTGTCCTGGCCATCTCATTTGTGCAGTGTACAGGTGTGAACTGAATGAACGAGTAGGTACAGTTAAATGTTCTGAACATGTACAAATAAACTGTCTTTAAATTCATCTCTTTGTTTTCTTCACATTTAGGTTTGTATGGTTTAGAAAACTGACTATGAAGGGTTTAAAGATGGTAAATGTAAACCTTCCAAATGATCATGTCCTCCAAAGAACTGAGTCATGAATTCAATCTAAATTTGAGTACCGCTCAGACATTTGGTAAAAGGACCACAGCATAATTCAATCACTTGACCCTACCAGCAGAAATAACTGTTAAAGAAGGTGCATTTCAAGATCTACATCCTAATCATCGGAGTTCAAAGTACGGTAGTAGTAAGGCAATATATCTTACGGTTAAGAAATACCATTGCTTTTCCAATAGATAAACTAAACCCAGCAGACAGAACAAGTAGAATGTACATAGTGCAATGCATAAAATGTGACCAAATATGACCAAACACATATTTTTAAAAAAGGCAAAAACATCTGAAAATAAATACTGGAATTTTCTACATGATACATTTAAACCAAAATATAAAGTAATATTACACATATAACAAGTCAATTTACAAAAGAACCAAAAACAATTACGATTTACTAAATGTGGTTAAAAACAGCACAGCAAATATCAGATGACATTAAAGTGGCTCTGTGTAAAGTGTAATAGCGCAGCTTTGAAATAAAAAGTTAACTCAAAGGTGATTCTCTTTCAAGTTGGCTCTCTTTACCGCTTTTTGTGTAGCCCATTTAATTAACAACTTACTGATAACGTCTTATTTGATTTACCTGCAGCATGGCCTCTTCCTCTTTCCCTCCTGCGCTTTCCTGCTCAGTGTGTTTAGTAACTCCTCTCTGGAGCTCTGGAGACCCAGTGTTGGGCCAAAAAGTGATTTCTGATGTCATTATGTGTTTTTAACGTCTACTGTCTTTACTAATATTAGTAAATACACTCTAGTGAACATGATTCATGAAGGGATTGTAGATCAAATTAAAAAGAATACCTGTTTTTGAAGTATCTTCATGACTCTGCGTATTTGTACCTATATTGTCGTCAGTCCAGTCCTTTTTGGTCACTTCAAATACTTTTATAGAACTACTATCATCTAGTTTTAATGTCAGTGGCACATTGTACCAGGATAAATTGGTCTCTTTAACAAAAACTGGTTGCAGCAGCTATTTTATGATAGGAATGCTTTTACTGGCTCCAAATTACTTGACATTCTTCCTGAGAGATATGATTGATCTGTTTTTGACAGAATTTAGGTCAACGAGTAATTTCTAACAGCTTAAATTCCTGCAATCACTTTTTGAACCGGCTTCGCACCCTTGAAAAACCCGTAGCTAGGCCCCTCTAGCTGGAGCAGCCAAAGGTAGCGTAGGCCCCGTTGGCTCTCCCCCAGCAGATTGTCCCAAGGGAAAACAGGATGGCTAGGTAACAGTGAGGAGGAAGCGTAGTTGTAAACAAAAGCCCATGGTACACCACCAACCCTTTCCTGTGTATAATCGGTTTTCCCCATACTGCAACACCCGCCGTGGAGCTATGTATTTACACACCTCTTTGCATTTAATTACATGTTATTATTAATCCCTGTCTCTCTTCCACAGCATGTCTTTGTCATGTCTTCATCTACTCACCCCCAACCTGGCGCGGCAGATGGCCGCCCCTCCCTGAACCTGGTTCTGCTGGAGGTTTCTTCACGTTAAAAGGGAGTTTTTCCTTCCCACTCTCACCAAAGCACTTGCTTAAAGAGAGTCCTATAATTGTTGGGGTTTTCTCTGTTTTCTTTGTATTTTTGTAAGGTTTTTACCTTACAATATAAAGTGCCTTGATTTCTATAGTGCCTTGTGATTCCATCCTGCCTTCCTGTAGGCATGTTTGTCTTTTATTGTCTTATGTACATACAGAGCACCTAAAACCAGTGTTGGGGAGTAACGGAATACATGTACCGCCGTTACGTATTTAAAATACAAAATATGAGTAACTGTATTCCGTTACAGTTACCGTTTATAAAGGTGGTATTTAGAATACAGTTACTTTGTTGAAATAAATGGATTACACGGCGGTACTTCCCTGTTTCATATTGTGGCGGGTCAGGACTGTTTGGGTTTTGTTTGACAGCTACGTTCTGTTGTTCCAGGCGGCAGCGCCATGGTTACAGGGTGACGCTCTCTCTCTGCGTGTTTCCTGGATGAGAGAGGCCTTTTTGTTGTTGGAATGCTACCGGTATAGCTCTAAAGAATGTAGCATCATAGGCAGTGTAGTCCGTGCTGCAGGGAGAATGGACTGCCATACCCGTTATTTGTCTATGAGGGAGGGAGGGAGGGAGAAAAAGGAAGTACGAGTTGTCATCGAGCAAAAACGGGAGCTGGAAGCATGTAAATATAATAATAACCACTGCAGCCAAGAAGAGTGCCTGACGAGCCCAGTTGTAAGTAAGCTATTAAGACTCGACTGTACGCTTTGTTCGTGTTTTCCTCCAAAAACAATAAGCTCCGTTGGAGCAGCCTTTCAACGCCTCTCTCTGTCTCTCGCTAGCAAAGTTGACCCAGACAACAAAGTAAAGCTAGTTTTCGGCTACGAGCCCGACGTATTATCCAGAGGTCCCTTTACTACGGTTCGGAGCCGCGGACCTTCAGTAACAGTAATAAATCACAGCAATAGTACATTCACGTAGTTGTAAACAGCATGATAACATATTAAGTAATCCAAAGTATTCAGAATACGTTACTCTCATTGAGTAACGTAACGGAATACGTTACAGAATACATTTCGGGGCATGTATTCTGTAATGGAATACATTTTAAAAGTAACCTTCCCAACACTGCCTAAAACTTAAGTAATGCCTATGATAATTGCAAATATGCAGTGATTAGGGAAGTGGTCACGTCATCATAGTGCCAACAGTTTGGCTCCATCCTATAGCTTTTCACTGAGTTCTCACACTGTTAGAACAAGGTCATGTGTGTTTCTGTTGCTCAGTAATACTGCTATATTACTGTAACAAATGGAGCCTCCACTGAAAGCAGAAGAGTTTATTACAAAACTCGCACAGGCTGTTGATGTATTCAGGGTAGTAAACTCACTTTTCATAATAGGCTGAGCAATTTTAAGTTTGTTTATCCTATCTGAGGCTCTCTCAAATGACCAAGGTCATCTCCAAAAGGGAGAGCCCAGACACCCCTTGGAGGAAGCTAATTTCTGCCAATCGTTCCTTCTGTCCCTACCCACATGTTGGACCATAGATAAGAGTTTGAAGGTGTCTTAACTGCTAAACTGACTCCTCCACTTTCAGTTCTCTTGACCACGAAAACCTGGTATAAAATCCACATTACAGCAGGTTACAAAAGTAACTATCCCAGAGCAATCTGGAGGTCACAAGCTAATGAAGACAACAGAAGCACATTATCTGCAAAAAACAAAGATGTTTTTCAACAAAGCCCAATAATTGGAGACTCCACCATCTGGCTATGTCTAAATATTCTGTTCATAAAAACTATGAATCTGTGACAAAGGGCAGCCCTGGCAGAAACCAACACACACTGGAAATGAATCTAAATTACTGTACTCAATACAAACCAAGCTCTTGCTGCAGTTGTACAGGGACCGAATGGCCAGTAACAACTGGCCAGACATTCCATACTCCCTAAATACCTCACACAGGATGTCCTGAGATATGCAGTCAAATAGATTTTCCAGGTCCACAAAAAACATGCAGACTGATTGGACAAATTCCTATGCACACTAGTAATGAATTGGTGCAATATAATCTAAGCCACCACCAGACCTCCATGCAACATTGCAGAGACATGTCAGCTAGGGTAACCCCACAACATCCAGGGTGAATCTCATCCAGCCCAGCTACCCTACCACGGAGCAGTTGTTCAACTCAATCAGTGACCTCACCTCAAGTGATAAGCGAGTCATCCCCCTCAGCCTCACTCTTCTTCCATACAGAAAACGTGACAGTGGGATTGAGGTATTCCCTAAGTGTTCCTTCCACTGCCTTACCTATGTCCTCAGTTGAGGTCAGTGACATCCCACCACCGCTTTGAGACCAAAAGTCTTGTTCAGTGGTCTAACCAACTCCTCCCACACCCGAGTTTTTGGGTCAGCTACACTCCGCTTGACCTGCTGGTCTGTCAGCTGCTTCTGGAGTCCCACAGGCTAACCAAGCATGATAAGACTTCTTTTTCAACCTGATAGCTCCCTTGAACTTCTGGTTCTGGGATTACTGCCACAACAGGCACCAATGCCCTTGCAGTCACAGCATTTTGCAGTTGCCTCAACAATACAGATGCAGAACATGGTCCACTCAGACTCACTGTCCCCACCCTCCCTCAGAATGCAATTGAAGTCTTGTCAGAGCTGGGAATTGAAGATCTGGAGGACTGGGGCCTCTGCCAGATGTCCCCAATGCTTGCTCAATATACTTTGAGTATGCCATGTCTGGCCAGCATCTTCCCCCGCCACCTGATCCAATTCACCACCAGGTGGTGATCAGTTGATAGCATAGAAGCTCTTTTTACCCAAGTGTCCAAGACATATGGCCACAGATCTGTTGCCATGTGAACTTATGAACAGCTCAAACATGGTGTTTGTTATGAACAAACTTTGGAAAATATAGGAAAATATATTGGCCCTTACAGCTAGAATATCTATAAATATTTATACTTACTTTTATATATTTACTTTTACTTTTCTATTTGTACTTCTGCTTTACTTTTATATATTTATACTTCTGCATTACATCAACACCTTAGTTAAGTTGTAACTGCAAACGCTTCTGATGTGTACCTCTAGTAATCTAACTATACATGGCTGTTGATGCAGGGACAGTGGCAAACGGCCACTTGCACATGCTACTTCGTGGCTCTACATAAGTACAAATTAAAGTTTAAGGGAGATGTGGGAGCTGTTTGGGGACATCTGTAAATTTAAATCCACGCCGTGCTAATATTCAGTGTGTTATATATTATTTTTTAAAATGATATTTATGTGAGAGCTCGTGATTTACAAGTCGTGATATATACATTTTTGAGAATAATTAAGAATATTAATGAAAAAATGAAGCGAATAGCTTTTGAACATTGGCATTTCCGAGGCAGATAGTGACCTCTGAAGGCAGCGGGCTCAATCGCCTCAGCTCTCCATTTCAGTCCGGTCTGTTGTGTTTTGCGGGCCGCCGTCCACTCTGACCTCTTAAGACTCTTTGAGAAGAAATGGAAACACCTTGACGTAACTCCCGACACAAACGGCTCTATACCCTGTATTTGAACCCTGAAGAATTATTCATACACTTGTCGATCGTCTCTCTGTCGAAAAGAGCAAAAACGGTGAGTGAATCGTTCTGCTGGTGACCTGAAGATCGAGGCCGTTGTCGCTTGAGTTTTGTGTCCGCTGTTTCATCGTGGCCTCTCGGCTCTCGTGGAACTCGAGTCCGGTGGTTTCCCTTTAGAAGTCCGAGGCCGCATGCATAGTTGGTTGACAAAGCAAGCATAAAATACAGATATAAATGATTTGAATAGTTAAAAAAACATTTTTGGACCAGACGCTTCAGTTGTTAGTAGGGAGAAAGCTTTTTTGTTGTTAAAGTCAGCTTGCTTTTGAAAGCTAACGTGGTGCTAAGGCTATCTAATCGGCTAACATTAGCCGGCTTTCCGGGTTTCGGTACATGAAATTACTTTTATATTGAGCGACAAACAATTGTATGACTTAATTGAAAGCAGCCGAGTCTGAGGTTGAGGGATTATGGAGATTTCTTTAAGTTTTATTTCGTTTTATCGGCCTGAAATCGGCCAATGCTTTACATTAGCGAATCTGGAAGTGAAGCTACTACTCGACTATAAAACTGTATGTACCCAACTGGACAGCTAACTCTAAGGCTTATCGCTTCCAATAACATAGCTGTTCTATATCTCTTAAGTTGGTTTGTGTGAATAGTTCGGCTCCGTATGGCTCGTCAAATAATAAAAATTGCGGTCATACGATTAGCTCTCTCGGATATGGCTGAACGTTTGTTTTCCATTAGTCATAACAAAGCTTTCTTTGCCCGACTTTTTAACATTGCGTATATATAAAGTATAAAAGTTTGAATTCAACATGGGAACATTTAAATGTTGATTTCTTGTGTTACTACATCAACATTTATTTTTATATTATTGTTTTGTTTTATTTACCTAATGGTCACTTCTCTTAACAGTTTGCTGTGTAACTGTTATGTGATGTGTAACTTTTATTATGTTGGTGTACTGTAACTGTTTCACCATATTGTGAGCGTGGCAGCTGTTCTGTAGGTTTCAATCATGTCAAGCGAACTTTGCCGAATTACTGAGTAATAAATGTCCATGTTTCAATTGCTGTCTTTCTGGTTTAAGAAATGCTTTATGGAGAGCTTACATTCTTTTAATCTTGTCTCAGGTATCCACTCCTTATTGGAAAAGCTATGTTTCGGCAAGTTGGTTTCAACAAAATCAGTACAGTCTATGCAAAAGTAATTTTTTGTGATTAGATAATTTAACAAAGTTTTACAGGTGTGTGTTCTCCAGTATGTGTTGGTGTTAAATTAGTTTTCTTTTTAGTCTACCCACATTTCCCTAAGAAGCTTTTCCATTTGCCAGATCGCTGTAAGTACAATAAGAATTGGTTCTTAATACTTGCCTGGTTAAATGCTGCCATATTTACCTCTGAAGTTGGATGTCAGAACTGTGAGTGAGGTCACTTCCAAATTGATTGTTTCATTTGTAGTCAGATTTTCTCAGTTTCTAATAGAATTTTCAGCTGGAATGCCCCCTCAAGTCTGACTTGCGGTGCATTCCTGAATAAGTTGTAATTCCTGAGTTCCTCGTTGGAAATTGAATTTGGAATACCTATTCGAACACACAGCAACTGCCAAGTTAACAATTCATAGCAGTCCTTAACGTGTGCAGTAGTAAAACTTTTCATATGTGCTACCAGTATTGTGTCTTTGTGACTCACTAATCCTGCAAATGTCTGTGTCCACGTATACTTTTTGGTCAGACAGAAGGAGGAGATGAGATTTCCCCCACCCGAAATGCACTCCCATGCACGTTCTAGGATCCTGACTGTGTGTCACTAGAATTGAATGATGTAAGCAATTGTCCAATGTTGATTGGCTGACAGGTGGGCCAAAATGAAAAAGGGAGCAATAGTGGAGTTTACTGGGAACAGGGAAACTGTGAAAGAAATTTTGTGGATGAAAAATTAATGCATGAAAAGCACAGACAGTGGCTGCAGTGGACACATTTCATTTTTCACAACACTTGTTCTTGCTTGAGCTCTTTGAATGTTAGAAATTGGCTCAGTGAAGCTGGAGGATGAACGCCAACTTTTTTTCCACTCGATAAAAGTTAACGTGAGGGATTCTGGTGGTTAGGGACAAATGCAATCGCATAGCAGGATGCTATACACGGGCCAAACTTCAGTCAGGAGAACAACTGAGATTATTCATCCACAATACGAGGTTAGTTATTAATATACTGCAACAACATGGGAATAGAACAGCTGCGAGAGAATTCAGCATTAATGAATCAATGTTACGGAAGTGGAGGAAGCGCAGTTTTTGGCTTTCCCCATATTTCAAAAGTGCTTCATCTCTTTGCTATGACTGTCGACCGGCATAATTTGCAGATGATAATGGTTTTAGCCGCTGCGATGCTTTCGACCAAAACAGGCGCAGCTTGACGACATCATCGCGATATGGCAAAGGGGTGGGATTAAATAAGTGTATACTTCTTCCCACTCCCTTTCAACATGTAAATTAATCAGAATGGTTTTTTGTATGTAATTTGTATAGTATTTTTTTTCTCTCTTATTTCTTTTCTAAATGTACTTGTATATTGTTCACATGTTGAAATAAATTACCAATCAATCATAGAGCGATATAGTCAAAATCTCTATCGTTGGCCAAATTTATATAGTTTCTATCGTATATCGTTTATATCGCCCACCCCTACACAGCACCACCTCATACAAACTAAAATATTTTTTTTTCAACTGTATAAGACAATTGTTTTATCACCCTTTTCCAATAGGGTGATAGTACCTGGTACCAGGTACATTTTTAGTACCTACTCGACTAGGGTTTCAAGTGATCCCAAAAATATGACGTGCCACCTATTGGCTAGTCGGTCGCATTACTCGATGAGTCACAAGAGCTTTGTCAGATGTTGCCACACATGCAGTTCATATCAATTGATCAATTCTTACAGGGTGACAGTAGCTGAGCTGTATCCCTCCATGCTGCAGGAAAACTTTGTGAGAGAACTGGAGGTGCAGAGGGAGAGTGGTGGCAGGGGTTTAAGAGTGTTGTGATAGTAGCGTCTGGAAACACTGACTTTACTGAAGTTATTGTGTTATGGCACATGCCATTGCCAGATCTTCTATATTATAAATTCGAACTATATCTTAAAGCTTTGATATACTAATGGCTGACCTAAAGTCTTGGTTGTTATATATAGTGCAGCGGTCCCCAACCCCCCGGGGCTCGGACCAGTACCGGTCCGTGAGTTATTTGGTACCGGGCCGCGAGAGTTGAGGCTCAGGTGTGAAATGTATAGTTTTCAGGGTTTTTATCGGTTTTCAGCGTTATTTTGTTATCATTTCTATCGTTTACTCGGTTTTCCTTGGTCTTTTCACGTGTGTTATGAATGAATTTTCTTTTTTTCGATACCGGTACTAGTTTTATTTTGTTGTATTTATCCGCGACACCTTAAAGGCCGGTCCATGAAAATATTGTCGGGCATAAACTGGTCCGTGGCGCAAAAAAGGTTGGGGACCGCTGATATAGTGGATTTCACTATCTAATGTTTTGAACAGTAACTAATGCTTTTAGACTAGAAAGTGGTTTCTATGAGGCATCCTTCCAATTCTCAGCTACACTCAAAGAGCCTAGACAACCTCCACAGGGTAAGCTTTGGTCATGAACAGGAAGAATGAGAAAGTGTTTTCTATCACACTGTGTAATTCCCAACTTCTGTCTGGACTTGGACAATAGAAACACTATCAGGGGTTAAAAGGTGTTAGGGGGAGGGCCAGCCAAATTCTGTCTTGCTGTGGTTGCCCCATGGTGGTGGTGGGGTTGAGAAGAGGTCAGGATGCACAGGATGCCAGTTGTGATGATTAATCTGTGGATAAGAGGATCTGCATCAGCACAGCCTGTTTATATCCAGACAGTCAAACAAGCAAGCAGACTTCAAATTAGCCACTAATCAACTTAGGGTGCAACCAACAGACTCTCAGCAGGGACTGCTGCATGGTAATGCTTCTGAACAGAGCCTCTGGTTTGAAGACGTGTTTAACAATAAAAAAATTCTAAATTGGTATTGAGTTTTGCATTGTCACAGTAAACTTAATGTTTATAGGCTGCTGCTTTCAGTCAGTGGCTGGTAGGAGTATAGTTGCAACAATAGTCAAGATTTCAAAGCCTTAATATAAGTGCTTTGGCAGCTGCCATTAGTGTTGTTTTTTTGTTTTTTGTTTTTGGGAGCCACAAGTGACCGCAAATGAAAGGGTGGAGTGCCAAGTTTATCAAGCTACATCCAGAAACCTATATGGATACAGTGTACAGATACAAGTAGCTGCTGGTGGGTACTAAATAACAGACTAATGAAACTGAAAAGTTTCACTCACCAAAACAGAAGTACAAATGTGGATGGTCTGTACCTCAAAGGTGGCCTTAATATCAGTCAGTCAGTTCCATTTAAAGGCACCAACATCACAAATGCTTTTGAGAGGTCCAGTAAATCAAAGCAGCCACAACTCTGTTATCCAGATGGATGAGTTGGAAAAACATTCAACCTCCCACTTTATAAAATAGTAAATATATAAATGGATGAAAATATGTGTTGTTGTTGTATTTTTTGGGGGGTGGGGGTTAATGCTGTAACATAGGACTGACATGGGAGTTGGTGTGGCTGGACCCCAATTTGTGTCCATTAGATGAACTGCATTTTTTATTTATTTTTTTTGCCACCTTTACTTTAGCATTGGTTTTCGGCCCTTCTGTTTTTCTAAATGTGGATCAGATAATCATTTTAGTGTGTTTCATGTACAGACAGATGAATGTCAATTGAGCCTTTCTCCTCTGTTCTTCCTGTTTGCAGGTAGAGAGACTTCATGTCCCAGAAATCCCTGTGAACGTCAGCACTTCCTCTTAAGTGTGTTCCCTTTCCCATTCTCTCTCTCTGGTTGGTTGGATGAGTCCCAAACAGCGACACAACTGATTGGGTGTTGAGCCAGACCGGGTAGCCAACGGGAAGCTAGGTGAGGCTTTCATTTTGTTTGTTGGTTTTTTGTTTTTAAATTATAATAATTTATTTTACTTCCAGCACACTGATTGCACACAAAGTCCACATAACAGATACCAAAAAACTGATGTAGCTTCAGATCGTATTTCACTTAGTGACGTCATTGTCAAGTAAGGAAGCGTTGAAAAATGCTGTTACAAATGAATGGCAAATTGATACAAACCCCCAAAGGTGATATATCTGGCAAGTAAGTTTTTTGTTACCCCCCCTATTGGTACAAATTAAAACATGATCAGGATCATATAGCTTGGGTAAATTACAGCGAGCTGGCCAACAAAATCACATTTAATAGGAAGTGCTAACACTTTTAATTATATCTAACAATAAATAAACCGTACAAATCAGATTTGTTTGAGCATTAGTACAGTACCGTATTTTCACGACCATAAGACGCACTGTACTAAAAGGCGCAGTCTCAGTTATGTGTGCCATTACTGTATTTAACACACACATAAGGCGCACTGGATCATAGGGCGCATATAAGTACCGTATGCGTATTTAAAAATAAAGCGGGAGCAAACCTGAGTTCGGTACCTTACTCACATTTTTATTACCAGTAATCGTCATCATCAACAACACACAAGCACACAAGTGTGCGTATTTAAAAATAAAGCAGGAGCAAAACAAAGTTTGGTGCTCACATTTTTATCATCAATCAAACCCATCGAAGTCCTCATCCTCTGTGTCTGAATTGAACAGCTGCGCTAAATCTCCATCAAACATGCCAGGTTCACTTTCTTCACTGTCAGAGTCACTTTCCGTGCCGTGCGGCTCCTCGGAAATGATGCCGGCTTTTGCGAAAGCTCGAACAACAGTGCCAGCAGACATGTTAGCCCAAGCATCTACAATCCATTCGCAAATTGTGGCGTAACTCGCCCGGCGCTGGTTTCCACTCTTGGTGAAACTGTGGTCTCCATCGGTCATCCATCGCTCCCAGGCCGCTCGCAGCCTTACTTTGAACGGGCGGTTCACACCGATGTCCAGCGGTTGGAGATCCTTTGTCAGGCCTCCCGGAATGACAGCAAGCTCACAGTTCATTTGTTTCACTAGTTTTTTTCACATCGGCTGTGAGATGGGCACGCATAGAGTCACAGATTAAGAGCGATGGTGATGCGTGGAAAAAACCACCTGGTCTCCTTACATACACCTCCCTCAGCCACTCTTTCATCATTTCCTCATCCATCCAGCCCTTTTCATTTGCCTTAATGATGATTCCTGCTGGAAACTTCTCTTTAGGCAAAGTCTTTCGCTTAAAAATCACCATAGGTGGCAGTTTCTGTCCATTAGCATGGCAGCCAAGCACAACAGCAAAAGAAGACTTTTCGTGCCCCGTTGTGCGTATCGCTACCGTGCTGGTCCCCTTCTTCTCCACAGTGTGACTCACCGGGATGTCAAAAGTGAGCGGGACCTCGTCCATGTTTGTGATGTGGCTGGGCTGGATGTTTTTGTCGCCGATGTGTTTGCTGCAGTAGGAGCGGAAGATGGCCAGCTTTTCCTTATAATCCGCTGGAAGTTGCTGCGCTACCGTAGTCCTGGTCCGGATGGAAAAATGGCACCGTTTCATAAAAAGTGAAAGTGAAACTGCTTTTAGCCGAATGGTGACCGTCGAAACGCTTCTCCCGCTCGTTCTTTGCTCGATGATCCACCGCTCGAGTCTTTCCTCCAACTCGGGCCACCTCGCCTTATGTCCGCGGAAACTCAGCTGCGTTTTCTTGACCTGCCGGAGCTTGTTTTCTAGCTTCCTCCATTTGCGAACCATCGATTCGTTAATCTTAAATTCTCTCGCCGTTGCTCGATTTCCATGTTCCTCTGCGTAGCTGATGGCCTTCAGTTTAAACTGTGCTTCATAAGCGTGTCTCTTTGCCATTTTCAGGGTTGCCCCCACACTTCACCCTTTAGCGTTCTCATGGTGTTCTCTACTACGTCCTCCTTACAACACACAGGGCACACTGCGCTATAGGGCGCGCCGTACTTTTTGAAGAAAATCTAAGACTTTTAAGTGCGCCTTATGGTCGTGAAAATACGGTAATAGCTTACACGGGGGCTCGGTTAGCTACTTAAATGTAGCTAAATTATGCATCTTTCATCTCTACTTTGATTGCTTGCACATAAATGACAGCTGTGAGTGACAGTAATAAGATTTCTGTATATTTCTGTTGCTTTAGGCTAGCCATCATGGCCGATGTGGACCCAGACACCCTGCTGGAGTGGCTGCAGATGGGTCAGGGTGATGAGCGTGACATGCAACTCATTGCTCTGGAGCAACTCTGCATGCTACTGCTCATGTCAGATAACGTCGACCGCTGCTTTGAGACGTAAGTTTGTGTATTTGTCTCACAAGCATTCAGTTGGTGGTCATGATTTCAGAATTCAGCACTCTCTCTTCCTCACCGTCACCCCTCTCTTATCTGCCAGATGTCCTCCTCGGACATTCCTTCCAGCACTCTGTAAGATCTTCTTGGATGAGAGTGCTCCAGATAATGTGCTGGAGGTTACAGCCCGAGCAATAACCTACTACCTGGACGTGTCGGCAGAATGTACCCGCAGGATTGTGGGAGTGGATGGGGCCATCAAAGCGCTGTGTAATCGACTGGTGGTAGTGGAGTTGAACAACAGGACCAGCAGAGACCTGGCTGAGCAGTGTGTCAAGGTAGGAGACAACTGACTATAAGAGAGAGGCCCATTTCATTTGTCTGATCTGTTTCTTGTCTTATGGTGGTTGTTGACAGCTTTTAAACATAAGCCAAAAGCCTCAGTCCAGCTTGCTTTGCTGGGCTTTCAAATAAATCCTCAAAATTGGAACGTACTTCCTTATATAAGAGGAAGTCTTGTGATCTGACATGACATCTGTCACACATTGAAAGTCCATATGTGAAGGAAAGTTGTATACATAGTTGCTCATGTCATATAGTAATGTATTAACATTTGGAACAATCATTGAATCATTGAAATCACACCTCCTCACTTCACCACTAAAATCTTGTATCACGACATGAATTGACTGAAAGTATATGTTCTGTTATAGTTCTAACACACTACCCTGGCTCATCAAAACAAGGGTAATATCAGTCGCAAGCAGCTGATCCCACTGCTGTACAGGAGAACCAGACATGATGCACAGCATGTGCTGTTACATATGTCTTGATTAAACTTGATTATTGCTGTTGCAGCAGTTGATGAAATAGTTACAACCTTTAATCTATTGAACTAAATTACAGTTTCATCTTTTCCTACTGGGCTGACTGTCAACACGCTCTTCAGTGTCTCCAGCTGTTTCCTGCACACAATTGTCACAGATTTTCTCAAAGCATTGGGCTGTGTGGCACGCATGTGATTTTTACACTTTAAGCAGTATGATAGTGGAACAGGTAAAATTTGTGGAAAATAATAATACTAATACAAAAAAGTCAAATACTTGAGTATTTAAAACCTCAATGGAGTCTAATCAGAGAGGAGGGCATCTCCCTGATCTGTTGCTGTGTTATTGTCCTGAACAGAAAGCTAACACATGAGATGAAGTTTTGATCAGCTGCTTCTCTGTTTGGGTGGGGTTCTTTGGGGTTTGGAGACAGAGCTATGCCATAGACATGAGATCACAACAATGTGCTGCCAGATGTTTATTAATTATTTTCCCAAACAGTGGTGTTTATTCAGGCCTTACTTTGTCACCAGTCCGATGTGTTAGATCAGACTTGTGCTAGAGGCCCAGAGGGGTTCTTTATCCACTAGATTTTCTGTTTTTCTGTCATTTGATCCTGTTATTCTCAATTTTTCAAATTTTCTTTTTTTGATCTTCTGAGAAAAGGTAGAAATATCAATTAGTGAGGATGATGGGAGATCAGTCTCTATGTTGAGTGCTTTAAATAAATCATTGACTCACCCAAAAATGTTATCTAATGGCATAGTTTGGAGAAGTCTGTGATTCAGGTACACCAAGATTTGGAGTTACATATTCCTTCTAGAGATTAAGTTTGAACATATGTTTTCGTGTTTCTCCAGGTGCTGGAGTTGATCTGTACCAGAGAGTCTGGCGCAGTGTTTGAGGCAGGCGGGCTGAACTGTGTGCTGAGTTTCATCCGAGACAGTGGGCACCTTGTTCATAAAGACACTCTGCACTCAGCCATGGCTGTTGTGTCCCGCCTTTGCAGCAAAATGGAGCCCCAGGACTCTTCTCTGGAGACCTGTGTGGAGTCTCTGTCTAGCCTCCTCAAACACGAAGACCACCAGGTAAATATAGAACAGGGGTTGCATCCAGTTAATGCACTTTTCTGATTACAAATACATGGTATGAAAGAGACTTTGAAATAGTTGCTGCCCTCCCTTCTTATTTGTGTTATTTGCCACTTTTCCTAAACTGAGGGTGGTCATAAAAGGGGTGGAGCTAAAACTGCTTCTTTCTACTATATGAAGGGGGTGCACCAAGTATTGAGATAACTGAAGTTTCAGAGTTTGGATTGTCTCTTTCTCTATGAATAGATATTACAATGAAAGATTAGGTTTTTGTTCTCTCCTAATGCTGTAACAACTCCTAGCTTCAACACAGAGACTATAGCTTTGTGCCTCTGAGAAAAATGATTTAAAGAAAGAAGTAGTGGGACTTTTAGAACTAATTAAATTATAATGTTTTGTTTAAAAGGTACTGTGTTGGAACATTAATAACTCGAATTTCCTTTTAGAAGCTCATTAAAGAGGGAAAATTGTGAAAAGCATTGCTAGATCTTTAACCTTGTTCAGGCTGAATATGCTATAACTCAAAACTCTCCTCTCCTGCAGGTGTCAGACGGTGCTTTGCGCTGCTTTGCCTCACTGGCTGACCGGTTCACACGTCGTGGTGTAGACCCTGCCCCTTTAGCCAAACATGGCTTGACAGAGGAGCTGCTGTCCCGCATGGCGGCTGCTGGAGGGACAGTGTCAGGCCCCGCATCTTCCTGCAAGCCAGGCCGGCCTTCAGCAGGTGCAGGCCCCTCGGCTTCTGACTCGAAATTGAGCAACCAGGTGTCTACCATTGTCAGCCTGCTGTCAACACTCTGCAGGGGGTCTCCGCTAGTGACACATGTAGGTCAAAACACCTTGAATGAAGATGTATTTATTACTTTATTAAGTAAGAAGTCTGATCAACATTAAATGTTCTCTTTCTGGGTGTCCAGGACTTGTTGCGTTCAGCACTGCCCGATTCGATGGAGTCAGCGCTGGGAGGAGATGAGCGTTGTGTACTGGACACCATGCGGCTGGTTGACCTCCTGCTGGTGCTCCTGTTTGAGGGGCGAAAAGCGCTGCCAAAGTCCACAGCAGGGTCGACGGGCAGGATCCCAGGGCTGCGACGTCTGGACAGTTCTGGGGAGAGATCACACCGACAGCTCATCGACTGTATCCGTAGCAAGGACACAGATGCTCTCATCGATGCCATTGACACTGGAGGTGATGATGCAAACTAATAAATATTACAGAAGCCATGAGTCTGAGTGTTGATAGTTTGGAAAAATTTCATCACACTTCCTTTTAACTTTGTAATCATATCAGCTAGACTGTTATATATTTGCATATGTATTACAAAAAAAATAATAGAACTTGGTTTTAAAGTTGGCTTCAAAAGTATAGGCTTTAAACGTATTGACAGGTTAAACTTCAGTGAAATTAGGTAGAAAACAGGTGGTGTTTTGCTGAAGGTTGTTTGTGTGTGTGTGTGCGTTATCGGTAATAATGGAATGTTGTTTTGTAGCATTTGAGGTGAACTTTATGGATGATGTCGGACAGACGCTGCTCAACTGGGCTTCAGCTTTCGGCACACAAGAAATGGTAACGATAAAACTTGCCATTTAATCTGGACTAAATTAACTGAAGAACATCTAACTGACAATGATATTAGTTTTTCAGTTTAATACTATTACAAATTGTTATCCGTGTATTATTTAATTTCAGTTTCACCAACTGTCTGTTGTTGTAGGTTGAGTTTCTTTGTGAGAGAGGAGCAGATGTCAATAGAGGTCAGAGGTCATCGTCACTGCACTATGCTGCCTGTTTTGGACGCCCGCAAGTAGCCAAGGTAACACACGAAAGCTAAGGATGAAATGCACGTTTAGTCCTGCAGTAGTCCAGTTTCTGAAACATTTTTTTTTCTGGAGTAATGTGTTTTGTTGACTGATTTTAATTTTTTTTTTTTTTTTGCGCATTGCTTCCTTTGTAATGTGTGTGTGCAGACTCTCCTGCGTCATGGGGCCAACCCTGACCTGAGGGATGAGGATGGAAAAACACCTCTGGACAAGGCTAGGGAGAGGGGACACAGTGAAGTTGTAGCTATACTGCAGTCTCCTGGTAAGTAAACCAGGTCTATGCAAGACCACTACTGCTATTGCTGGTTCCGCTGCTATATCATTTCGTTGTAACGTGCCTTTTCTGTCTCTGACTTGTGTTAATTTTGCACTTTTGCCTTTCTTATGCCAAAAACTGAAGTTTCCTTGCAATGTCTAAAAAAAAAACAAACTGAAATTAACCCAATTAACCAGGCCCTTTGCACCTACAGTAGATGTGCTTTATGCTTACCTGCACTTGGTTTTGCTGACAGAGAGTGATGCACAAATGTCTATCGGTCTCGAAAGGCAAACAATCTGTGTGTTTCAGGAGACTGGATGTGTCCAGTGAACAAGAGTGATGACAAGAAGAAGAAAGATCTTAACAAAGAGGAGGAGGAGGGCAGTGAACCCAAAGGAGACCCAGAAATGGCTCCTATCTACCTAAAGAGACTTCTGCCTGTTTTTGCACAAACATTTCAGCATACCATGCTGCCTTCTATTAGGTAAATGACAGTGTCTAAGCACTCTGCAGCAGCCATTCATTCACCTTAATTTACCATTGTTTACTAGGCTACATCAGATAAACTTTAAATATTGTCGAATTTACATGAGTTAATCGAATCATATTACATTGTGTTCTTTCTGTTCTGAATCAAACTTCACTACTATGTCCAGTGCAAATCTTAATTAAAGGAGCAGAAGTGGACATAAAAGGAACTGCTGTCTATAATTAAAACCAGGCTGGGAGTTCTCACTAGAAAAATGAAGTTGCATGTTT
The DNA here is from genome assembly GCF_965226115.1 of Aulonocara stuartgranti. NCBI lineage: Eukaryota > Metazoa > Chordata > Actinopteri > Cichliformes > Cichlidae > Aulonocara > Aulonocara stuartgranti. Next base: position 27,692,850 of record NC_138955.1, on the reverse strand, counting down.
CTATTTTGATGGTTTTCAGGAAAGCTAGTCTGGCTTTGATCAGGAAAATGGTTCACTATAGCAGCGAAGTGCTGCTGAAGGAGGTGTGTGACAGCGAGGCGGGACATAACTTGCCCACGGTGCTGGTGGAGATCACAGCTACTGTCCTCGATCAAGAGGTACAAACACTCAAATACACAGACACAGACATCCTTTTGGGTCTTATTTGTCAAACCTTCCAAAACCCAGAATCTTAGCAGGACATACCTAGTTGGAATAGATCAAATTTTAGCCCAACAGAGAATGAACACTAGCTTAAGCAGATGCTTAATTAAATTAATTAATTACAATTATTCAAACGCTGCCGTGTATATACTACAAAGGCCGAAAGGTGATGATCACATTGACTTACATGGTTTTGGGTGCTTGAGTGCCACACAGCACAGTGGTCCAGTGGTGAGCATTTCTCCTTCAGCTGATTAAGGCTGTGTGAATTTTCTCAACGAAGCTGGGCTACCTCCCACAGTTAATTACATGTTATGTTAACTAACTCTAAGTTTTAAATCCTTTTTTTTCGGCTACACCATAGATCTGGAGGTTATTTTTTTCCATCACAGTTCTTCAAGTCCGCTATCTTATCCTGCATTTCAATGTTCTGTTTCAGCAGTGTATGTTTCATTTACCAGCAGTCTGATTCCAAATCTGTTGTCCATGTTTGTGTTTTTGAACAGGGAAAGGTTTTCCTTTGTAGTTTTTATTTAATTTAATTTAATTTTTTGTAATGTATATTCACTAATGTGGCATCCCAGATCTTGTTCAAAGTCTCTCAACTCTTTATAAAGTAGTGTCACATTTCTGAGCAGTGTGTTATGGTTAACGCAGCTTCTTCCCCACTCTAGACAGCCTGAGGAAATAGAGATGCAAAGATGTGCAACACAGGGATGATAAAGACTAAGGAACCACTTTAGTGTTTTGACCACAAGACATGATGTTTTACCTGAGGTTGATCTTCTTAAAAAAAACAAAAAAAACCAACATTTTTCACCATGATGTCGTACTGTTATGTGACAGTCTAAGCATGCCTACACACTACATGTATTTTAGCCAGACACATATGTCCTAAATCTTTTTTCTTCTTTTAAGGAGGGATATGATAAAATGTTTTCTTGCTTTCTCTCTCTCCCTGTGTCAGGACGATGACGACGGTCACCTTCTGGCTCTGCAGATCATAAGGGATCTGGTGGATAAGGGTGGAGATGTTTTCCTTGACCAGCTGGCTCGACTAGGCGTCATCAACAAGGTGTCGACTTTGGCTGGACCAGCATCTGATGATGAGAACGAGGATGAAGCAAAACCTGAGAAGGTATACACCGAGAGGACGATGAGATGAAGCTTAAGATTTAGTCTTCAGTATGTGTATATCATATATACACATTTTTCTCGAAGGAGGAAGAGGTGCAGGAGGATGCTAGGGAGATCCAGCAGGGGAAGCCATACCACTGGAGGGACTGGTCCATCATCAGAGGCAGGGACTGTCTCTACATCTGGTCTGACGCTGCTGCCCTTGAGCTCTCCAATGGCTCCAATGGCTGGTTCAGGTTCATCCTGGATGGGAAGCTAGCCACCATGTACTCCAGCGGAAGTCCAGAAGGGGGATCGGACAGCTCCGGTATGAGTTAACATGCTTATAATGCACTTGCATATCTGTCATTTTGTTCTGCTGACAATGGTCCATCTCTTTTGGGCTGCAGAGTCTCGCAGCGAGTTCTTGGAGAAGCTACAGCGGGCACGGAGTCAGGTGAAGCCAGTAACAGCCAGTCAGCCCATCTTGTCCAGTGTTGGCCCCACCAAGCTGACCGTAGGGAACTGGTCTCTGACCTGCCTGAAGGATGGAGAGATTGCTATCCACAACTCAGATGGGCAGCAGGCCACCATCCTGAAGGAAGACCTGCCTGGCTTTGTCTTTGAGTCTAACAGAGGAACCAAGCACTCTTTCACAGCAGAAACATCCTTGGGTGAGTCTCATTGTCTAATAAGCAAAATGTATACAGGTAAGCTATCAAACAAAGGAAAATATTCTTCCCGTTGAAATTTACAAACGTGTTCAGCAGCGTTGTTAAATGTCTCATTTTCGTGTGTCTTTGTGTGTGTTCGCATGTGCCTGAGTAGGCTCAGAGTTTGTGACTGGTTGGACGGGGAAGCGAGGCAGGAAATTAAAGTCAAAACTGGAGAAGACAAAGCAGAAGGTGAAAAGTATGGCAAGAGAGCTATATGATGATCATTTCAAAGCTGTAGAAAGCATGCCCAGAGGAGTGGTGGTTACTCTCCGGAACATTTCAACACAGCTGGAGTCTGCTTGGGAGCTGCACACCAACAGACAGGTACACAAGTACACATTAGTAGACAGACTCTCATTGGATTGCAATAATAAACAGTAATGTAAATGCTTACATGCTTATGACTTATATTGTTAACAGTGTATTGAAGGGGAGAACACTTGGAGGGACCTGATGAAAACGGCTCTGGAAAACCTGATTGTAGTTTTGAAGGATGAAAACACGATTTCTCCGTATGAGATGTGTAGCAGTGGCTTGGTCCAGGCTCTGTTTACAGTCCTTAACAATGTGAGCTAATTCTAAATCTCTCATTCATCTGATTACTTATTCTTTATTGAAATATTCTAAGGTACTGGTTTTCAAATAAAGGCCTTAATTAGTATATTTTATATTTTGTTTTATATATATATATATATATATATATACACACACACACACACACACACACACACACACACACACACAAAAAAAAAATTTTTTATTTACAAGTTAATACTGCGTATCTACTTCTTGTGTGGGTCCAGTTACAGTTGATGTGGCTGGATGTGTAGATGATAGATCTGTATTAGTTGCATGGTGCTGTCGTGTCAATATGGATCAAAATCTGAGGAATGTTTTTGAATTCATGCTAGTTCTAGAGGTGAAGGGGGACCACCCCTGTCCTTAAAGATGAAAATTTGACATGTCTTATGCTTCTGTGTAGAGTGTGGAACTGGACCTGAAACATGATTGTAAGCCTTTAATGGAAAGAATCAATGTCTTTAAGGCGGCTTTCAGCGAGAATGAAGATGATGAAAGGTAATGTCATGCTCATATTCTGAATTCGATAAATGAAAACAAAGCACTCTTATGCATAATGATTTATAGGACAGTATACTTGTTGTTTGTTCAAACAGAGACAAGGAAAAGAAAGATGGACATAAATGAGGACATTTCTACATGAAGTAGACCCAAAAAATTTGATTTAAAGAGAAAAGATATACAGAGAATGACAAAGGGCAGACAAAGTTAGTCAGAATGACAACTAAAAAAGTGATAGCTTAGTCACACTAGAGTACAAATAGGATGGCAACCTCCCTCGGACTAGGACAAAGTCTGTGGTTGCCTGGTGATCACGAGAACAATTACAAGTAGTTGAGGTAACCAGCTGGTTGCCCAGAGGTTGAGGGTGTTGACTGCTCAATCACTTCTGATTGTAAGGCAATCACAAGCTTTACTAAACGCATAAACGCAGACAGTCGGGGTTGGTCTGCACTGAGCAGTCCCTGTCTTTGCAAGCAGGGAGTGCCTGCTGGTTGCATTCTGGTTATTAGGGCTGTCACGATTTGTCGACTAGTCACGATTATGTCTACTATCAAAATCGGCAACGACAAATTTAATAGTTGATGCGTCGTTTGAAGCTTTGTAAGATCCCGAAAGACGCAGGTATAAGCAGTAGGATTTAAGAGTGTAATAACGGACTGAAACAGAAGATGGCGGAGCAGCAATCTCCAGTCTTATAGCTGTATACAAATTCAGGGGCCATATCCTTTGGCGGTTGCATTTGTAGGCCGATTATGTTACAGCGACGGGACCAAATGCGTCCTTCATTTCCCCAGATTTCAAGGATGGGTCGGGTGTATCCTTCGTGCCCCAACCTATCCCGGGATTCATAGTGCGGCCCAGGCAATTTCAGTTTCCAACAATGGCGGCAGCTACTTAGTTTTAATATTACTCTTATGACTGTTCCTGGGTCACAAAATAAACTTTTAACATATTTTCAGGTGAGAAGGTAACTGTGTAAACTTCAAATATCTGCAAAAGTGCTCCGACGTTTTCTGAGACCTCTCTTACCCAACAGCTCAAGGCTCACTAGATCTGGCAAGAACACCGGACTCCCGGCACATCGTTTTCAAACACCCCGCGAGCTTTCGCTACTCAGTTTAAACATGATATATAAGTCACTTAGATAACTTTTAAAAATTTTATTGTTTGTTTTTTTTCAGTGTTTTATTTGTTCCTGTTTGGCTGAGATTAAAGTTACAGTTTTTACACAGCTGAATAAATGTCGAACAGAAAACTGATTAAACAGAAGTGTGAGATGGTAGAGATTTTACTCCAATGTCCTGTTAAATTTTAGGGAGCAAAGAGCAGACGACTGAGTTTAATAAACTATCATCTTTCTTTATTTTTAGTTAGCACAGACCTTAAATAAAAAAATAAAAAAATAAAAAAATAAATAAATAAATAAAAAAAAAAAAAAAAAAAAAAAAAAAAAATATATATATATATATATATATATATATATATATATATATATATATATATATATATATATATAAATAAAATATGAATGACCAGATGCATGCTGATGGAATAAGCTGTACGTTTTACATCCAATGGATGCATGATCTGATTAGTTGACTATTCGCAAAAATAATAGGTGACTAGTTGACTATCAAAATAATCGTTTGTGGAAGCCCTACTGGTTATATTCCCATATCGAAGCGAGCTTGCCAAGCATTTGTTATTTTGCAGTTATATAGCCATCAGGCTGCAACTATGTCACTATTTCTGGAGGATTTTGTGTTTCAGATTTGAGAAATTTACCCAACTCTAAATGTGTACATTTTTTAAAGCAAAAATGACAAATGCAGTGAAATCCCGAGTTCATTACACACAGTTGCTGTAATTTTGTTTGCGCTGTAGTCTCCAGCCTAGTTTGACTGAAATATAAAATCATTATGAAGAACTGAAGGATCCTTTAGTCTCCTTAGTTATCACTTGGATTCTACTTGGTCACATAGCACTGTCGAAGATGTTTAAACTGCCTATGTTTTGTTTGAACTGATTAAAGTTGATAAATGATTCTGTGTGTGTGTTTAGCCGACCAGCTGTTGCCTTAATCCGTAAACTGATAGCTGTCCTGGAGTCAATAGAACGCCTACCTCTGCACCTGTACGACACTCCGGGATCCTCATACAACCTGCAGGTGAGTCAACGTGTGTTCGAGGTCCTGGTGTGTTATTTGGAGAAGCTCTCAGTAATGTTGCTTGCCATAATCACAGCCTGTGATAAAATATGTTTCTGTGCTTTAGATTCTTACACGGAGATTGCGGTTCCGGCTGGAGCGAGCGCCGGGAGAGACGGCCCTGATCGACCGGACAGGTCGTATGTTGAAGATGGAACCACTTGCAACTGTGGAGTCTCTGGAGCAGTACCTGCTGAAGATGGTGAGGAGACACTAAAAATGCATTCAACCAAAATACAGCTAGGAAATACTTGGACAGTGCGGGGGAAAAAAAATCACATTTTTGGTACTCTAAGTCAAGTTTATTTATGGCCGTTCACAGACAGCATGCCCAAGTCTGACTTTCGTTAAATCTTTTTTTCATAAGAAAAAAAGATTTTTTATGAAAAAAAAATCTTTTTCATATTTTTTTCTTTCTTATGAAAAAGAACCAAAGCATGAAAAAGAACCCCCAACCCCTTTGGGAACCAATGTGTTTTGATCTTACTTTTTTGTTGTGTATCAACCTGATTCCAGATGATTTTTGACTTCCCTTCCTCTCTTCCTCTTTGGCCTCTTCTTCCTCTAGGTGGCAAAGCAGTGGTACGACTTCGAGCGCTCATCCTTTGTCTTTGTGCGGAAGCTGAGGGAAGGGCAGACCTTCACTTTCAGGCACCAACACGATTTTGATGAAAATGGTATCATCTATTGGGTCGGAACAAACGCCAAGTAAGAGCAACTTCAGCTAGCTATAAATTTAACATGAGTCTTAGTAATCGCTGATTTGCATAAATGATTTGCATCTTGCACTGCAGGTATAAATTTAATGTTATCAAATTTGTGGTTATATCATGTCAAACTAGTGTTCCTCTTACATTTTATTCAGCATACACATTTTAGAAAGAAATTAGCAGATTTTAAAATGGTTTATGTTACTGTCTTGATAGCTTGCTCAATCATCCAAATAAAGAAATCCTAGAAAGTTGATTCTGTTCATCTAGACCTAGCTTTTTCAGTATGAGAAACGTTTCGTCTACATGCACACTAGTCCGGATAAATTTGAAAACGGCATTTTCGTCTGAAAACGCTCCACGTCCACACTAGCGTTTTCAGAGAGTTGTGCGTCCACATTGAAACGGCCGAAAACGCTTACTTTCCAGTACTGCGCATGCGTGAAGCGCAAGAAGATTTGACCTACCTCATTTCTGTCTGCCGTTTATTTACTTTCCGGCTCGTTGAAACGTCGCGGCAAAAGGTCGAGGAAAAGCACCGAGTTTTTTAAATGGACTAACAATGAGGTGGAGTTGTTGCTGCGAGTAACACAAAAGTACAAAGTTGCCAAAGCGAGTGAGAATTAAATAATTTAAAGAAAAGCTATCTGGAGCATGTACAGACTGATATTAAATCTTTAATAGGGCTGCCAAAATTTAGAGCAAACAAAACAACTGCTGTTTAATTGGTCACATGACTGCATCACATGACAAAAATGCGCCATTGTTTTAGAAAGTCTGCGTTTTGGAGTGTCCACACTGCGACGGGACAGCTCCGTTTTGAAATGTATGCATCTTCGAGAGCGTTTTCAAAACGCTGTGTTTTTCCTTGGGGAAAACGCCGTCTCAGTGTGGACGGGAGGCCAAAACGGAGAGAAAACGATGGGTTTTCAAACAAAAACGCATAAGTGTGGACGTAGCCTAAGTGACTTCTTCAGTCTCAGCTGACTGCAGGTTCCCCCACACTTATAGGGCTTTGGAGTTGATGTCACGCCGCAGCCACAAATCAAAACATACACACTGTGTTGGAAGCAGAACCATGCTTAAAATCAGCACAAAAGACAAAGGGATGTATCGCGATCGATTGCGCCCAGACGCCAAGAGACGGTACTTGGAAAAAATAGCGTGCATCTGTAATGTTGACCCGTATGAAATAAGGCAGTGGAGTGGAAACCCAGACAGCCTACCGCCGTTGTCCTATTCCGATATTTTCGTGTACCTTGTCCATGGAGTCAGCGTTGGCCGTTTTTAAGCCTCCACGTTGTGAGTATATTGACCATATGACCAAGATACAGCTAGAGGTTGCACACAACATTGACTTCTCCTCCGGAGCTGCCCCCCAAATTGCTCTAGATGAACGATTCACGATTGATGCCAGCTGTGCGTTGCCATGTAAATAGTTTGCATTTCACGTGTACCTGCACATGTACTTGCTAAGTACATGTGAACAGGTCTTGAATAAAAAAATAAACGTACTTTTCATTTCTGTTTTATTGAAACCACTTGACAGAAAGTACAATTATTTACAATGAACTGTACATGCAACACAGCAGTTTTATGAATATTCAACAACAGCAAGTTTCATTTGGCCCTGGTTTGACGACCACACTGGGGCACATATTCACCAAAACACAGCACACCTTAACATTCCTATCAAGCAGTGTCGTGTCTTCACCCTCACATAATATAAGTAACTCCCGTCCACAGCCTCCGTGACATGGTGATTTTGTTGTTGGTCTTCTGTCAGATCTTCATCTATTACTTCTGCACTGGGCACACCTTCATACTCTGCAGCTGCATAATGAAAGCATGTAAAATAAAATTAGTGCATACACATAAGGTAAATGTACACCAGTATTCCAGGTGCGTGATTCATCTGAAGTTTATGTGCAGATTAGCGTACAATGAGCACAATTTTGTGTTTTTGGGGTGGGGGTTACCTCCGATGGGTGCTCTTTTTCGCTTTCGTTGCACTCGCCTTGCGTGCCGGTCCGAGTCTCACCGCTGCAATCCAAGCCTGACGTCTTCGTTTAGTAATATCGGATACATGAGATCCCTCCCGTTGCCCCCAGGAGGGGAAACGATGAAAAGAGAGCCCATTTCCAGCTTCTTGCCTTCCCTATCGTGTGATCTAACGTTGCAACCAACAACACAGTACGTACGAACCATAGCTGACGCTTCCGTGTGCTCTGTTTGGCCTACTGTCATGGTGGGAGGGGGCGCTCCAAAGCCCTATAGACGGTACATTTGCATAATGACTGATATTAGCACCACTGACTAACAGTGGGCCATCAGGTCAGACTGAAGGAAGTCACTTGGATGAGTAATGAAATGTTTCTCCCAATGAAAACTCTACGTCCAGATAAACAGAATCAAGTTTCTAGGGTTTGTGATCATTTTTCTGTATACTTGCAATCAATGTAAAATGCTATATTTCACACTTTTCTGTTCAGTCCTTCGGTTCTTTTAAAAAGTAATGCAACGTTTTAGATGTTTACATTTAGAGCTAGGGGAGCTTTAGTGGAGTTTTGTTTTGTTTTTGTTTTCTTTCCCAGTAAACCAATATTTTTTTTTCTTCAGGACTGCCTATGAGTGGGTGAACCCCGCAGCTTATGGCCTAGTGGTGGTGACCTCTTCAGAGGGCCGGAATCTCCCCTACGGGAGACTGGAAGACATTCTCAGTCGGGATAGCTCTGCTCTGAATTGCCACACGAATGACGACAAGAATGCCTGGTTTGCTATCGACCTCGGCCTGTGGGTCATTCCCTCAGCATACACTCTGAGGCATGCCAGGTAATAAGATGGGCGCATCATATGATGTAACACATATATCTAGATGGTAATATAGAATCTGAAATATCATGAAGGTGCTATTTACTCTCCAGATCTAACTTTGGTTTATCTAGGAATGTTGGGTGTTGGCAACGTCTGATTGCCTCTAACTGGCGTAAATTATCCTAAGCTAATCAGTTTAGATGCAAGATATTCAGTTAGGTGTTTACTTGTGTCTGGCACCAGATTACAAGTGTAAAAACTGAGCCAAATCTTGAGCTACACAAGGCGGCTAAAAACGTAATCCAGGCTAAAAAAAACCCCCAACAAATGGCTGGGTAAATTGTAGTTTTTGTCACTGCCACGGCATTAATGCACAAGTAGATCTGAATGTAATTACAGTTGTGTACTCTAAGAGATTACATTTTCTTTTATCTTTTCTTATGCCTTGATGGCAGTTTCAGCATTACTCTTTCAGGCATTCGCTAGTATCAGTGCAACATTAAAATCTATAAACTAGGTCCAGAATAATGACTTGAATTTGAGCAATCTAAAAAAAATGTTAAAAAAAAAAATCTATGCAGGGTCCTCTGTGAAGTACACAGAAGATCTACACCTAGTTCAAAGGTTATTCATGATGGTGCCATATATGTGCAAGTTATCCATGCCAAAATCACCCCGTGTATAGTATATATTTGTTTTGGAGTACAGATAAAGCCATTTTTAGAAAAAAAGGCCCTGCTAATTTCAGCAAGTTATTGCCAAAAAGCCATTTACATGCAATTCTAATTATGGCTTTGTAGCAAGAGTCTGTCTGCTAACCCACTAAGTATTTGCTGTGATAAAATCAATAAAAAGTCTTCAAGCAAGAAACTAAGCATACCAATTAGTAATCTTAACAGAGGAGTTGATGAAACCTTGTGAGAAACATGCTCCTGTCCCTTAATTTTTTCTAACATACTGGCATCAATATCGCCATCATCATCGTTTTTCATGATTATGTCGTATAGAAAAATAAAACGTTGTCTGCCAGTTATTACCTCACGTTGTAGTGTAGAAACTACTGAAGACATCAGGAAATAAAACCAATATACCACCTGACCAAGTTGTGTGGTAACAATTCTACACCTCTTGGGGGTTTAACGGCAGCTGGCATCCTTGTACACGCAGTGCTGCCATCTTCTGTTTCAGTCCGTTATTACACTCTTAAATGCTACTACTTATTCCTGCGTCTTTTGGGATCTTACAAAGCTTCAAACGACACGTCGACTATTAAATTGGTCGTCGACGATTTTAATAGTGGCAGCCCTAAACAGAATGACACAATGAGACATTATTGAATAGAATGGGCCTACCTCCTGAGAGATATTGGATGATAAATCTAATCCATTCCATGCAATAAAACACTGAAACTGCAGGGGGGAAGAAACAAGTAGACTTTAAGACATTATGCATCCTATAACTAACATACACAGATCCTGACAAATGGCAGATATGAAATTAGCATGTCTAATTTTTAAAATATTAATCCTCCTGCAGGGGTTATGGCCGCTCTGCGTTGAGGAACTGGGTCTTTCAGGTGTCCAAAGATGGTCAGAACTGGACGACTCTTTACACCCACGTAGATGACAGCAGCCTAAATGAACCCGGGTAAGACTTTTCTCTAAATTCATTTAAACTGCTGAATAACCAAAGTCCATAGATGGTTGAAATTTTATCTAACTGTTTTCACAGGTCGACAGCCACGTGGCCTCTGGACCCATCTAAAGAAGAGAAGCAGGGCTGGAGGCACATCAGAATTAAACAGATGGGAAAGAACGCCAGCGGCCAGACACACTATCTGTCACTATCTGGACTTGAGCTGTACGGCAATGTCACTGCAGTCTGTGAGGACCAGTTGGGTGAGAACTTTGCTTCAGTTGCAGTTTGCTTCTAGTGATTGACAACCAGAGGATTTTAGTTGTTGGTGTCATTTTTGAAAATTATGTCAGTAGCTTAACATTTTATGAACCTTATCTTAAAGCCTTGCATTACTGCTCCTCCTCTATCAGGGTTTGATTTGTTTTCTTTTGCTGTTTTGGCTTTTTGTCTAAGTAACTGTCAAATTGGTTAAATGTGAGATTTTAATTTGGCTGCCTCTTTGTCCTGCAGGTAAAGCTGTGAAGGAGGCAGAAGCAAACCTTCGCCGCCAGCGCCGCCTGTTTCGTTCTCAGGTGATGAAGTACATCGTACCAGGGGCACGGGTTGTTCGGGGCATCGACTGGAAGTGGCGCGACCAGGATGGAAACCCACCTGGAGAGGGCACCATTACTGGAGAGGCTCACAATGGTAAGCAAACACACAATACCAGATGAAAGAGAAAGTGATGAACAGAAAAGAAAAAAACAACAACAATGCACCGTTTACCCAACAGCTGGTGGATCCCGGCTGGTTTAACTGCTGTAGTGCATTTTCCAAAATGTTTTGCAGGAGTCCAGGGCCTGTACTATGAAGCGGGCTCAACCTGTTATTTCTCCTGTGCGTTCGCATGAAAGGGGTGGCGATAATGTCTGACCAGTCTAAAAGGGAGGTTTCATGTGTCGAGTGACACCTGATGAATACAGTTAAGACACGCAGTGCTACCGTGAGCTATAAATTGCACAAAAAATGCCAGATGTAGCAAAATGATACATATTAAAACTCAAATATGCACTTAACTAATAACACTTAAAAAAAAATCAGAATGTTCAATAAACACTCCAGTTTCAAATAATTAGGATATTCTGGCAATTATTTCAGGCATCAGGCTTTACGGGGTTAGTGATTAGACAGGTATTCTTGATTTGTGTTCTGTGCTCTATGGCTGCAACTCCACCAGTGTAAGATGACTTAGAATTAGAATAAAGTACAACAAGATTTTACACATTTTCGAAATGGGTAAAACACTTAAACATACTTACGACATGCTGTAAAGGCATCAGTGAAAATGTGGCACAAAACCTTAGACCCTTCTTCTAGCAGCACACGTTGATAGTAGAAGCTGCTATTATCTGAGGACTTGATTGATCAGTGGATAGTGACTTTATACATGTTGATCTCCACCTTTGTGGTGCAGAAAACCCAGGATTAACCCTGAAGATACCTGGGTAAGATGAAATCCTGCTTTGTAGTACAGGCCTCAGCCCTGTTGTTTCTGTCTTCAGGAACTAAAATCTAAACCCTGGCTTCAGCCTCCCCACCCAGGTCTTTGTACTGTGTAAAATATGTTTTAACACAGCAGGTTACTGAACAACTGTGTTTACACTTTTCTCCCTGCTCCCTTCTTCACCTTGAGATGTCAGAAGGATGATGTGTCAGCGGTGTCTTTTTTTTCTTCTTGTATTTAGCTTCATGTTCACAAGGCACATGTCACTGGTTTAATTGATCTCCACAGGGGACTGTGGTTACAGTAAAAGGTAAACAGCCAAGTGGAATCTGCATTTAGGAAGTGTTCTGTAGATAAATACCTTTCAGTTTAAATCTGTCTGTGATAGGCTGTTAGAATGAAGGGTTGAGTGTGAATTGTTGAATCTAGGATAATTGGACAGCTCCCTGATTGTGGTAACTTATCTAATTGGCTAAAGTAGGTGAAACTTGCGCATGTACACATCATTAGTCAGTTTCCCTAACAAAAACTGACATGATGAAGCTGGCAAGTGAGTTATAACTTAATTAGTTTGTAATGTTTTTTTGTAACTTTAAGCAACAACATTATATCCAGCTGAGTGGTTTTTGAAAGGGCCAGATGGGGAGGAATGGTTAGTGTTGGAGTGGATAGATTGTGGAATGTCTAGTCATACTGAAAGAAATGGGCCCTTTTCTTTCTGTAAGGTGTGAAATTAGTGAAAAATGACATAAAAATTTTAGAGATAATTTTGTTTCAGGATTTCTGGAGTCTTCCCTTTTGGCTTCAAAACCAGAAATTGCAATTCTACAATTTAACCTGGAGAGTCAGATAAGGGCAAACATCCTCTCCTCCTCCTCCTCCTCCTTCTCTTCTTCTGCTGTTCTTTTCCTCCTCTTCCTTTCTCTTCCTATCCCATTTGTGCTTCTCACCTTTATTTTTTACCCAGATCTGATGCAATCTCAGTGAGCTGAACGAATGGATACACCACCAGCAGCTCCATTTTTTCCCCATTTCTTTTTCTAAAAAAAAAAAATCATTACAAGCCAAGATGACTGTCATTATTTGAGTTTAATTCCTTTCATCTTTGATGCTTTGCATTTGCCAGAAGTATTTTCTACTTTTGCTTTGTCATTTTCTATGATCATGTCCATATTCTTCTCTCTTGTTGCTCCACCTGCACCCAGAACCCCACATTAGAAATTTAAACAGACAACATCAATGAGTGTGCTGTTCTTTAAAATCAAATGAAATGGCACCCTTATCGGGAATTACATGATATTTTTGCAATGTTATTTTATGTTCTGTACATTTTGTTTGTACAATACACAAAGGAAGGAACAAATGGGTTCAATAGGTTTATATTGCGTGAACTCTACTGAAGAAACATCACTTAAATATTTAGTATATTTATCAGCATAAAGTAAAAAACAGTACAGCAAATATTCACTTATTATTTATTATTTAGTTAATGTTAATTATTTCTTTTTTTAAGTTTTATTTATTTATTTTTGAGGAATGTAGTTAAAACTGTTCAATCTGTCTTTAAAAAACTCTTGACCAAACCCAGAGCCAATGCTAGAGCTAGTGCTCTAAAGAGCCAGTACGTGGTTTGATTCAGTTTCCTGCCCATTATTCCTAGTTGTGACATGTAAATGATGACCCCACAGGACCAAGGAAGCAAACTGACAGAGCTTGGAGGAAATTTAACTGTTGTGGAGTGTAGCTCAGCAGATGCTTGGCTCTCAACTCCTAAAACTGCAACAACAACAAAAAAACAAAACAAACAAAACTGAAAACCATATGATGGCACATGTACTTGTCAGTGTTGATTTAAAAAGAATGATATATTAATGAAAATCTGTTTATCTATAGTTATTGGTTAGTTAAAATAATATCCCTTCCTCTTTAAAAATTGGTTATTTGGACACATTGTTGGATCTAAGATGGGAATGTGGTAGTCAGTTAACAACTCTTTTTATCAGGCAAAAGATGTTTTAACACCCACACCCACAAACCCCCCAAAACAAAACACTCAAGTATAGTAATTTTCTCTCACTATACTATTCTATATTTTCTCTCAGGCTAGTTAGTGCTTTGTTTCATTGTGACTCTAAAGCAATATTTCATGTAAAGTATTTGATCTGGCCCAGTGTGGAGCTGCTCTGACTGTAAGCTGCTTCTCTGCTGTCTACTTCTCTTACTGTCTCTCTTTCTCTGTCTCTCTCTCGGGTCTCTGACATCTATCCGTCCGTCTCCCTCCCATCTCTCTGTCCATCCAGGCTGGATTGATGTAACCTGGGATGCTGGCGGCTCTAACTCTTACCGTATGGGCGCTGAAGGGAAGTTTGACCTCAAGCTTGCTCCAGGGTACGACCCTGAGTCGCCTGCCACAGCGCCGTCACCCAAACCTGTCTCATCCACTGTTTCAGGCCCCGCCTCCACCACGGTGGGACCCTCTGTGACGCAGGCGGCGAGCGGCGGCGGTACCACCACCACCACCTCATCATCTTCCTCCTCCACATCGTCATCCTCGCTTCAGCAGTCATGGAGCAGTCTGGTTAAAAATAACTGTCCTGATAAGGGCGGGGCCTCATCGCTTGGGGGTGCCAGCTCCTCCAGCAGAAAGGGGAGCAGCAGCTCTGTCTGCAGTGTCGCCTCCTCCTCTGACATCAGCCTAAGTTCCTCCGCTGGTTTTCCAGGTGCAGGAGGTCTGCGACTGGAGAGAAGAACTGATGGGCTAGTGCTTGACCAAGGAACCGGGATAGGAGGAATAATGGGAGGCGGGGTTGGCTCTGATGGACATCAGCAAGAGCCAATTGTCGTTCTGTCCTCTGCAGCAGAGGGCGGATCTGGTTCAGCATCCAGCTCAGGCACACTTACTGGTGATGCATCCACCACAGCAGATGAAACCAGAAACAAAGACTCATCCACAGCAATGGCCACCACTGACCCGGCAACAGCGATCTCCATGGGGCTAGTGAGCGTGAGCTCCCCTGATGTCAGCTCGGTGTCGGAGTCATCTAGCAAGGACACGCCTTCCCAGAGGCCTATGTGCTCGGTGGCTAATGCCCGGCTATCGGTCAGCTCCCTCTTGGCTGCCGGCGCTCCCATGAGCTCCAGTGCCAGCGTCCCTAATTTGTCATCTCGCGAGGCCAGCTTGATGGAGTCCTTCGTCCGCCGCGCACCCAACATGTCGCGCACCAATGCCACAAATAACATGAACCTGAGCCGCAGCAGCAGCGACAACAACACCAACACGCTGGGCAGAAACGTCATGAGTACTGCCAGTGAGTACAGCAGGATTACTGCACTAATACTACAATATTCTTACAACATACCATTAAAAGACTGGTATTACACCTCAGTCCACTATCACGGAACATCACGGGTACTGCCAGCAAGTAAATAACTTGAGTATTACAATCTAATTATCTTTTGAGTTGGAGCTGGGGCGTATGGCAACATTGTTCAGCTGAATGGTGATACATGGTGCATATAACTTATTAAATATTTGCCACAAAAGCAATATATGAGTCGTCACAGGCACCGATTCTGAAATGCACTGATCGGTATAAAATGCAAAAAACAAACTCATGGGTAATACTTCAAAACATTTTTTTTTTTTTTGTCTGGACCTTCTTCAATTTTTAGTAATCTTGGTAAAATAATTTTCCATATTTCATTCTCATGTTTAAAATGTTAATCATTTCATTGTTTTAAAATTCAGGTCCACAGTTGGTGTGTTACCTAGAGTCGACGATAATAGAAACCACCACACAGTCAGCCCAACCACAGCCTACTGCTTTGAGAATAATCAGTGGCAGTACTTCTTCCACTAAAACGTTGCACAAAGTAGACCAGGAATTGCCTGTGAAGGTTCTCAGTCATCCAGGTCATCGTAGTCTAAGGAGCTTGGAAAGAAAAGTGTCTGGAGAAGAAGTTTCTCAGATGAGAGGTGAAACGTCTTCAAGCAACTTAAAGAAGTCCAGACGCTATTCTTTCCAAGCTCCTTAGACTACGTCTGGACTTCTTTAAGTTGCTTGAAGACGTTTCACCTCTCATCTGAGAAACTTCTTCTCCAGACGGTTTTATTTCCAAGCCCCTTACACTAGACCAGGAGTTTAAAAATCCTTTTCTCTCTCTCCCTTTTTTTTTTTTTCTTTTATAAAAACATTTTTTTTATTTTTTCCTTCTAGTTAAGTGCACTTTCCATGAGTGTGGCATATGTGTTAATGTGTTAGTATGTCATTATCACAAATCAGCAAATTTATAGTAAAACATGCAACTGTAGCATTTACTTAATCCATTGTCCATTGCTGGACCGGCACTGGGTAACCCACCGTAGTGCATGAGAGAAACCTTAAAAAAATAAATTAAAAAAATAAATAAACTGGGTCAATATGGCATGTTTGTTAATACAGAGATACATATGTTATTGAGTTGAGTTATTCTTACACATCGGCCAGCATCTGGCCAATCCAGCACCTTTCACTGTTTATACCGTTACACCCCCCCCCCCCCCCCCCCCCCCCCAAAAAAAGAAAAAAAACCCCCAAAAAAACAAAACATCAGCCCATAAAAACAAAAAAACACCCTATGGTTGTGCCATCAGTTAACCCTTGGCGTGCCAGCTGTGGCACGTGTGCCCAGGTTTGCTGACCCCTGTACTAGATGAATAATGGAGTGGATTAGAGTTTTACACAAACTAATAATGACACTTAGTAACAAATAAAGTTCCCAAACTGGGTCAGTGAGGCGGAGACCACAGGATGTGTGTTTAGAATTGCTTTTAAAATTAGGAACGGATGCACTATTTACTCAGAGGGCACGATTCAGTAAGCTGAGTTTGCTGTTTGAATGGCTGTGTGAAGATGCTTGTTCTCAGCTTCAAATATTATCTCGTAGTATTTTTAAGTCCAAAGTTACTCAGACCACATGTGGAGGATCGTTCCTCTGGATCACTGGGTAAACCGCATGAGCTGCCTCCAGCCAATCAGCTGTTTCCAGTTAGATGACTGGAGCATAACGAGCTTCACCTGCTGCTTTGTTTCTTTGGTTTCTGACAAACTAACCACCATTTGTTTGTTTTTGTGTGTGTGTTTGTTTGCAGCTTCTCCTCTCATGGGTGCTCAGAGCTTTCCTAACCTCACCACCACTGGCACCACCTCCACCGTTACCATGTCCACCTCCATAGTAACCAGCAGCAATAATGTAGCCACAGCCACCACGGGTTTGTCGGTGGGCCAGTTACTAAGCAACACCCTTACAACCAGCCTGACGTCTACATCCAGCGAGAGCGACACGGGCCAGGAGGCCGAGTTCTCTCTCTATGGTTGGTGACCACACTCTCACTCACTCACTGAGCCTGCTTCAGCTAACTTGTGCTGCCTATTGTCTCTCATATAAGTCAGCACACTGGTTACCTGAACTGTGTAAAAGTTAGCAGATAGGAGCATAGAGCTTAGCCTTAATTTTATTTGTAAATATAACAGAAAAGAAAAACATAGAAATCATTTTCAGCTTGATGGTGAAAATCCCCTTGAAAATCTTAACAACTGGCATCTTGGAGACAGGTTGTTTCGCTCTCGTCCTGTGAGCCCTTACAATGCATATCTTGACGCAAATCTTTAAACCAAGTAGTTTTGCTTTTAAACATAATCATATATTTAAGCAAAGTTATTAAAGGCAAACGGTGACACTAACACTTGTTCCCAGGTTCACGATCACGTTACTACAGCGGTCCCCAACCCCCGGGCCTCGGACTGGTACCGGTCCGTGAGTCGTTTGGTACCGGGCCGCAAGAGTTGAGGCTCAGGTGTGAAATGTATGGTTTTCAGGGGTTTTTTTTTCGGTTTTCAGCATTAGTTTGTTATCGTTTTTATCGTTAACTCAGTTTTCCTGGGTCTTTTCACGTGTGTTATGAATAAATCTTCTTTTTTTCGGTACCGGTACTAGTTTTATTTTGTTGTATTTATCCGCGACACCTTAAAGGCCGGTCCCTGAAAATATTGTCGGGCATAAACCGGTCCGTGGCGCAAAAAAGGTTGGGGACCGCTACGTTACTACCTCCCTGCTTGTGTGTGTACATGCTCTTTAGAACAAGTCATAACACCAGTTACATCTTTATAATAGAAAACGTGCAGAGATCATTAAAACACATAAACATTGATCATTTAAGACTGTCTTTGCATGTCTTTGTATAATATGTATAGTAACTGGTTGGATTTGGATAAACCGGACCAGAATTAACCAAACCTAAGCTCATGTTTCTAGAATTTATCAACATGTGTGCCAAGCGCCATCTTCCCCTCTTTCCCTTATTCTCAGTTGTTTAACCGACTTCATGTCCATCCGCTCATTTTCTCTCCCTTTAGACTTTCTGGACAGCTGCCGTGCCAACACACTATTGGCTGAGCTGGACGATGAGGAGGACCTCCCAGAGCCTGATGACGATGATGACGAGAACGAAGATGACAATCAGGAGGATCAAGAGTATGAGGAGGTCCTGGTACGTAAATAGATCTGGGCTTATTTTAAAGATTTGGGTTTTTTCCCCCCGATGATTCAAAGATGATCTCTCGCTGTAGCTGTGGATGTTTTGTACAAAAGCCCTTCAGAGGGGTGACTATGTCACTGCTGTTCTGCAGGAAGAGGAGGAGTATGAGACCAAAGGAGGACGCAGGAGGACATGGGATGACGACTTTGTCCTAAAGAGGCAATTCTCTGCTCTGGTTCCTGCCTTTGACCCCCGACCAGGAAGAACCAATGTCCAGCAGACCACAGACCTGGAGATCCCTCCTCCAGGTAAAAAAAAATGCAAAGGAGGAAGTGTTTGCTCATGACAGGACTTTCAGCTAGTTTCTGTAAATGCTGTTGTTGGCATTTATTTGTTATTTTGTTAGTTGTCAAAGCTTTGACATCACGGCAACATAACTGATCGGTGATAGTCCTGCAGCAATGCTAATATGATTTTATTTAAACAGTAATTAATATTAGAAAAATATTACTTCTAATGTCACATATCCTATTCTTCTGTGGCGTTTTAATGACACGGACTGGTGATCAGTTAAATGGCAGGTGCCTCCTGTTGTTTATCTGACCAACCACTGAACTAATAATTGCAGTACAGGAAATTAGTTTTAAGTTCATTTTTCATTTTGTTGAATAAAAGTTCTATGTTATGATGGACCCAACTGATTTGTTTTCTCAATGTAGCATATTCTGTTTAACACCTTGTTGATGTTAAAGGCTGAAACGGGTAGAGAGAGTATTTATGGATATTAATGGAGTAGTATAAATAGAAGATATTTAACCAAAAATACAAGTCAGGAAATGAGGACTGAAAGAATCCTTGAGGCTATAGAACTTGCACAGAAATTTTGACTACTGGTGTAGAAATCTTTTTCAGAGTTCAGTTGTTTATTTGAGATCTTAGTTAGATCGGAAATCATCATTCTTTCAAAGAAAAATAAACTCTTTTATGAAAGGTCTGCAGTGTAATGTTCCATCCATGTTTTTAAAAAGGGGTTTCTCTGTCTCCCTTGGTCCAGGGACTCCTCGATCCGAGGTTCAGGAGGAGGTGGAGTGTGCTCCCTCTCCTCACCTCGCTCTCACCCTTAAGGTAAGATAAATTACTTGGTGCTCAAATGAAATGTTTTTTTTTCCCTTAAAATAATTATTTCAGTTTAATCAGCAGAAGACTTTGAGTATATTTTGTAGGATACAGTCAGTTCCTTTCCCAGCTGTCATTGGTGATTCATCCACAGAATACTCTTTCTTTTGCCCAGTCTATCAGTCTGTCTGTGCGATCACAGGATGGTCACAATGTTTAAGCACGTTTGTATCCTCAGATTTTTGCAGTGCTGTGCAAAAATTGCCATGGTAGTTGATTTAACAAACAAACAAACAAACAAAAAATACCCTCATGTTGCATTTAAAATGAAAGTTAATTGGTACCAAAATAATTTTAGGAACATATTCAGTTTTATATCATTTATCCTTTTCCTTTATTGCGTGTATATTTTTGGAAAAGAGTTGTTGTATCTGTCCTGTCTGTGTGTTCAGGTGGCTGGGCTGGGTACAACCCGGGAGGTGGAGCTTCCTCTTACCAACTACAGGTCCACCATCTTCTTCTATGTCCAGCGGCTGCTGCAGCTCTCCTGCAACGGAGCTGTCAAGACGGATAAACTGAGGCGCATCTGGGAGCCCACATACACGTAAGAGAGGAGACATCTGATGCAAACTTTACTGCATTTGACAGGTCTTGGACAATTGTTGACTTCTGTTTTTAATGCAGGATAATGTACAGAGAGCTGAAAGACTCTGATAAAGAGAAGGAGAGTGGAAAGATGGTGAGTCTGTCCAAGTTTTCTCTTTATGTCTGACGGATGTCTGATGTCTCTTCATTGACCTCGGATCTGTTCCTCTTCACAGGAGTTTTGTGAACACAGCATTGGGGTCGGGGGCCGTTCTGGTGGCCTGAGCCCCAGTTCAGTTTCAGCCAATCAGAGCAGTGAGATTCTGGGCGGTGCCAGGGAGGTTGCGCAGGCGAAGGCAGGATGCAGCCAGAATGCCTGTGGAGTGGAGGATGTCCTGCAGCTACTGCGGATCCTCTACATCATCGGAGGAGACTCGGCTGCTAACACGCGCACGTTGCAGGAGGGTACGAAAACACTCAGTTGCACACTGGAACACACTGCTTTTATGCTACTGGGTCTAATGTACACGCGCATTTTCCTTAAATCTGTAGCATTTTTGGGGACTTTTGGGACTATAAAATACATGAAAACAAAACAGTTTATTCAACATTTCCACTTTAACCACATTAATGATTATATGTAGTACCTGCATTTGGAATGAAATTGGGTAAATGAGAACGGTGCGTTGGACAATCCTTAGGCAAATGAGAATTTTGCCTAAGGATTGTCTAAGAACAACGTGGACAATTAAGCTTAGCTTTAATTCAACAGACAAAAGAGCTAACTAGCAGCAGTGATCTAGCCTGACTTGGCAGAGGACTTCTTAGAGAAGTGACGAACGTAAGAACTGATGGAATACTGTGATGACAGAGGTGTATGGGTGCAGACAAGGCTGTACATATCTTATCACAGGTCATCAGGTGTGAATACGCTTCTACGGAATACGGAAACGTGACGGTGTAAAATCCTCGTACTATGGGTATTGTACTATGTCTGTTCCACATGCATGGCAGAAAGCAAGTAATACAACACAGCGTGATCTGACATCAGCCACTATAATCTGTCAGCCCCTAAGTGCAAACTTAGTGTGATATCCACTATCAGGTATTGTATCAATGTATGGTTAAAATATGACAAGTGTTTTAAGTGGTGAGTAGAATTAGAAAAATGTTATTTAAATGACTGTAGAGTGCATGACACAATGAGAATATGTGACAGTATGTGACAACTTTATCCCAAAGAAAAACAAAAATCTTCATTTAAAAAAAAAAGTGTAACTGTCTTTTAGCTCTTTGACCTTTTCTTTAGCACAGTGCGTAAACATCAGAAAATGCTGATTGCCAATAAATACGTCAACAGAGCCAATGTTTGTCAATATCAGCTATAAATCCTCCTGCTAATTAACAGTGGTCAGCAGAGGCTACTGTGCATGATTCTCCATTGGCAATGCACTGGCTGTAGAGAGCTACAAACATCATGTCTGTTGCCAGATCGAGGATATAAAGGATATAAAGCATATGGTGCTGTGTGGGCCACTCTTACTCGTGCTCTTGTTGGTCGATCAACCAGCCATGGAGAAGAGTTGCTTAACATACAAAGAGTTCAGTTCATTTTTATTTCAAACACGCCTGGTGTGTCAAGAGACACTTTTTGCTCTTTTGTATTCTGACGTTTCTCCTGCTGCTTTAATTTATGATCGGGATACACTGTTAAACATCAAAGACTCAATGGAGATCTACTG
This sequence comes from Aulonocara stuartgranti, assembly GCF_965226115.1. Classification (NCBI taxonomy): domain Eukaryota; kingdom Metazoa; phylum Chordata; class Actinopteri; order Cichliformes; family Cichlidae; genus Aulonocara; species Aulonocara stuartgranti. The sequence continues at coordinate 27,670,920 of NC_138955.1, read as the reverse complement.
TGACAGCTGGGACAGCTACAGAAAAACCTTTCCTCCTCCTCTGGAGTGTTCCGCACCTGACTGCGTGCTACTGTGCACAACCCGCGGCATTTACACCCTCAAGAGACGAAAAAGGGGAACGAGGGCCGGCGTCCAGGTGAAACGGAGAAGGTACCGGAGGCTAGCTGCTTGGCTGTGGGGTGACTCTCGGTGCCTGCGACCAGTTCCTCTCCTGTCCTTTGTTGGGGATGTTACGCCGCCGCCTGGGACCCGAGCCCCATGGCTCGAAAGCAGTTTGCTCACTCTGTGTCCGTCATCCATTTTCCGTTTTGCTGGTGACAGCTACGTCTGCTCATCGATCAAGGTTTTTCCCAACTCTGGAGTCGCCGCCCTGCCCGGCAGGTCCACAGGTTTGCACAGGTGTTTAATTCAAGTACCGCTGCAGTCAGCTGTAGATTCCGCAGATAAACTGTCATCAATTCGGTTCGCCCTGCTTAACGTTCGCTCTATAACGAACAAATCATTTATTCTAAATGATCTTTTTATTAAAGAGTCTCTAGATTTTATGTGTCTGACTGAGACTTGGCAGCAAAATAAGGATTACGTCCACTTGAATGAAATCTGCCCGTCTGGCTGTTCTGTCATTGGAACTCCGCGTCTTTTAGGACGTGGTGGAGGACTTGCTGCTGTTTACCAGGACAAACTCATATGCAAACTGGTGACCTCGGACTTCTTTTCTTCATTTGAGTCACAGATGATGAAGGTCGGTTCTCTGAAAACCTTTTACTGTATTTTAATCTATCGACCTCCTGGACCTGCTGGGGTCTTTCTAACTGAATTTAACGACCTTCTGACATCGATCATTAAACTGGAGAAGGTTGTAATATTGGGAGACTTAAACCTTCATATTGATGACGCTTCCTGTAACACTGCTGCTGAGCTCATCACTATCACTGAGTCTTTTAACTTTAAGCAGCATGTTTCTGGCCCCACACATACGAAGGGCCACACTCTTGATCTTGTTTTCTCCCTGGGTTTAAATATACATGATGTATGTGTGGAAGATGTCCATGTGAGTGACCATAGTTGTATATTCTTTAATTTGTCATTTTACGTGGATCCTTCACCTCCTAAATTGATGATCCAAAGGCGGATTATAAACCAGGATGCTGCTAGAAGGTTTTCTGCCATGTTTGTCCCTCGCATGGCTCAAAATGATATGGATTCACTTATTTTGTCTTTTAACAATCAATGTAAATCTATTTTAGATACGGTGGCACCTCTGAAACTAAATGTTGTCCATTCTTCTTCAAATTTCTGTCCTTGGATAAATGAAAGTATTCGAAATTTTAGGAGATATTGTCGCAAATTAGAACGTTTATGGAAGGCTTCCAAGCTTGAGGTCCATAGGGTACATCTCAAGGAATCAATTTTCTCACTTAACGACATGATAAAAAATGCCAGAACGGAATATTTTGCTAATCTAATAGCTTCAAAAAAGAAAAATCCCAGAGTATTGTCTCTCCTGATATTCCTCATGTACCAGTCTATACTAAATCTGATTGTAATGACTTTTTAAACTATTTTGTTAATAAGGTTGCTGCTGTCAGGTCTAATATTTCTCCATCATCCTCTCAGTATCACACTGACACGTTGCTTACCTCTGATACCTGGTCCTCTTTTACTCCTGTTACCTTACAGGACATCAGTGCTCTGCTTGGTCGAATGAAACTGACTTCAAGCCACCTTGATGTACTTCCTCCATCATTTTTCATTAGTGTGTTTGATTCTATTGGCCCCTGTATTCTGGAAATAATTAATACTTCTCTGTTCTGGTTATGTTGGATCTCAGCTCTGCTTTTGATACTGTTGATCACAGCATCATGATAAATAGGCTGAAGGACTTGTTTGGGATTACTGGTGTTGTTTTAAAATGGTTTATGTCGTATCTATCTCAGAGATCCTTTACTGTCTGTATAAATCATGTGCTGTCGGAAACATCAGTTCTGCCTTCTGGGGTACCTCAAGGATCTGTTTTAGGTCCTATTCTCTTTTTGCTGTATATACTCCCTCTAGGCCACATTATCAGACGTTACAGTAATATTTCTTATCATCTCTATGCTGATGACATTCAGTTGTACTGTTCTTTCAAAGCTTCTGAGTAGTTTAAATTGTCTTGTTTAAATAATTGTCTGTCAGAAATCAAACAATGGTTAAATGACAATTTCCTTCAGTTAAATGCAGATAAAACAGAAACTTTGATTATTGCACCTGATCACATGCTCTCAGAAATTAGGCAGCATATCAGTTTTTTAGACCCTTCATTTCAGTCGAGTCTCAGAAACTTACGTGTTATATTTGACAGTTCAATGTCTCTTGAGAAACACTCTAAACAACTTGTCCGGAACTGTTTTTATCATCTAAGAAACATTTCTAAACTCAAGCTACTGGTGTCAAAGGCAGAACTTGAGATGATTATTCATGCTTTTATCTCTTCTCGTTTGGATTTTTGTAACGGTCTTTTTACGTGTCTCAACAAATCAGCTCTGGATCGCCTTCAGTCTGTACAGAATGCAGCGGCAAGACTTTTAACTGGTACAAACAAGAGGTCACACATTACTCCAGTTTTGGCTTGTCTTCATTGGTTGCCTGTAAATTTTAGGGTTCATTTTAAAATTTTAGTTGTAACTTTTAGAGCTCTGCACGGTGAAGCTCCCCAGTATATCTCTGACCTGTTGAAACCTCATGCTTCATCCCGAGCACTTAGGTCTTCAAGTCAGAGGCTACTGGTGATCCCACGTACTAGGTTTAAAACACGTAGGGATCGAGCTTTTCAGGCACTGGCACCTAGGCTGTGGAACTCTCTGCCGTTGTCTTTACGCTGTCTAGACTCTACTGACTCCTTTAAAAAGCAGCTGAAGACATTTTTATACAAACGGGCTTTTAATTAATTTTAACTTGTATGTCTGATCTTATTGTAAAGCACTTTGTGATTTTTTTTTTTATTTTTTATTTTATCTGTGAAATGTGCTATATAAATAAATTTTACTTACTTACTTAGTTCACAATCGTTACAAAATATCATTCCATTCTTTTGTTTGAAAAGGAGTAGGCAGAAGTATACACTTATTAGTCCCTACTTGAAATGAAAACCAATTGTTTAAAAACATGAAAAGTGTGTGCAACCACTCTCTGTACTTTCCATAATGTATTTTTCCACCCACATTATTTTATGTATTTTTTTTTTTTAAGTTTCAAGATGTGTGGTTTTTTTCTTCATGGTAAACTCTACTGTTGCTCCCTTCCCTATTCTGGTCGGCTAGTCAACCAGTGGTATTCAAGTTATGTACTTTCAGGTTTCCAGGGTACTGGACGGGAGTATGTGTAGGTTTGCAGTCTGCCGTCTCCCCTTTATAAAATATCTTTAGAAAGGGGCAATACCATGGTATGATAAACTAGCTTCAAGGAAAAGGTTAAAATAGTTGCTTATGTTGAAATGTTTGCATGGTTGTATTTGTTAAAAATGGGGACTTAACTTGGAGGTTTGAGGGGGGAATGGGGCTCTCATTTCAAAATCTTGAAATTGTGTTTGCAGATATAGATGAGCTTCAGTTCAATGCATCTCCTGAAGATTTCACCAGCAAAAAAATCACTACAAAGATCCTGCAACAGATTGAGGTCAGTTTGTTCCATTTTTGTCATTTCATCAATCTGAAAATTTCAAGACTTCCTTAAAAAAGACTTCTTGAAAGTCTCTAAAAAGTTGGCCTTTCAATATTGTCAAAAATCACAACTCCCTTTTCTGTTAACATAATGTGTTGTAGTGCACAACGTGCAACACCAGGTTTCAGTATAGTGATTAAAATGTGTAACCTGCTGAAACCTCAGACAATTATGGTGGAAAAAACCCTAAATGCAATACAAGCTCCAGTGAGTGCTATAGTTCATTAGTTAACGATGTCAGGTTTTAATTGAATGTTTTGGTTTCCCAGGAGCCTCTAGCCCTTGCAAGTGGAGCGCTGCCCGACTGGTGTGAACAACTCACCTCCAAGTGTCCTTTCCTCATCCCTTTTGAGACCCGACAGCTCTATTTTACCTGCACTGCTTTTGGAGCCTCCAGGTGAGTGTGATACAGGAGTAAACAAACATACCACACATAACTTGAGGCATCTCAGCTCAGTTTTATTTATATAGCTCCAGTCCATAGCAGTAGTTCCCTCAAGACACTTGATATTACAAGGGAGAGACCCTCACAACACAACTTAAAAATGTGCTCCTTTGTGCTTATAACATAAAAATTGTAAAGTAAAATAATAAAATAAAATCGACAACAATTTCTTTTGTTATCGATTTAAATGTGACTCTTTGAAAACATCATTTTATGACTGACAGATTTAGCATTTTGGTCTTCAAAGACGGTAGAAAGTCCCGTTATCGACATTTGAATTTGGCCTTTTTAAAGTTTAACCTTGAAGACCACGTCCTGTTGGTGTACTTCCAACACTCTGGCCTCTGACCCCACTCTGTCTGCAGGGCAATTGTGTGGCTCCAGAACCGTCGAGAGGCAACCATGGAGCGTTCTCGGCCGTCCACCACAGTGCGGCGGGACGATCCTGGTGACTTCAGGGTGGGTCGACTGAAACATGAACGAGTGAAAGTTCCCAGAGGAGAGACTATGATGGAATGGGCTGAGTCCGTCATGCACATCCATGCTGACCAAAAGTCTGTGCTAGAGGTGAGAGGTGGTTTGTTTTTTAACAAATCACAAAAGAAAACCTTCTGTGTCTACTGCTAGATTTGCAACATGCATTACAATTATCGGTCCGTGGCATGCCAGGCTAAGTGTGTCTGTGTGTGTTTCCAGGTGGAGTTTCAGGGTGAGGAGGGAACGGGTCTCGGTCCAACTCTGGAGTTTTATGCTCTGGTGGCTGCAGAGTTTCAGAAAACGTCACTGGGAATCTGGCTGTGTGATGATGACTTCCCTGACGATGAGTCACGACAGGTCAGTATTACCACGTTCACAAAGTGACAGGTTTAAAAGTAAAGTTTGTGAAGAATCCCATTCTGTCATATTAGGAGACATTAAAATGAGGATCAAACAATGAGGTTAGTATGGCAAAATAATAATAGAAAAGGGTTGTTATTGTTGCTGTTGTTATTATTATTATTAGTAGTAGTAGCAGTAGCATTAGTGTTATATATTTAAATGTTGTAATGTCAGTGCTAGTCTGTCTTAGTAGCTGTGATCAAATTTGAAGGTGGCATTAAAAGCCAGTGGTCATTAAGCAAGGGAAAATAATGTAAGTTTAAAAATAGGGATAAATTTATCAAACAGTGACAGTGATGATGCTTTTTTTATGTAAGAAGTAGAGATGGCACGATACCACTTTTTTATGTCCAATACCGATATCATAAATTTGGATATCGGCCGATACCGATATGAATCCGATATAGCGTGTTTCTAATAGAGATGGACCGATCCGATATTACGTATCGGTATTGGTCCAATACTGACCTAAATTACTGGATCGGATATCGGAGAAAAATAAAAAATGTAATCCGATCCATTAAATATCACGAAAGCACCTCACAAAACTTGCAACACGCCGTAACTCGCCTGAGAACGTTAGCACGTCGGAGCAGTATGCATCACGTGATAGAGCGGCTGTGGCATGCGGGACCTGTCCTGGTCTGGATAGCATTTGGAGCTTCGCTAGCAACCCGGCATTTCATCTCCGACAAAGTTATCCCCGAGAGAAGTAAAGCAAGTGTGTAAGTCCATCTCTGAATGTTTGTAAAGCATTCCTGCGTTAAGCTTACCAAACGATATATGGAGCGACTGCCTCTTCTGGCTGCTACTTCAATCATGAAACTGCTTAATGATCAGCTGATCGGCTTTTCTGTCGCGAGTCCGTCTCTCTGGTTTGTTTTTGGCCCACTTTGCACCAGAAAGAGGAAACCAGCGGCTGAACAACAGCAGCACGTTTAAGCTTGATCAGCTGTTGTTAGAATTTATTTAATATTACTTTCTACTCGAGGATCTTTTTCTACGTAGCTGACGGCTGGTAACTGTGCAGGGGCGGATCTAGCAAAGTTTAGCCAGGGGGGCCGATAGGGCATTAACAGGGAAAAGGGGGCACAAAGACATACTTTTCTTTCTTATTCTCATTTAAAATGTCTAGCTTTTAATAAATAATTATCTGACACCCAAAGTTTTAATTTGATGTAAAATGAATAGAAGTCAATTACTGTATATAGTGACTATTAAGTCTAATATATATACCCTAGTAAGCTATAGTACTTTTTCCTTTGGGAAGGTACCATCTGTGCAGTCTGCAATTTTGTTGAAGAAAGATGTTGAATCTATTTAATATTTCTTGAAAAATAATTGATTTCTGTGCTTTTTTTTTTCCACACTGCATCAAATTAAGGTTGATTACGTTGATTAAGCATCATGAGGTGGAGCGTGAGGGGTGGTTCCCTATTTTTTATTTATTTATTTTTGTTGTTGCTGGGAGTTGGAACCCTATTAGTTAGGTTGCTTAATATTTACGCTAAGTACTCTTTAAAATACCAGAATAGGGAGGATGGTGTAGGTTTAAGTTTATTAGATTGATCAGTATTGCTGAACTATGAAATTTTTTTTTTTTGCATACAGGTATAACAGAATAGCTTTAGTGTAGTTGTTGTTTTAAACTTGAGTATGAACTTATACAAAATGCAGCAAGATATTTAAAAAACAGTTTTGTTGATTAAAAAACACTATATCGGATTCATATCGGTATCGGCAGATATCCAAATTTATGATATCGGTATCGGTATCGGACATAAAAAAGTGGTATCGTGCCATCTCTAGTTTCTAATCAATAAAACTGTTTTTATAATATCTTGTTGTTGTTTTTTTTAACTTCAGTTTGAGCTTATACAAAATGCAGCAACACTAAAGCTATTCTGTTATACCTGTATGCAAAAAATACACTGCACCCAAAATATTTCATAGTTCAGCAATACTGATCAATCTAATAAACTTAAACCTGCTCCATCCTCCCTATTCTGGTATTTTAAAGAGTAAGCAACCTAACTAATAGGGTTGCAAACTCTCAGCAAAAAAAAAAAAAAAAAAAAAATAGGGAACCACCCTCCACCTCATGATGCCTAATTGACGTAATCAACGTTAATTTGATACAGTGTGAAAAAAATGCACAGAAATCAATTATTTTTCAAGAATAATTAAATAGATTCAACATCTTTCTTCAACAGAACTGCAGACTGCACAGATGGTACCTTCCCAAAGGAAAAAGTACTACAGCTTACTAGGGTATATTAGACTTAATAGTTAATATATACAGTAATGGACTTCTATACTTTTTACATCAGATTAAAACTTTGGGTGTCAGATTCAGATAATTATTTATTAAGAGCTCGACATTTTAAACGTAGAAAAGGATCCTGGTGTAGAAAGTAATATTGAATAAATTCTAACAACAGCTTATCAAGCTTAAACGTGCTGCTGTTGTTCAGCTGCTGGTTTCCTCTTTGTGGCGCGAAGTGGGCGATAAACAAACAAGAGAAACAGACTCGTGACAGAAAAGCCGATTAGCTGATCATTAATCAGTTTCACGTTTGAAGTAGCAGCAGGAGAGGGAGGGGGAGAGAAGAGGCAGTCGCTCCACATATCGGTTGTTAAGCTTAACACTGGAATGCTTTACAAACATTCAGAGATGAACTTACACACTTGCTTTACTTCTCTCTGGGATCACTTCCTCGGAGATGAAATGCCGGTTTGGTAGCGAGGCTCCAAATACTCAACCAGACCGCCGACAGGTCTCCCACGCCACAGCCGCTCTATCACGTGATGCATACTGCTCCAAGGTGCTACGGTTATGAGCCGAGTTATGCCATGTCGCAAGTTTTGTGAGGTGCTTTTTTGATATTTAATGGATCAGATTACATTTTTTTTATTTCTCTCTGATATCCGATCCAGTAATTTAGGTCAGTATCGGACCGATACGTAATATCGGATCGGTCCATCTCTAGTAAGAAGTACCACAAAAAGTAAGTTTTAAAATTAAGGAGAAAACCCCCCAAAAGAGCCTTGATTCCTCTTTGCCACAGCAGGAATCTTCAGTGCCTTAGCTCATTTTAAAGTAACAGATGAGAATTAACAGATGTCCCTCTTATGTTTGTCTCAGGTGGACCTGGGTGGTGGACTGAAGCCTCCCGGTTACTATGTGCAGCGTTCCTGTGGTCTATTTCCAGCTCCGTTCCCTCAGGATAGCGAGGAACTGGAGCGAATCACCAAACTCTTCTACTTCCTGGGCATCTTCTTGGCCAAGTGCATTCAGGACAACCGGCTGGTCGACCTACCAATATCACAGCCCTTCTTTAAGCTGCTCTGCATGGGGGACATCAAGTCTAACATGAGCAAGCTGCTATACCAGTCTCGAAGCTCACCGCAGGGTAACGACCCTGAGCGGCCCCACCTGCAGCCCTTCCTGCTACTGTCTGAGGTACAGTCTGAAGCATCGACTGAGGAAAGCCAGGAGACTTACTCAGTGGGCAGCTTTGATGAGGATTCCAAATCTGAGTTCATCATGGACCCACCAAAACCAAAACCTCCAGCTTGGTACCACGGTATCCTGACCTGGGACGACTTCCAGCTTATCAACCCACACAGGTCTCGAGACAGTTTTTAATGTTTAGCGTTCTCACAGTCAGCCTGAAAGCTCATGTTTTACCCAAGCAGGTCACCCTCTAGCTCACTGCTGAACCTGAACACATCCCGTGACATGTAGTACTGCTGAAGTTAAGTTCTAAGAAAACCATGAAATATAAGATGTGAGTTTTGGTCATTTTGAAACTTCTTGAAATCTGAGCAGCCTTAATTTTAAAGCACTAACAACAGAAACTTGGAAAGTGTCTGCCAACACTAAAAGGCTTGTGTTATCATCTGCACAAGCTGATGTGGTTTAACAACATTTGGTTCAATTTTGTTAAAGTGAAGCATGACTGAAACCTCATTCAGACAGAATTAACATGCAAAGTTAAGGAAGCAGAGCATAAAAAGAATATGTATTTTAAACTTGTGAAATTCTAGGATCTGTTCTGGTCTGCAGCAGAAACACAAATGGGGAGAGAGACGCACTAAATGAGTAGGAAATGATAAAGTCAGAGAGAAAGCAGGTCAACAATAGAATAACTACACTACAGCAGACTCATGATGCCCTTTTCCTCTCGCTCCTCTTCCTGCCTCCTCCAGGGCGAGTTTCCTGAAGGAAGTGAAGGATCTGGCAGTGAAGAGGAGGCAGATTCTGGCCAGTAAGAGTTTGTCTGAGGATGAGAAGAACACTAGGCTGCAGGACCTGATGCTGAAGAACCCGCTGGGCTCTGGACCTCCCCTCAGTGTCGAGGACCTCGGGTAAGAAAAGACGCATACAAAGGTGCTGAAGGTGTTACTCTTGTGGTAACGCGATCTGCATCTTTAGTGTTTGCTTAGAAGGGCTAGAGGTTAGTAAAGACCAAGACCAAGAGGACCGTGATAATAGCTGCTTTTTACTGTTACGCCTATAGTCCTTTTGGGGATACCAGACTGTAGATATAGTTTTTAATGCTCTAAATGTTTCATTTTAACATTGCAAGTCTAAGGGATTCACTTCCTTTTGGGGCCAGCCTCAAGTGGTACCTAAAGAAACTGCAGTTTTGTTGTGTGTTGGCTTTGTTCATCAGCCTCAGGGGGTTCTCCTTGCTCTAATCACAGCATACACAGCACGCTGAAGTCAAACTGGAGCTACCCTTTACCAAGAGCTAATAATAGCATTAGCAATTCATTTAAAAATCAAAAAAGACAAATGAAATGGCAAAGAAAGTGGTACATAGTTATTTGGGAAAAGATGAAGATGAGTGGTACCAGGAAAGGTTTAGCATTTGTTTGCTTAAAATAAACAACTGGACTGAAACAAAATGACATTCACTTAACAGCACTATTTTCTTACAATAATGTTTTCACCAGAAACTGAGATGTGAAAAATCTTGTTTCATGTGAGACCACATGGGTTAGAATAAAGTCTTATGAAGTATTTGGGTACCGAGATTTAACTAGGCAATCTTTGTTGTGGTCAAAAACATCTGAGCAGAGGAGCAGCTCAGTAAATAACTTGTGTTCTAGTTCCAGCTGACAAGCACACATGCTGTCAGGACTGTCGAATACTTGAGCTCAGTATTTGCAGTGAAAGAGTTTGCACAGCAAAAGCAGAAAGTTTACGATTTTTGACTTGTTTTCCCATATGACACGGACCAGATGTTTGACAGCCACTTGAACTTTTCTCTGCAGGTTAAACTTTCAGTTCTGTCCATCCTCCAAGGTTCATGGTTTCTCTGCAGTGGATCTCAAACCAAATGGAGACGATGAGGTAAAAATGCCTCAGAGCAAGCTTCTTATGTGGATGGAAATATCTTCACGTAAATTTGCACATTTTACAAGAGTTCACTGAGTGTTTACTATGTGTATAGATGGTGTCCATGGAGAATGCAGAAGAGTACGTGGAGTTGATGTTTGACTTCTGTATGCACACTGGCATCCAGAAACAGATGGAGGCCTTCAGAGGTAAATGTGCAAAACTGGCACATTACTTCTCTACAGTGTCCTGTCTGTGGAGAAATCTGTTTTGCCCTCTTTGCTAGTTTTTCAGAAAAAAAACCAAAAAACACAAAATAAAATGGTTTCCTGTTTAAACGAGGAAAGAGGTGGACAACATAAAGCAAGAAAGTAGTGCTCTGTGTTCACAGGCAGTTGTTTTAATGCTGGGAACGCCCTTGACCTAATTGGACTTGGTCTTGGTAAAGTTTGAGCTTTACCGAGGCCGACAGGAGGAGATGCTATTGGCAACAACATGAAATTTTGAAAAATACACAGCTGCCAGTCTATTCTCACACCTGTTTCTAACCTGAGCTCCTTACTTTTTTTTTTTTCCCTAAAGATTGACTCTCATTTTAGACCCTTATGTTCTCTCGACTCATTGTCACAATAGAATTGATTCCATTGCGACAAGAAACTTTTTTGGTTCCCTTTCCCTGGCAGTTTAGTAAATTTGTGATTATTTCTAAAATCGAGTGAATACTTGGGTATCTAATATCATAAATGTTTCCTCTCCTCCTCAGAGGGTTTTAATCGAGTGTTTCCAATGGAGAAACTAAGCTCTTTTAGCCATAAGGAGGTGCAGATGATCCTCTGTGGCAACCAGTCCCCTTCCTGGACTGCTGACGACATCATCAACTACACAGAACCAAAGCTTGGTTACACCAGAGACAGGTATGACATGTTACATCAACACTAATGGAAACACCAAAAGTTGATTCTGTTCATCTGGACGGAGCGTCATGGTAACGCTATGTCCAGATGAACAGAATCAACTTTTGGAGATTTACTTTCCTGGGTGATTGAGAATGCTAATGGAGACACTGAGCCACGGCATCGTGTATTTAACCTCTCCTCTTCCTTCAGCCCTGGCTTCTTGCGGTTTGTGCGAGTCTTATGTGGAATGTCATCTGATGAGCGTAAAGCCTTCCTGCAGTTTACCACTGGCTGCTCCACCCTGCCACCTGGTGGTCTTGCCAACCTTCACCCCCGACTCACCATCGTCAGGAAGGTAAACTGGCTCTCTGAATGACTGAGTTTGTTAATGTGTGTAGTTTTAGTCAGTAAGCTGACTGACTGTTGCCTCCGTAGGTGGATGCCACAGACTCCAGCTACCCATCTGTCAACACTTGTGTTCACTACCTGAAGCTGCCCGAGTACTCATCTGAGGACATCATGAGGGAGCGCCTGTTAGCCGCTACCATGGAGAAAGGCTTCCACCTCAACTGACCACCGCTGCCACACTGAGCATGCTTCTCAAGTCATCTGTCCGTCTCGCCTTGTGACTGACGGATCAGCCAGCCAATCCAAACCAGCTGACTGACTGACGGCCGGACCTCCTGCTACAGGAGGAGGAGGATTTATGTTGCAGAAACAAAATGAAAGAAACGCTGTCACATCTTTCACACCTCTCTGACCGCCTCCTTCATCATCAGCAGCAGCATCCTCTTCCTCACCATCCTGAGCTGCTGCTGCTGGTCTGTTCCCAGCTTTGATGCTGCAGGCTTACGTGTGTGTGTGTGTGTGTGTGTGTGCGTGCGCTGATCTCCTCCTCCTGTCTGCTCTCAGTTTGGTGCCTGGTTTGACTCGTAGCTTCTGTTTTCACTTCCTCCTCCCTGAAATGTTCATGGATCCCCACCTCCCCCCATTTATTGCTTTTTGTTTTTGTGTGTGCGCGACAGTTCTCTGGTTGTTACTGACCAGTTGTAAAGGTCAAAGGTCAGAGAGCCTTTGGTGTTTGTTTTACAATGAAGCTATAGAGACAAAAACACTGGCTGTGTGCAAGGCACATCTAAAGAGAAAGATTAAAATAAAAAAAAGAAAGCTCTGCTATCCCTGTATTTTCTTTGTATATTATAAACATTTATTTAACTCAAGTTGCAATTTGAGGTAAACAGATATTTTCAAATGTGTATGCTCCAAAAAAAATAATCATTAAAATGTTTGCAAAGTATGAAGTAAAGAATGAGTCTTGTGGTCTGTGGAAGAATATGAATCTTTGATATTTTTTTTTTTCCCATTTCGTTTGCACGTTTAAGTGTTTCAGTATTACAACCGCACTTCAACCAACATGAGGCTGAAGCAGATTTATCATCTACAGCAGTCCAGTTGCTGAGAATCACCGCGTAGAGATGTAATTGATTTAGATATTTATCTTGTAGCCTTTTTCTAAAAATTTTTTGCAAACTTATCATACAGATGTTTCAGTATTAAGGATATATTTTAAAAAAATGAACTAGAGTTATAGAATTTTTATTTATTTATTTTTTTTATTGTTTTATTACATATTAGACATAATACCACCAAATGTCTTTACGTTTTGGTTTGTTACAAACAATTCCTGTGGTCTGCCAATACCCCGAAAGGCAAATTAAAAATAAAAAAATAAAATGTAATTCATTCCCCGCTAAATTCACACAACCGGTTTTCTTCCTGAATAAATTCAAACTGGCCAACTTCAGAGGGAGGCTTCCTTCTCTCAGCTGTGCAGATCGAACATCTGGATACACTGTACAGATGTGTATTAATATACTGACCAGAGTACATGTGGGCACTGAGTTCTTTTTATTATTTTAACATCAGTACCTTTAAGCAGATTCTAAATTCAGACTGTAAGCTGCAGGCCAGTCCTCAGCCTGAAGAACAGTCCGTGACTTCCTTTCTTTTTGTTAGCTGTCCACCATCTTGTCAATAGTGGTGAGGGGTGCGAGGATGCGGCTCTTGTTTGTTTCCACAATGTGTCCGTTCTGGATCATCTCATCCAGGATGATATGAACTCGATCCAGATTGAACATTATCTGATAAAGGCGAAGGGTCAAGGAAACAAGGAAATAAAGACAAAGACTCCTACTGAACAACTAGTGATGGGTAATTTTTACATGAATATTTGACCTCAGCTCTAAATCTATTGTGTGTCTCCAGGTTATTTTATTTTTGCCATTCTCTGTCCTTGTCAATGGTCACTGTCCTTCAGCTGACTATACAATGTATATGAAGTAGCTTTTAAATAATAATATTATTTATTATTATTATTTGAAATTAGTTAACAAGCAATTAAAAATTACTGAGCTTTGGTAAAATATACACTGTGCTTTTAGCATGACTCTTATACATGCAGTGTGTGCAGCTGTGGTTGTGTTACAGGATACATCCAGTTCACTCTGTAGGGAGAAATGCACATTAGACTGAAACATTCAAACAGCTGCAGCTTCATGCATTTCAACAGTGTCTTCATTTGTTGTTACAGACATCTCAAAAAGTGTACAATATATGTTTGAAACTGTAATCATTACTTTTAATGCTTGTAAGACTCTTGTGTCAAGCCAGCCTCCAATTCGAGACTTGCAGTCAAGCTAGCCTCGTGTTTGTTTTCTGTTCCCTGTGTATTCAGAGATGTGGAAACCTGACTTCAAAATAAAAGCCAACTTCGAGTAAATTAACAGATATGTTAAGAACATAATAACATATAATTTAGTCTTGTTTACACACTCTAATGTTAGATCCACATGACACAACCTTGTACCCTAGTAGCACCCTGTCAATATCAAGGCCATCTTATTTTGGATTTCAAAGTAAAAGCCCTGTGAATTTTCATTTTTGAACTGCTCTTTCAAATAGAGTAGAATAGAATAAAGTTTTATTATCCCAGGGATGCTCCATAAATCACCCCTCCAATAGCCAAACCCACCTGTTCTCTGATTGGATAGTTAAATTTGTGATTAACATGACATTGGCCAATCAGATGAAAGGAAGAAAAACCGGGTCAAAATTCGTACTTGTAACTTGAGTGCCGAGTTTCACACCTATTAGTCCACACACAAATCTTTTTTACGCACACACAAATTATTTTTACACATACGAATCCTAATTTACAAGTACAAAATATTTATGACCACAATTGGCGCCCATATTTATACACCCTCACAATGGTATCGTGTGTGGGAGTCAGGGTTTTAATAGTTTTGCAATTTTCATTAGTTTTTATTTTTATTTAGTTTTGACTTCAGATTTTCAATTTTATATCAGTTTTAAGTAGTTTTTACCAATTGTTTGCTAGTTTAGTTTAGTTTTTATTTTTTTGAAAATCCTTAGTTTCAGTTTAGTTTTGATTAGTTTCAGTTATAGTTTTAGTTGTGTTTGCAATAATTAAGTGTAACAAAATCCCAGTTTCATCATATCAGTCATTCTCTTCTGCTTATCCTTGGGTATGTTGCTATTCCAGCTACCATACCCTGCACCCTGGATGGGTCGCAATGACCTTGTAGTACCATATCACCCTATTAGAGCACTTCGCTCTCGCTCTGCAGGCCTACTTGTTGTTCCTAGAGTATTTAAAAGTAGAATGGGAGGCAGAGCCTTCAGTTTTCAGGCCCCTCTTCTGTGGAACCAGCTTCCAGTTTGGATTCGGGAGACAGACACTATCTCTACTTTCAAGACTTTCCTTTTTGCTAAAGCATATAGTTAGGGCTGGACCAGGTGACCCTGAATCCTCCCTTAGTTATGCTGCAATAGACATAGGCTGCCGGGGATTCCCATGATGCATTGAGTTTTTCCTTTCCAGTCACCTTTCTCACTCACTATGTGTTAACAGACCTCTCTGCATTGAATCATATCTGTTATTAACCTCTGTCTCTCTTCCACAGCATGTCTTTTATCCTGTCTTCCTTCTCTCACCCCAACCGGTCGCAGCAGATGGCCCCGCCCCTCCCTGAGCCTGGTTCTGCCGGAGGTTTCTTCCTGTTAAAAGGGAGTTTTTCCTTCCCACTGTCGCCAAAGTGCTTGCTCATAGGGGGTCATATGATTTTTGGGTTTTTCTCTGTATCTATGAAGCGCCTTGAGGCGACTTTTGTTGTGATTTGGCGCTATATAAATAAAATTGAATTGAATTGAAAATTGAACTTTTGACAGAGTAGGATAGACATTATCAAATGAGGAGAAGGAATTTTCTGGGATTGAAGATCCTCTGGATGAGTGGCTAAAAGCTATCATTTTGTCATTGATTGGTAATTGACTGATAACTGGCCACATTCACAGCTGTATTGACTTGTTGTGGATGTTGTCTATCCCATGTTTGAGGACTCCAATTAACAGATTGAAAACAGCAACACTAAGGGAAGAACATGCAGTGCAACCCTATCAGTTGCCAGTGTCGGTTGGGCTCTGTGATGAATCAGGTGAGCTGGCTTCATGGCTGAACCAAGACATAAATTGCCCCCAGGTGTTTAGAGGTAGGAAAGGCAAAATGTATATTGCAATTTTGTGTTTAAGCTTTAATGATCAAAAGAAACTGAATCGTGTTTAGAAGATAAGATGCCTGTGTTCGTTTAATGCGTTCCCATGAGGAGGCCGGCTGACGGTCTGGAAGACCCAGTATCTGACCGACTGAATGGGGACGACAGCTGATTTAGCGCTGACTCGACCACAGGACACCATCCCAGTTAAGAGGGAAAAGCTGAAAGGCTGAGTATCACTCTGGAGGGAACCTGTGGGACAGCAGGCTGAACGAAACATGTTTTTTGTTCACACATTAAAACGTGTGAAAGGAGGGAATGTTGGGATTGAAAATGTTTGATTTCTATTACTAAAATAAGCGGTTATAATCATTTTCATACACACATTGCAAATGTGCCCAATAATAAGTTGGCACTAAGTCTTTTGAATTTCAAAAGCTTCGTTCGACGTGACTGTCCGGACTGATATATTGTTGGAAATGACTTAGAGGTGCAGAGGGATAACTGCAAACATGCTTACACACATAGATTATGATTAGAATAAGTCTGGGTCAGAGAGTGCCGAACATGATATTCTAAACCAACTTTGAATCACTAGAAGAACAATGGATAATACCATTAGATTATCAAGGCTAGGCAGAGAGGTGTTTTGCTTTTCTGTCTCTTACAGACGAGGGAGCAGATACCAGACGAGGTCACGGAAATACGAGGATGACACCAAGACTGCCACGTCCGTGCGGGAGGAAGATAGCTCCTTTAATCTATGTTTTTGTCTTACTATATAATGTTGTACAGCACACTTGAGGGTCATCCTTTTTGTGAAACATGCTGCTGGTTCACATAGATGTCCACAGCGCTGTGTAAACTTGTAATTTCAACTGCCAAAAGCAAAGTAAATCCTTTTTTAAAAGACAAACCTTTCTCCTGAGATTCCTTCCAAAAATTGTGAACATGACAACTGTCAATATAGAGTGACATTAACTTGTGGAAACAGCAACTTTGCTTTTAAGAGTGTTCTGAAGTCAGTGAAAGAGTGGGTCATATATGGGCAATTTCAACGGGCCATTACTTTGAAAGGCAAAATTAAGGTGACTTGAAATTGACTTGGTATCCCCGTGAGAGTGTACACTGTTGATCTAGAATGAAATTATCCTGTGGAAACAGCAATTTTCATTTTAAGAGCATTCTGAAGAAATTGAAAGAGTATATCATATATGGGGAAATTCAAAGGGCCCATTAATTTAAAAGGCAAAATCAGAGCAACTTGAAATTGGCATGGTTTTACTGTGGGGTTGGACACTGTCGATTTAAGGTGAAAAATTATCCTGTGAAAACAGGAATTTTCCTATTTAGAGCATTTTGAAATCATTGAAAGTTAAGTCATATATGGGCAATTTGAAATGGCTTTTATTTTGGAAGGCAAAACTCAGACTGACTTGAAATTGACATGGTATCACTGTGGGGTTGGATACTGTTGATATAAAGTGCAACTAGTCTTTGGAAATATGAGTTTTGCTTTTAAGAGCATTCTGAAATAATTGAACTGATCACTGACTTCGTCAGCTGGTGCGAACAGAACCATCTTCGCATCAATGCCAGCAAGAGGAAGGAGCTGGTGATTGACTTCAGCAAGAAGCCACCCACTATTACACCAGTGAACATCCAGGGTTTGGACATTGAAATGGTGGAGTAGTACAAATACCTGGGTGTTCACCTCAATAACAAACTGGATTGGTCCACAAACACAGATGCACTTTACAAGAAGGGTCTAAGTCGTCTCCACCTGCTACGGCGGCTGAGATCCTTCGGGGTGAACAGGACACTCCTAAGGACATTTTACGACACTGTGGTGGCGTCTGCTATTTTCTATGCTGTGGTCTGCTGGAGTGGCGGAATGGCAGAGAGGGACAGGGAGAAACTCAAACTGGTCAGGAGTGCCAGCTCTGTCCTGGACTGTCCACTGAAGTCCATCGAGCAGGTTGGGGAGGAGAGGATGTTGTCTAAGCTAACATCCATCATGGACAACACCTCCCACCCCCTGCATGAGACTGTACGAGCACTGAGCAGCTCGTTCAGCAGTAGACTTACGCCCACAGTGTAGGAAGGAGCGCTACCGCAGGTCATTCTTACCAGCAGCTGTCAGACTCTATAATGCAACTTAACATTCTTTTGGTCATCTTACTCACCAGCTTGTTTACTGTACATTTTATACATATCTCTGTACAATTTTCCAATTTTTCTATACACATTCTGTACACTGTTATCTGTATATACCTGTATATACGAACTTCGGTTGCTTATGTTTATAGGACCACATTGTGTCTTCCTTTTACATTTTATTTTCCCTTGCTGCAAGAGCTCTGTAACGCCGAAATTTCTCATCCGTGGGATAATAAAGCTTTATTTTATTCTAGTCTACTCTATTGAAAGAGTAGTTCAAAAATGAAAATTCACAGGGCTTTTACTTTGGAATCCAAAATAAGATGGCCTTGATATTGACAGGGCGCTACTAGGATACAGGGTTGTGTCATGTGGATCTAACATTAGAGTGTGTAAACAAGACTAAATTATATGTTATTATGTTCTTAACATATCTGTTAATTCACTCGAAGTTGGCTTATATTTTGAAGTCAGGTTTCTACATCTCTTCCCGTAATACTTTGAATACACAGGGAACAGAAAACAAACTGGAGGCTGGCTTGACGCCAGTTTTGAGACCTGCCTTAGACCTGCACTGATAATGGATCCAATGGTTTTCACCCCTCAGCAGTATAGCTCGAGAATGAAGTGAGGTAAAATTTACCAATTCAAAAGGTGCATCTACAAAATAGCTAGTCATTGTGACTTTGACCTCAAGTTCTGAGGCTTTTTAGGATTTTCACATTTCTACCACAGATGCATCTACTAGGATGCTGAGGTGTAGCACTGGCGGCTACCAGTATTTATCTCTGTAAGAACCTCGATCAAACTGAACTCACCACCCGGCTGAAGTATTTATCCAAGACCTCCACAAAGTTATGAACCAGCTCGTAGATGGACAGCTCATTCTGTGAGAGTAAAGAGGAGAAACACGTCCTGTTGACCATTGAAAGGACGAAAGAGGTGTAAAATACCTCCGATCACACTCACCTCACTGTCTGTGATGCCCACCACGATATACAGAGCAGCATACTGGCGGTAAACCAATTTAAAGTCTTTGTACTCCACAAAGGAACACTGCAAACAGAGAGGGGTTATAAACATGATATTGTTATGTTATTTATTTGATCTAAACAAGACTGGGAACTCGCAGACAGACACCTGATCTTTCTTGCGGCTCAGGCAGTAGCGTACTACATCGGCCTCAAGAGCTGCTCTTCTGCTCAGCTCCACAGAGTGATAATACCTGGACAGCCTGGTCTGACCCTGTCGGTTCACCATTAGCACGAACTTGATCATTATCCGATCGGTTGCTGGCTGCAGAGGAATCGTAAAGTCGATATTATCAGCACAGACCATTGCCCCGTGGTATGAGATATTGCAATCTAATACCTCACTCCATACCTGAACGTTTGTTTTACTTACCGCCAGCTGTTAGCTTGTGCCAGTTGCTACATTAACTCCATCAAACGGGCTAAAACGGGAACTTCTGTTAACGAGTTTTTGCCCCAATCTAATGTTATTTTAAACACAATGCTGTCGGTTTACAGGATTAAAGTAAGATTACTGTAAAGTACTGTAAGGGTAAATAAATACCAGCGAAAGAGGACATTCAACAATATACAGCCATAGCATTTGGTACGCATGCGTAGACAGGTGCATTCCAGGGTAACAGTTATTCCCTACATTTGAACGCAAGTACTTTCTACTTATACTTTCAAAACATGCTCGTAATATAAGCTTTAAGACATTTGAGGGAGTAATTATTCCACGCAAACAATCCAAAAGAAAATCCCATTAACGTTTGCATTTTTCTTCTTTGAAAGATGCATAATACATAATTTGTACATAATTTATTGTACTGTACTCACGGTTTAAAAATGCTCGTTACGATCCTGGACGGGGTTTTAGATTCAGCTGTTTAGAAGTTGTGGTTGTGGTACTTAAAATGAGCAATAGACAATAACCACAATGTATCTGCTAGCTAAAGGTAAAACTGCTGTATTTCCCTATACATCTTAATATATGCTCCGTTAAAGAGTTATATTTTACTACCCTTTCTTTTAGCAGTGAAGGTTCCATAATATATTTGGATAGCAGGAAGGGAAAAGGAGGATGGATGTGTCCCGTCAGGCATTGCGGCTGGGTTCTCCCACCTTGACCATCGGATCCGAGAGAGGTCGGGGGAGAGAACAGCAATGGCGGCCGGTTAGCTCTATACAAAACACCAAGTCCCCAATCAGCCGCGCGCACCACATCGCTCCGAGGAAAGCCAGTTTTACACAACACGGCGGAGCCAGCGAGACAGGGACGGAGCTGAGACACGGGCTTTAGGGGGCGGGGATCCCTCCGCGGATCGTTGCTGCCTGTGGAGACTTTCCTTCTACTTAAAAAAAAAAAATTATGGACGAACACCCCGGCGGAGGAGGGGTCGGAACGAGTGCCCCACGACAGCCTCCGCCACCGCAGCAGCAGGGGAATAACAGTAGTGCTAATCCGCCAATTGGAGGCGGTGGTGGCGGAGCAGTCATGGTACCACACCAGCCCGATGAGCTACCTCGGCCGCAGCAGCAGTACACAATCCCCGGCATCCTGCACTACATCCAGCATGAGTGGGCCCGGTTCGAGATGGAGAGGGCGCACTGGGAAGTGGAGAGGGCCGAGCTTCAGGTTAGCCCTCCCAACTTAGCACTGAATTCCAACCATGCTAACCCCCAACAACAACAACATGGACAGTGTGTAGACAATTGGTTTTAGAGAGGTAGTGGCAGTGTTGCAATATTTAATTTATTATTTCATCGATTAGTTAGGCATGGCCTTGGTTTAAACGGGAGGCAAAAGCAGCTAAACTCGATATTTGTAACCCGACTGGCTAAGTGGCTAAGCTAAAGGGTCAGCTCTGGGTTACCGTTAGCTCGACTAGTGGTAGCGCTTAGCTTCAGTCGGTGTCAGACAAATTTAGCAGGTAGCCGAAGCTGTTGTTGTCGTTCTCCTCTGTTAGCTGATTTGTTCATATGAAGCTAAAACGTTCCCACTGTGGCTACTGAGTTCAGGCGCTAGCTGGTAATAGAGAAGTGAATCCAACCGACTGTCAGCTATCTAATCTCAGTCATTTTGGTTTGTCACGCTAGCTGTTAGCAGTGTTAGTCGCTAATGTTGCTTTTGAGTCAACAGCTGGGCCCGAGCGACTGTGATTCACAGCACATAAGGAAAAGAAATGAAATTGGAGGAAAACTACGTAACCATTTAAAAGTTATTCTTTTCAGTATGAATGATGAAATAAACTCAGTAGTTAACTTACTAAGTTAGTATTGAAAGATAAAAAATTTGCGACATCAAAATATTATAAACATGAGATACAAAATAAAAAAACAAAATGTTCAAGCCCGTATATTAGTCATATCTTACTGTCATATTTGCTAAAAATAAAAATAAAAATCTAATTTATAAATTAAATTTAAATTTAAGAATAAAAACACTTGAATTTTAAAATCATAAGATAAAAGGCAGGCCTTAACTATCAGCGTTACAATTGTAAGTTAGGAGGGTAAGACAATCAGATAAAAGGTCAAAGCTTTTAGCAGGCATGATAAAATGAGAGCATTTCTAGTTTTTCACAGTCTCAGGTGGTAGAAGTACTTTCACCTCAGTAAATGGGCTGCCCATGCACTTAAGATGATAAAATGTAATCACCTATTGAATGTGGCATGTACTAATATGATAATCAGTGGCATTAAGTAACAAAACAAAGACATTTTTAAACCATGTAGATTTATTTAAATCCACACCAGTGTAGAGTGCCTTTGGTTTCCTTGTAAAAAGAATAGTGTCTTTGTTTTGTAATAAACAAGGCTAATTCATTGACATATAAATGAGTTATTATCAAATCTTTTATCTGTTTTGAAAGGTATCCATGTAAGATCAGTTTAGTGTTACATAGACTTGGACTAACTAATAGTTTCTTGAAGCTATTTATGACCACTGTTTAGAGTGTATTCACCATGAGGCCATCAAATAGGGTTATGGCAGAACCATTCTATGTATTTATTTGAACAATAGTATTTGCTTTTATAAGTTTCCTGCTACTTGTATAGTTCCTGCTTTAAGAAAATGTTTTAATTCACACAATTATTAAATACATAGAAAATGTATGTAATTTAATACTGCTCTGTATGTGTCTCCAATGGTGTAATGGTAAGAGAAAGGGCACAGGTTTGATTTTAGCCGGCAACATAAATCCTCTTTTGGGTTGGGTCAGGAAGAACATCTGACATCAAACGTGGAGCTACCCGCTGTGGCAACTCTTTGTATCAAGCCTTTGTGACAGGAAAGCAGTCGAAAGTAGATTTTTTACATACATTGTTCTATATAAAGCTCTAATACAGGTCGGAATCACCAGACACCCCACGATACAATATTATCACAATACCTCAGTGATGATATGATGATATTGCAATTTTGAACATTTTGTTTGGGATATACTGAGTATTGCCATAACATATATTATGATTTGTGACCTTTTTTGACTGCAAATAATTTCCTCAAAGTTGAACTTTGTTAGTATTTGTTTTTATCCAGTAAAATAAAGTTGTCTCACTTGAGTTATTTATTTATTTATTTATTTATTTATTTGCTGCAAAATGAGAACGTCAATAGCAACACCTGGTATAATTGTTGCTATAAGATGGATTCAGTCTGCTGTCAGTCTGGAATTGAATGGGGACAGGTTGGCAATTACATCTACTGTTTCTGATAATACAGCAGTAAACTGTGATAAATCATTGAAAATCACACCTGTTGCTGTCTACACAGACAGAAATTCATATTTAAATATTACATTTGCGCTCGATAACCTTCCTGTTCTTTTGGAATGTAACCAGAATACAACTAGCTGGCAGCCAGTTGAGTTGAGTTGAGTTGAGTCGAACTGTGTTCACTGGTAAGGACTCGTTCAGACTCATGGCAACATGTTGGCAATCTGTCTACATTTATAAACTAAACAGCAGCCATTTGCAAACTTACTGAGAGTGACTGCTGTTAGTCCAAGTAAAACTGTGACCTCTTCTTCATAGTATTCCCAAAATATTTTACTTTTATTTAATAAAATACTGATTTTGTCCCTATATCAATATAACCTTGCAATGCAGAATATCACATTACTGTCCTGTATCAATTCTTTCCTCATCCCCAGTAATGTTTAACCTTAAAAATGTAGAACAGTTCAAATAATATGTGATACTTAAAAGTAAAAACCATTCATTGAAGAGATGGGTTTTTTTGTTTGTTTTAAAGTTATAAATAGTTATTACTAAGTACAGCAGAAAGCAGATCTCTCACAGTCAGGCTGCTACAAATCACGCCCATCCAGTTGCAGCTGTGTCACCAAGCCTGTGTTATTTTAAAAAAGCTACCTTAGTTTATGTAATGGTGGACGCTTTTGTGTCTATATCTGTGAAATACCTCTGGGTTTGACCGATTGCCTTGTACTTTGGGACCAGTTAATTAAAAGCCACCATCAATCAAATTTATCACCACTGACCGTCATTGTTTCTTGCAGGCAAGCTCGGAATTGGACTTTGTTCTGTTCTTGTTATTTGTTGAGTTGGTATGTTTATCAGTACCCGAGCGCTCTCCTCGTCCCATTGGCAAAGAGTCAAACTTGTATTGCAGCGTCACTGATGCTGGATGCCTTAAGCGTGACTGTCAGAGCTCCTGATAAGAGTGGATACCAGCTGCTGATAAAGCTTGAGCGGAACAAATAAGTGGAGGTGTGAACTTGGCGTGCAGGAGAAGGGGCCAGTGAGGAATTATTGGACGCTGGTTTATTAATACAAACTGTCAATGAATGAATGTGAGTTAGTATAACCCACAGTCTATGAACTCACAGTGAAAAGAATGAAATGGTGTAGACAGGAGACAAATGTAAAGGAACAAGCGGTAAAGTGTCTCAGTAAGGTGTTAGCCTCACATGTGAACATCACCAGAACATCTTCAGACATTTTTGATCCTCAAAGATGTCTTGTCTTGATTTGGAGTGAGGCTTGCATGGTCCCAAAACATACCAACGGAATGCCTCCCACAGCAAAATCAGAGCTCAGCCCAAATGGCTGAGATTTCATTCCTAGTTTCTCCCTGTTCGTATGAATTTGTATGATTAGATGTGGTTGTTTTGAAGTTACTTGTAAGAAGATTAGATTTTAGCCACATTTTTTGTTGTTGTTGTTGTTGTTTTTTAATTTTCTTATTCTCTCATCCAAGCCCGTGTAGGGATGAACTAGGGGTGCAACGATACACAAAATTCACGGTTCGGTTCGGTTCGATACTTTGGTGTCACGATTCGATATTTTTTCGATACAAAAAAATGTTCATGCCTTTTTAATTTTTCATTTATTAAAATTATAAATTTATATTTTAACTCAAAAGTACAGTTTTTAAATTTAACCCTAACCCTTGTGCGTGTTTTTTATTTTGACAGCGAATGCGCACCTGCGGACCACTTATGTGCAGCCCTGGTTATATAGTTCGTCATATTGCAGCCACAGAAATTATTTTGTCCATGAAACCATAAAGCTGCACTTTCTTTTTGCCTTATAGTCTGATTTGTCATAACTTCTCCGTTTTGTGGTAAGCTTTTCTTTGGCTGTCACTTCTTCACCCTGACCTGTCTTATTTGGCTCAGCAGAACTAAAATATATATATCCTGCTGCTTTTACACACGCACTCACATAAGCTCAGCGATTCTCTGCGCGATCAACCTCTCACATGTTTAAGCTTGCTGTGGGAGATTTCACTTGTCATGTTTGCATAGTAAGCTAACGATTAATAAGACGATGTCAGAGGAATTGGTGCGCAAATTATCATCACTCACAGATCAGTGCTGTCGCTCTCTATACACAGTTCGCACGATTGCAAAGTGAAAGCAAAAAAACAAGCGCAAATTCAAACGCAATTTCAATATGTCACATATTGACAGTGGCTCACCGATGCCAATGACATAATTACCCAGCTACATTTCTGAAAGAATGCAAAAGCATTGACATATATTTTTCCTTCCTACAAAAGCCCGACGGGCAGGGAAGAGATAGATTTTGGTAGCCCGACTGAAAAAAATCGCTAGCTCCAGGACGTCGGGCTAGCGATATTGCAAGCCCTGTATCTGATTGAGGAATCACTCATCTTTGGAAAAGAGAGTTTATTACAGAGAAATGTCTCTTTCCAAAATAAAAGCTATACTATCCGCTTCTTCTGGGCTATATTCTCAGCAGCATAAGGAGAATCATGTGCTAACAGCTGTCTAAATGACTCGGCTAAAGTTAGTAGCATGCTTGTTGTTTTGGTCTTTGCACTAGGATGATGTCGGCGTAAATGTGCAGTCATATTCGTTGTGTTCCCACTAGTGCTTTCAGGTTAATCTCGTTGAAATGACCTTAACGCCACAACACGGCAAATCTCCGTTAACGAGCTACCGCCGATCGCCCCGTGTGTGGGGCTAGACAGCCAACACGTTAACGAGCTAACTGCGCTAACACACTAGCTCCCACCCATGTAATTGAGCATTGCATGGCACATCCAACATACTGTTTTACTTTAGTCCATGACTCGCTTACCTTCAGGGTCATACGTCACATGAAAACCAAAATAATTCCAAACGCCAGATCTGAATGAGGGTGGGGGAGGTCCATGTGTCTTGCTAGCTTGCCCTGCGCTCTTCCTTCTGACTATGCTGTCTGTGTTGAGCGCTCAGTGGATCTGCGCTCGACAGTGCAGCCTAGGCGGAGTAGTCGAACGCAGATTCACTAAGCGCTCAACACAGACAGCATCGTCGGAAGGAAAGTTGATAAAATAAATTACAAATGTTGTATTGTTCGATACATATGCGTACCGAACCGAAAGCACTGTATCGAACAGTTCAATATCGATACGAATATCGTTGCACCCCTAGGATGAACTACAGGATGCACAACCCTTTTGAACAGACAAGTAAAAAAGACAGAATATTTAAAATTTGTGGTCCTGGTTTATTTGACATTTTTCTGTGCTTTGTTTTCTGTCCTTTCATTTGAGCTTGGTGATTGTCAAAACAAGATATCCAGTTAGTTTACATAGCTCACAGAGCACATTGTATGTTAACTGTTCATCTGCATATTAATGCAACTTCTGGGGGCTTATTGCAGATGTTTCTCTGTGTGAAACAACGAAGTTTCGATGGAGCAGCTACAAAGTTTGTTTTTCTTCACGTCAGAGTTTTCTCATCAGGTGGTTTGATAAAAGACTCACTAGCTTTTTCCCAGTAAAAATTTTAATGGTGATTTCAGGAACAGCGCTGCTGTTTTTGGATGTTAGAAACACATTTTCTTCCATGCTACCTGATTTCACCATCTCTCTCCTGCTGCTGTTGTTATTGGTGGTTTTGTTTAAATCTAGGGCTCTGTGGGCTTAATGACATCAGACTTCTTACTCACACACTGCTCCTGAATACGTTTGTATTTCAGGTCTGTTTTAGCAGCAAATGTGGATGAAACCCTCACATTTACATCATTTAACACATCGGCGCCTACTGAGATGTGCATTAAAACGAAACATCAAAGCAAAGAATTTATGCCAAGAGTTTCTTTTAAATCGAATTATTCGATGAATCGTTGCAGCCGTAAATGTCAGCATCACAGGTGTGAAATGCCTACATATAGACAACTAAGTTAAATGGGCCAGCCCAGGTCACCAATATGTGATCCAGGTTTTTGAGTCAGGATTTGACCCATTCGCGATCCAAATACTGGATCAGTGCATCAAGATAAAATGCTCCCTGGCAGACAGAGTTTCACTTGTGGATGTCAGAACTCTGATCCAGTTTGATGTTAGACAAGTCTCAATTCAAGCTATACAGTAACATAAGTGTCTAACTGTGTTCTAAAATCCTGTCTCAATCCACACACAGGCTTTTTAATCCATTATTGGTCTAATTTGCCTAATCTTCACTCTGCTTCAGATTTGTTGGCAACAAACAAATGTTTCAGTTTAGTGGCTGTGACTGTTAAAATGGAAGGACTTCCTGTTTTCTCTGTGTTATTTATTCAAATTCATAATGTACTTCATAGTGTACATTGTTAGTGTGAGAACAAAAACCTGTTGGTGTTGTTTCTTTGTGGTAATCACTTGCGTTTTGGTGACATGGATTCAGCAAGTGTGTCTCTGACGTCTTCTCAGGTTCAGTGATGTGATCTAGGGTCGTCAAAAAGAAAAAGATACTCAAATACTATTGACACTAAAAATTGCTCATGATCTTATATGCTCATTTGCAGCAATATTGATACTGACAGTGCTGTCTTCGCCTCCTCCAGATGACACACAGCCACAGTGCTGCCCTCACGAATAGCTAAGGCCGTTTTTGTGCTCGCTGCGTCGCTTGTGTCGCAAGTGTTGTGTGATTTTTTTTTTTTTTTCTTCTTTCTTCTTCACACAGTGATGACTGATGACACAGTCTCGTGGCATGTCAGCCAGTCAAGCGCCTCTTGATTTTTGTAACTTGGTGTGTATTTGGGGGTGAAAAAAAAGCTAAAAATCGCAAATTATTAGCAATGTATTGGGATAATATTGTAATGTTTGGGTGTGATGAAACAAATGTTATGTTAAGTGTTAAAACCCAGATTGAAAGTGAAAAAGTTAACCAGCACCTAGACAGAAACAACAGCATAAAATACCGTCTTTGTTTGTTTGTTTACTTTTAAAAGTAGTATTGAGTATGAGATTTTTTCCTGGATGTCAGTATGGAGCTTGAAATTTTAGTATCATGACAACCCATAGTCCAATTTATGTCCTGTTTTCCTGCATAAACTGGACAGAATTGATAGATTGCGATCTACCTGCAGATGCAGCATAATTTTGTCCTTCCGCAGCTTCCCTTTTGCACTTCCCTTTTTGCATTCTGTTCTGCTCAAGCCCCACAGGGATCTGCATACCAGAACCTCCAAATGTGAAGATATGTGGCAAAGCAAGTTTGGAGTTTGTCTTTATATAGATAACCTGTTCCTAATAATTCAAATAAGCCTACAAAGAACGCTGTTGTGTAAAACAAACTGACATATGTGATAGGGCTGCCACGATTAGTCGACTATTAAAATCGTCGAAGACTAATTTAATAGTCGACGCGTCGTTTGAAGCTTTGTAAGATCCCAAAAGACGCAGGAATAAGTAGTGTAATAACTGACTGAAACAGAAGATGGCAGCACTGCATGTACAAGGATGCCAGCTGCCATGGAGAAGAAGCTGTGTCCCAGAATTCGTAGCGCGGCCCTGCTCAGTTGTCAACAATGGCAGCAGCTAGTTAGTTTTAATATTACTCATATTATTCTTTCTAGGTCACAAAATAAACATTTAACATATTTTCAGGCGAGAATGTAGCTGTGTAAACTTCAAACATCTGCTCAGTTTATCAAGACACCACATATTTTCAAAAGCGCTCCGATGTTTTATGTGGGTAACAGACGTCTCACCAGCTCGATAGCAAGCCGGGGTTCAAGGCTCACTAGAGCCGGTGAGAACACCGGACTCCCGGCAAATCGTTTTCAAGCCCACCGCTGTCTTTCGCTACTCAGGTTAAACATGTAATATAAGTCACCTAGATAACTTAAAAATGGTATTGTTTGGCTTTTTTTTTTTTTTAGTATTTTATTTATTCCTGAGTAAATCGGTTTGGCTGAGATTAAAGTTATAGTTTTTACACAGCCTAATAAACGTCAAGCAGACAACAGATTATCAGAAGTGTGAGATGCTCGAGAATATACTCCGGTGTCCTGTTATATTTTAGATAGCAAGGAGTTTATTAAACTTCACCGAAACAATCTGCAAATGTCATTAAAATTTAATAAACTCTCATCTTGTCTTTATTTTTAGTTAGCACATACCTTAAACACGTCAAGCTGTAAGCTAATGATAGTTATATAAGAGCAGATGCTGCTGGTGCAATAAGCTGTACGTTTTACGTCCAATGGATGCATGATCTGATTAGTCGACTATTCGCAAAAATAATCGGTGACTAGTTGACTATCAAAATAATCGTTTGTGGCAGCCCTAATATGTGAGCTGTTTGCTGCCTTTGTTCTGTGGTTCTGCGACTTTGTAGAACTCAATCTGATCTTTGCTCACAAGACGTTACTAAACCCATGAGTTTTGATCACGATCAGGTCAAAGGTCGTCTTCTTTACCTGGAGAGAGAGTAGCAGTAGTTGGGGCAGGGCAATGGTAACTCCATGTTTTGATATAGAGGACAGGGCTGTAGCAGCCTGGCCTACTGGGACCTGCTCTGACAGCCTGATCCCAGCTGGACACTAAAAGTAGACAAGCCCGAAATAACTGACACATGCGCACACACACACACACAGACTGAGACCCAAATACCTGTCAGTCATAAACATGATTGAACGATCTGTGACTTTTTTTTTTTTTTTTAAACTGTAATATAATTTTTAGTTAAGTTATCATTTATGTTAGAAGAGGCAGGATTGAAGAGTTCCTCTGGTCTTTGACCTGTTCTTGTTTCTCAAAACATTCAGTGAGGATATTTCTGGATCCTGTGGATGTTTTTGTCATTCTCCACAACTTTAAAAGGTTGAGATCTTTTTGGGTTCTGCTTAAAAGTCTTAAAGACAGGTTGTCAGTAAGTGTTCTCACAAAGGAAACAAGTACAAATCTGTGTCTCTCAGTCATACAGTTGTTCAGAAGAATTGCACCGATGCCCCCAACCCCCATGTTCAGACCAGTCTTATCTGTCAGTGTGGCAAATCTGGGTCAATGAGCTCATTTCACACACACGCACACACCTTTGTCATCATCACCCCAGTACTCTGACTTCACCTTGGTCTCTAAGGAGCGTTTGATTCATGCACACCAGGTGCACTGGTTGGAAGGGGTTTTGTGACCTGTACACATCCAGTGAACTGGCCTTGAGGAGCAGCCTTTCTCAGATTAATGTGATCAACAACAAAGACAAACTGCAGGATATTTTCTAATTAGTCTGAAGTCTCTCTGTAAAAATACAAGCAGTGTGAGGGTAATCCTACCTACAACTATGACTGTGGACGTTTCAACAAAAGAAAAAAAAAATCAGAATCAAAGTCTTATCCAGTTCTGTTCCAGCAAGGAACAATTGCTGGATTTGATAAAATATTGAATTTGTTATTTGGTTAAGTCTATATAGCATTAATTATGAGTATAAGAAGTTAAACCAGTACCTTTTACAAATATGGCAAGGGTAATTGCACAAAAATGGTACAATATGAAATTAGTAGACAGGTCAGTTTTTATATATACTTTCCTTCCAGCATTGTTGTTCTGATTTTTAATTTTTAAAAATGTTTTAGATATCCAATAGAACAGTTTGGCTTATGAAAGTGGTTAAAAATTTCTGCCTAATCAGCTTACGGTTGCAGCAGCAAACATAGCAGTAATAATTTGTCCATTGATACATTGTGCTTACGTAGACATGATTCTAACCCAGACTGGGGGTGTGTGTGTGTGTGTGTGTGTGTGTGTGTGTGTGTGTTTTCACATTTAAACATTACATCTCAATTTCATAAACCTGGATTCGCTTTTATCTTAACCTTAACCTTCCAGCAGTCATTGCTACACCATACGGACAAAAGGGGCACCTACACAATGCATATTTATATACAGGAGCTGCTCTGCTATGGAAAGCCATGCTATAAAGCTCTGGGCACACAGATTTTGTGCTGATGTTAATGACAGAGGAAGTTTAGAACTCTGCAGTTAGTGAGTCATCAGAGCTCTGATTAATTTTATGCTCTGTGTGCCTGTGCTGTCACACCTTCTTGGCTGAGTTGCTG
Source organism: Aulonocara stuartgranti (assembly GCF_965226115.1). Classification (NCBI taxonomy): domain Eukaryota; kingdom Metazoa; phylum Chordata; class Actinopteri; order Cichliformes; family Cichlidae; genus Aulonocara; species Aulonocara stuartgranti. The sequence continues at coordinate 27,640,099 of NC_138955.1, read as the reverse complement.
TAGTTTCTAAATGTTTGCAGCTTGTATGTTGCCACTTACAGATGATTGTGAAATTTCTTCCCTACTAGATGTTTCACAAACTGATTTGTTGTAGTGATGGCATGCAAATTTGATAAGCTCTTTAGAATTACATTCTTTCCTGAATATTTTTAAAAGCAGACTGCATGACTAGGGGCTTTTATACACCTGTGGCAATGGATTAAAAACACCTGAAATCAAAGATTAAGAAAGAGTGGTTCAATCTTGTATAGTGTTGTAAAGATTCTTATTCTATTTACCATTTTTCTCACTCTCCCTCGCCTCACCAGACTTACCTCTTTTGCTTTCTCACCACTGATTGACTCTGGAGTTTGTCCCTTAATTGAACTCACGTGGCACACATAATATAAGGACTGAACTCACTTTAAGCTCCCTCTTTTCACTCCCACATTCGGTGGCAGCTGAGGTGAGTTTGATTTGTTCTTCTAAATTTAAAACTTTATTCTTAAGTTAGTGACTTACAGTCGAACCTTGTTTACTCTTTCAGAGTTTAGCAGTCCACATGTGTCTTCCTTTAAATTATCACCAATTACACTGAAATAAACTCAGATATATGGCAACTAATTGATGGCTGTTTTCTTTGCATTCTGCCCGGATGAGGCCATGGTGATAACAATTTCCACCTTCCTTTGAAAAACCACCTAATTAACATATAGTGTATATGTGAAGCTGTGCAGTGAACACACTGTGACAGTCTGCCTTAAAAAAGAAAATAAGAGCAATTATATTTACACATGCCAAGTGCTGACACTCACTGTCCAAACATGTGGTCTGTGGAGCTCAAATGCGAGCCCAGTGTTGTTGTATCTCCCCAATTATAAATCAAGTGCAGGACTCGAGGCACTTAAATTAGACAAAACACTGCTGCAGAGTTTTCTTTTGGCGGTGTTTTGGCTTGAAATTTTGTCTCTCTGACCCATAAACAAAATGACAGACAGCAAAGAAGCGGTAGCACAGCAGAAAGTGAACCAAGGTGAAGTGAAAGATGGTTAAACTTGTTTTTTTCAAGTGCAGTCAGAGCCTTTGTGTCTAAAAACAAAATAAGCCTTTTTAAAGAAAAACCTGTTCAACGGGCTTAAACTTTTGTTTATTGTATTATATGATTTATTTATTCACTCCACATTTTATGTGGAGTGAATAAATAAAAGTATATTTGCGTTGGGCCCTAGAGACAAAGCACGTACGAACTCCAAAACACGTGCAAACCCCGAAGCACGTCCAAAACACAACAGAAGTGCTCCAGGATGCTAGGAGCAGTGTTGAGCTTTTGTTACCTAGTGGCTACACAAGCCAGGAAGTACCAACGACCACGTAAATTAACTTTTTTTTTTTTAAATTATTTGAATATATATGAGTGCTTGTGTATAAATACACAAACAATACACATATGCTTTCAATTGTGTAATTTAAGTGAACTAGGTAGCTCTGTTTTGGAAGTTCAGTTAATGCTAGAAATGTGTTTTGGAATTTGTACGTGGTTTTTGGAGTTTGTACGTGCTTTGTCTGTAGGGGCCATCGCAGGGCTGTGCGATATGACCAAAATCTCATATCCCGATATAAGAATTTTATCGTCCCGATAACGATATAAATCACAAAAATGTAACATTTTCTGTAAATTCTGTGAATCTCAGGCAGCTCGACTTGCGGGAAGTGTTTCCAGCTGCGCGTCATGTAGCTGGAGTTGAGTGTTTTAACAGATACATGAAACGATACATTTTTAGACATAAGTTGTAACGGCCGCCGTTTTCTTTGTATTTATTACACAGCGTGCTGCGGGGAAAAGCCTGTTCTAACGTTTGAGTCTAAGGTTTATTTTTTAGCACCTGGCGGCTCTTTTTTACTTCTCATCTGTAAATAATCTGCTCTTTCACGTGATTCAGTTTATTTTGAAAAGTCTCAACAGGATCTTGAGCTTTATTGTGAAAGGTTTATGTGGAACATAAACAAGCGGACACGCGATGGTGTTACCGTCGTTGTTGCTAACGACAACGCATAAAGACAGGCGCTTGTCCGTCCGTAGTGTGGTTATATTGAATATAAGAGAAAGAGAGAACTTTAAGAAATGAATATAGCCACTACAGTGACCATCAAAACGGTGAAAAAATATTGCTGTAAACAGTTTATTTTGCGACACCACGAAACAAACGATAGCGTAAAATGAAACGATAGACGTTTTTATATCGTCATCCGATATATATCGTTATATCGAACAGCCCTAGGCCACCGTTTTTTTTTGTTTTTTTTTTAAACCACGTGGTTTTTTTTGTTTGTTTTTTTTGTTTTTACATTAGTAATTCCTTTTGTGCATAATTTTATATTGTTGTTAATAATAAATTAATTAAAGCAACAAAACAACCTGAAGAGCCGGTTGGCAGCCGAAAGAGCCGGTTCTCTGAAAAGAGCCAGAAATCCCATCACTAGTTGACAAGTAGTCCTGAAGAGTGAAAATGGATGATACAAGCAGTCTGTCTTATGCTCTTTAACATGCCAAAAGCTGAAGTGAAACTGAGCGTTAAAAACAATGAAAAGTGTCCACCATAACCAGTGTCTGCACTTTTCATACCGTGTTTTATGATCTTTAGGGTTTCTTTTTCCTCATTTCATCCAGTCAGGGTGAACTCTGCTGTCGCTTTTTCCAACATTATAGTTTGGGATTTTCAGAGGACTGCATGGGAACAAGTTTGCCGGGACTGAAAAACCCCTTTTGGTAGTTCCCTACAGGCAAATACATATGTAAATGGAAATAAATGTACTAGCATAAATTAAGCAGAAGGCAGCGACACACTTCTCCTATTTCAGAGTTCACCAGGAACAGAAGAAGCACACTGTGCCGTTCTTGTAACGCTGCGTGCATGCATTCACAGCTTATACCATCTAACACACTCTCACGCACATATTCTGGTATGTCAGAGTGATCTCTCGGGGGTTGCCGTGGAGCTGTGGCTGTCAGTCATAGAGCTGGCCAATCATAGCGAGGCTGAAATAGTGTGGTTTGTTATGTAATCTTCTTTCTCACATCCCAGTTTACCCCTGACCACTCTCTCCTTCCCACTCTGGCTGTCTCTTTCAATCTGGGGGAGGACCTTTGGTTTTCCTGTTACCAGGCCATGTCAATATGGGCACGCTGGCAGAGAACACTGTGTATAAATGGCTCTTGGGACCTATTAGTGTTGGGTTTCAAGAGCAGCTGCTGGACTGACTGACAGACAGGTGTGGTTAGTGAGACAGGAAGCATTGCTTTCTGACAGGTGAGAGGACTTCACTGGTCAAAAAGAGTCCAGAGTCTAGTAATTCCAATTGATCATCATCTTTCTTTCTTGTCTTTGAGTTTCCACGCAAAACAAAAGAAATATTCTAATATGTGGGTAAATTTGCAGTACAGTGCGGGTTTATGGTCAGATTATGAATCATCACTGAAATTCCATTAAAGAAGAGATTTTTATTACGTACTGACATGTTTCATCCTGTAATTAAAGGTTTTTAAACATTTTAAATGAATAATTATACTGTAAACTGAACTCCTCATTAATGCTTTGTTTGTATGTTTCTCCAGGCGAGGATAGCCTTCTTGCAGGGGGAGAGGAAGGGCCAGGAAAACCTGAAGCATGACCTGGTTAGAAGAATAAAAATGTTAGAATATGCATTAAAGCAGGAAAGGTAAGACACAGAATCTTCATAATATATTAGAGGGTCTCTTTACCTTACAATATAACATGTCTTGAGGTGAATTGTGTTGTTGTTAACTGGTGCTGTGTAAATAAAATTCAGTTGAATTGTTGGTGATCCGTAGGGGTTAAACTGGACTTCACACTGAAGGCTACCAACTATAACTTTAGATCACTGCTGATCTTTAAAAAAAAATCCCGTTAGATCTTTAATTTCCTTATTTTCAGTGCCATGAAAAAATATTTGCTGCCTTTTTTATTTCTTAGTGAGTTTTTTTTCCTCGTTTGTCAAACTTAAATGTTTCAGAAGATCAAACAAATTGTTATACCAGACAAAGATAATCCAAGTATGTACAATATACAGTTTTGTCACAAAGTTGACCTGTTTGAAAAAGTATTTGCCTCCCTTGTTAAATCATAAAGTAACAGAGATTAACCGCATTTTTTGGAAATCTGCGTTTGATTTCACTAGCCACATCCAGGCTCCAAGAGGGCAACAACACTCCTGCAGGAAGCTGCTAAAGAACCCAGAACAACTCCAGGTCTTACTTGCCACAGTTAAAATCAGTGTCCAGGTTTCAGTAATAAAAAAGAGACTGGGTAAAAATTGCACCCATAGAAGAGTTCCAAGGAGAAAACCACTGCTGGCCAAAAAGAACACAAAGGCTCGTCTCACATGTGCGAAAAGCATCTTGATGATTCTCAAGACTTTTGGGAAAATACTCTGTGGACTGATGAGACAAAATTTGAACTTTTTTGAAGGTTTGTGTCCTGTTACATCTGCTGTAAAACTCACGCAGCATGTCATAAATCATCAACAGTCAAACATGGTAGTGTGATTGTCTGAGGCTGCTTTACTGCTTCAGAATCATGAAAAGTGCTCTGTACCAGAAAATCCTGGTTTCCAGCCATCAATTCATCCCACTTGGCTTATGCGATGATCCAAAAACACACACGCAAGCCCACCTCTGAATGACTTTATAAAAACAAGAAAACAAACAAACCCATAAATAAAATCAAAGTTTTTGAGCGGACTACTCCGGATTTAAATCTGATTTGCTAAATAAGTCATTCATGCTAGAAAACCCTCCAATGTGACTGAATTTAAACAACTCTGCTAAAAAATAGTGGACCAAAATTCCTCCACAGTGGGAAGGATCCATTGCCAGTTTTTGCTGCTAAGGGTTGCACAACCAATTATTAGGGTTTTTTCTTTTTTAAATATATAATTTTTTGCCTTTTAACTGGCTTTATTGGATAGAAACAGCAAACATCGACAGGAAAGTGGAGGGAAAGAGAGAGGGAAAGACATGCGGCAAAGGGGAACAGGTCGGACTTGAACCTGGGCCGGCCACTTTCAGCCATGCGGCATATGGTCGCCTGCTCATCTGACTGAGCTAAACTGGCGCCCAACCCGTTGTTAGAGGACTACCGTATTTATGGGACCATAAGGCGCACTGTCGACAAACGGGTCTGTGTTCATACATAAGGCGCACCGCATTATAAAGCGCATTTAACTAAACAAATCAGTCAGAAAAGTCAAACTTTACTCAACTCATTCCGCTTGCTTCCTCCACTTCCATACCATTAATTCATTAATGTTGAATTCTCTGGTAGCTGCTCTATAAACGCTGGAACAACAGTATGTTATTCCAGTGTTTTTCTAATTTTTGCTATGTAACTTTGCACTGTCCACTTTCTGCTGTAACAAATTTCCCACGTGTGAGACTAATAAAGGTTATCTTATCTTACATTAATGACTAACCTCATATTGTGGCTGGACTATCTCAGTTGTTCTCTCCTACTGAAGTTTGGTCCGTTTACAGCACTTTTCCAGACGATTGCATTTGTCAAAAAAAGTGGAAAAAGGTTAGCGTTCATTCTCCAGGTTCAGTTTTATGCTTTGGTATGCTAACATAGCGGTGTCGCTAGCGATCACTAGCACAGCATTATATACCATCTAGCCCAACTTCAGTAATCCTACAAACATCACTATTGTGTAGCTTTCTCTCTACATTCATGTTGGAAGTGATAGCAGAGCTGTACGTTTTATTTTTTTCCAGAAATCTCTCAGTCAGAACATGATATACCATGTTAAGGTAACTAGCAAAACCAACGAGCTAACTATCTACTAACTTCCTGCTAACTTCTAACTCCGTTTAATTTAATAAATTCTGTTTTCATGGATGCCTGGATGTTTAACTTAATTGATACACCTGGTAAAGCAGCAACACTGATCATTTTATTAAAGATGAAAGAATTTACACAGTGTTTGTTTGGGACCTGACATGGACGGAGTTTTGGACCCAGATTACTATGAGCCGCAAGGCTCCTGACTACGGTAGCCATAACGCTCAGACAATTCATCAAGCGGTGCAGCTTCGTAGCTTAGCAAAGTCCTACTAAAACATTTTTTGACAGATTTTTGAGCGCCGTGTACCACATAAAATCCGCTCGAGGTCAGTGTAGCAATGGGAATTGCATTTACCTGTGTGTTCCGCCCGGAGTCTTGAGAGTGTAACACCGGAAGGTGAGAAGCAGAGACTCCGGGTGGAACACACAGGTAAATGCAATTCCCATTGCTACAGTCAGTAAACACAGCCAGAATTCATAGATAAGGCGCACCAGATTATAAGACGCACTGCCGATTTTTGAGAAAATTAAAGGATGTTAAGTGCGCCTTATAGTGCGGAAAATACGGTATTCATTTTTCCACATAGGGCCCGGTAGGTTTGGATAACTTTTTCAGTAAAATCATCATCTAAAACGGTGTTTTGTTTTTTGTACGAGGGCTGTCTAATATCAAAATTTGTTCAACAATCTGAAACTTGTGACAAACATGCAAAAAAAAACCAACAAAGAAGTCAAGAAAGGAGCAAATACTTTTATTTCACTGTGCTGAGTCTTTCACTTCAGTTTGCAGAAGGCTAATTCATTCACAGTCATTGGCATGCTTGGATAGCTTGTCAGGGTTATGTTGTGATGGATTAGAAGTTTGTCTTTGGGTGTGTCGTCTCAGTGTCTGCCACTTGCTTATTTTCCAAGCAGCACAGGTACTCTGAAATATAGAGCACAGAAGTTAATATACCAAATAACCTGGACTAGTGTATTAAAGGGATATGTTTAATTTGTTTGAATACAAAGTTAATTAGCTTTCTATAGTTCTGCTTCAGACTGCTGTTAAATTACTGCTTCGTTCTGTGATTCTTGGGTTGCTTTTGTGCACTAGTGATGTAATAGATTATTTGTATACTTCAGATTCTTTCTGTTTCACTGATAAAGAATCTGCCAAAGCCTTCTTTTAGTTTCATCTGTTTAAGCCATTTACATTTTCACTTTTGCTATGGTGGAAATCTGTTTCCCTTCTCTTAGACCACACACTTTGAGCTTTTTTCACTGTTTTGGGGGTGACAGAAAATATGCATTAAAAATATGTTATGTTAATTTTAATTTTTAACCATGTCAATTGATTGGTTGATGATTAGTTTCTCTTTTTTCCATTTTCAGAGCAAAATACCACAAGTTAAAATATGGAACAGAGCTAAACCAAGGAGAAATGAAGATGCCAAGTTTTGAATCAGGTATGATGTCATACTCCCCTCCACTAATCTCTCATTGTACACATGCTTTATATTCAGTGTGGCCTTTTGTAGACTGCATATAAAAGATGTAGGTTCTTAGCCCCTGGGCAGCATGGTGGTGCAACGATTAGCACTGTCGCCTCACAGCAAGAAACTCCTGCGTTCAAATCAGTCACCTGGTCAGGGTCTTTGTGTTTGGAGTTTTCATGCTGTATCTGCATGGGTTCTCGCTGGGTACTCGGGCTTCTTCCCACAGTTTAAAGACATGCAGTTAGTGGGGTTTTGTAATAAACCGGAAACACATGAGCATTAAACACTGTGATGTAAATCCCTCATCATACGCAGTTCTTTAAAATGTTAATTGTTAATTGGAATTGGATAAGCACAAGAAGATGGATTGATTGATGGACTCCTGACCTTTCTTCTTAGACTTGAACTAACTCACAGCTTTAAATACAACTGATGAAAGCCATCTCTGTTTTGTGTCCAGCAGGCAGTGCTGTATAAATCACTGTTTCTGTTTTTGTCCTTAGACACCAAAGATTCAGAGGTCTCTGCTGTTCATGCCAACAGTCAGCTCACCTGGAAACAAGGAAGACAGCTGCTCAGACAGTAAGAACATTTGAGCACTTGTATTTGCAGTGGAAGCAAAATGCTGAAATAATTTTTTGAATTAATTTGTTAACAAAAATCAGTATTTGACCAAATGATGTGTAGTTTACAGTGTGCACGTGTTTGTTTGGCGGTCAGGTACCTACAGGAAGTCGGATACACAGACACCATCCTGGACGTTCGTACTCAGAGGGTTCGCTCTCTGCTTGGCCTGTCGGGCTCAGAGCAGAATGGATCTGTGGAGAACAAGAACCTGCAGCACCTGATCAATGGGACCGAGCGCCGCAAGGACAAAAGGTACAGACACACGCACAGCTGTTCACATGCAGTACTAGCCAGTACTTTACTGATTTCAGCTTTTGTGAAAACCGCTCCAGTAACAAAAAACATAAAACAGCAAAACAAACACAAATTGGTAGTTCCTTTGTAACAAACTGCTTACTTGCCTATCTATAATAAGTTAATTCAGCATCAAGCTTCATTTCTTTGCTCTCAAGGCTTGATTTTGTTTCATGCCCCACTGTAAAACATGGATTCTCACTGTCCACTGTTGTGTTTACCATCTCAACATGAGCAGCACCACATCCCCTTCCTCTCATGCTGGTCAGTGTGTCTGTGTTTATATTATTCTAGCTACATCTGAATCTAACATTTGCCTTAAGTTATTATAACCATGACCTAGCCTTTGCCTAAGATAGTGGGCCCGAACCCAAACCTAACCTAATATCGCTTTCACATGAAAAGGAGCCAAGTCTCCCCAGTGTGACATCTCCCACCACACTGACAGTGCAAGCACAAACACAACCCAGCAGACAACTTAAGTGTAACAACATTGGTGTTTATATCCAGGAGTCCAGGTGATGTTCTGGAGACTTTTAACTTTCTGGAAAACACAGAAGACAGCGATGAAGACGATGATGAGGAGGGGGACCTGATGGATGACATCACCACTGACAAACATCACAGAGCCAAGAAACATAAGACCAAGGTAAACAGAGAGCAGGCAGCCCCTTTTAAATCACCACTGTTGTTCTTTTCCCCTGTACCTCCTTCCTTTACTCTGCCGTCCTTCAACACCTCTTCCTTAATTCTTAACTTGTGTTTTGTTTTTTGTTTTTTCTCTCTCTTTCCTCTCCTGCTATTTCAGGTGGGAAACGAGGGCTTAGCGTCAGAGGATGATGCCGACACAGAGGAGGCTCTAAAGGAGTTTGACTTCTTGGTGACGGCTGAGGATGGAGAAGGGGCGGGTGAGGCTCGGAGCTCCGGAGACGGGACAGAGTGGGGTAAGAGATGTACATGAATCCCACTGATTGTAAATATATGAAGGCTGTGTCCTTTGCTCTGTCTGTTGAATGATATTCACCTTAAATAAACAAATGCAAATTGTAAATTATTGATGATTATTTTTCCAATTAATGAATTGTGTGGCTGTAAAATCATTATGACAACAGCTAATGAATATAATCTTGTAATGGAGAGGTACAGTGTGTTTATTAAAGCCTCTCACTCTTCAGCGGAGCCTCTACCATTTCCTACTGGCGGGGGGAAGTCCTTCTTACTTGGGGGGTCAGATGATGTGTTGGAGAGCGTGCTGGGACTGGGTGACCTTGCCGACCTCACAGTCACCAACGATGAAACAGACTATGGCTATGATGTAAGGAAAAAAAAAAACTAAGCTGCAGTTTAAAACTCAAACATTCTTTAGAAATTGCCCTAACAATGACATCTTCTTTTCCTCAGCTGCCGTCCAGTAAGGAGTCTTCGTTCAGGAAGACATGGAACCCCAAGTACACGCTAAGGAGCCACTTCGATGGTGTCCGAGCACTGGACTTTCACCCCGTTGAGCCCTGCCTGGTCACCGTGTCCGAGGATCACACCCTTAAACTGTGGAACCTCACCAAGACTGTCCCTGCCAAAAAGTAGAGTAACACCAGATGTACACATAAACCTCCAAGCAGAACTACCAGAATAATCAAAAGACTCTGGCATAAATTACACCAAAATATATAGTCTGAGGAGCTTGGAAAGAAAAGCTTCTTCAGTTCTGAACTGAAGAAGCTTCTCGGATGAGAGGTGAAACGTTTTCAAAGAAACCTAAAGAAGTCCAGACTCTTTTCTTTTCAAGCTCCTTAGACTACAATGACCTGGATGACTTTGTTTATGTAAAATAAGACATTGCCTTTACTTAAATAGCCAGCACCTGAACACCTTAGTCTTTGCTGCTGTGATCCCAATGGGACCTTCTCTAGTTACAGCATGATTATGCTTGTTTCTCTTAGCTGAACAGTTCTTGCCATGACTGGGATTACTGCAATAGTTAAATAAGGCTGTTTGCTCTATACCAGCATTACATTAACACAACCTAAGTGATGGTCTTGTATTGAAGAAAGAATTTCCAGTGATTAACTTGTTGCAACGGTTGCTTCTGGAAACCATTTGCAGTGGAGACCTCAGAGCTGGTTGAAATACTGGCAACATTGCAAAGCTGTGATCAAAGCAAAAATCATTTTCTAAAGGGTATCCTAAATTTTAAAAAAAGAAAGAAGAAAAAGTTCAGTCGGTTGAGAAAAGAACGCTCAGCATGGACAGTATTTCCTCATCACATAGAAAAGCTTTTATTCACTCTGCTTCAGAGGAAAATCCTCTCCTTACAAACCTGGCAGATCCTTTCAGTATTAGCATCTCATTTTCTCCTCATCACTGCGTTTCCATGGCACTATTCTGATCAAACTCACACCACAAGCTTCTGATGTGTCAGTGTCTTACAAATAATCCCTTTAAATAATACCCCTCAGGACTTACTGTCGTACAGTGAAAAACAGTCACTGCTGCCTGTAACAGAGTTGAAGAAGAGTCTGTTTGATGATGAAGTAACAATCTGCTTGTTTATTTCACTGTTGTTGTTGTTTGTTTTTTCCAGAAGTGCCTCTTTCGATGTGGAACCGATCTACACATTCAGAGCCCATGTGTATGTATCCAAACACACACAGTGTGTCTAAGGCTCTATTTGACTTGATGGTTGAGGTTCCATGGTGTTTTTAACTTTTTCAAGTTACATCAGATTTCTTCACGTTTTAAGTGACACAAGTAATATTTAAAAAAAGTGAGTTGTTTTTTTGTTTTTTTTTTAAAGGTAATTTCAGACCTGTGGTGAACTGCTGTTGGCAGGAAGACAGAAATGATGCTTTTTAGTGGCAGCAGCTATGAATAAATGAGCATTAGTAGTGATTAAGACTGACAGGCACCCTGTAGCTACAGCATGAGAATAATCTCAGCAGCAGGAAATATGTCTGAGAAAATGTAAGTCAAACACCAGGAAAAAATTGTTATAAAGTAACAGAAAAGTGTTTAAAAAAATCTGGAAAATTTAATGGACCAAATTGCCAGATAATAGTAGAATTAAAAATAACTAAAATGCAAATAAAACACTAAATCAAAATAAAAACTGTATTAAAATATGTCTGAAAAGTTGTTTTGTTTTTTTTAATATTTAAAAAAAAAAAGAATTTGATTAAAATATCAGAAAATGTCTTTAACAAACTAAAAACTATCAGTATCATGTTTGGACAAACTAGATTTATAGAACATTTTTGGTATATTATAGTTATAAAGGTCTTTTCACTGCTCATGTCTAAACTTGCTAGATGTTGATCTCACTCACACTCTTTGTGAGTGTAAGTGAGAGATCTCAGTAACCAGCAGGATTAAATGACTGTCGAGGTTACGTGTTTGCACTTGACATCATCCGTAAATATATGTATTTTACCAAACCTCTGGTGATGATGCTCTTTTCTGTCTTCAGTGGACCAGTGTTGTCATTGGCGATGACCTCCAGTGGTGAACAGTGTTTTAGTGGTGGTCTTGACGCAACCATCCAGTGGTGGAACATCCCCAGCTCAAATGTTGATCCCTACGACACTTATGGTACACACTATTTCACTAAGTGAAAGGGAAAAGGTTTAAGTAGTAGTGAGCCCTGCTATAGTTTCGAGTGGCGCTAACAAAAAGAGGAGAGGCCAAGCTGAAGATGGCAGAGACGGCTCAGGTTGGGCAGATATGAAAAGTTAGAGCGACAAGGCTGAGATGTTTGGGCATGCACAGAGGAGAGGCAGCGGATATATTGGACAAAAGACGTTGAAAATGAAGCTGCTAGGCAGGAGGAAATGGGACCACAGAGAAGATTCATGCTGAGTGTGGACATGCAGAGGGCTGGTGTAGCAGAAGGGTATACTAATAATGGGGAGATGATCCACTGTGGCGACTTGTTATGGTAACAGCCAAAAGAAAAACAAGTAAACCGGTTGTCTCCTTTCATAATGATCTCCTTGTTTTTTCAAAAATATAGATTTCTTAGATTACCTCACATGGCTCTGCTATCCCCAAAAAATTTCTTTTTCTTTTTTTGTTTTATTCTTTTCGGTTCCCAAGTTTGAATGTTTTTCTTTTAGGTCTGCTCCTATTAAGGCTGCTTTCCTCATGTCTTTACTTTCTGAACAAAATGCTGGATTTTAAAAAGATGTCTTTACTTGGGGAAAAATAAAATTTTTCGGGAACATTTTATTTCACAAAACCTTACAAAAACACCAAAAATGTCTTCCCTTTGTTAAAGTTTTCTCTTTCAATTGGGAATATTTGTCAGTTAGATGAATGTACAGTTATAAAAACAGAAGGCCCCTCTCATTTCTTATCTCTCTTCCAATCAGATCCAAGCGTCCTGGCAGGTTCCTGGTTAGGACACACGGACGCTGTGTGGGGATTGGCATACAGCGGTATCAAAAACCGCCTCCTGTCCTGCTCGGCCGACGGAACAGTGAAGCTGTGGAACCCAACAGAGAAAAACCCCTGCATTAGCACTTTCAATACAAACCATGGTAAGAAGAAGAAAAAGGGTGCGCTTCTTTGCAGGAGGGAGTTTGAACAGACTTGCTGATGTTTACATCTGTCAACAGAGCATGGGATCCCCACATCAGTGGACTTCAATGGTTGTGACCCTGCTCACATGGTGGCATCCTTTAATAGCGGAGACGTGGTTGTGTATGACCTGGAAACTTCCCAGCAAGCACTTGTGCTCAAAGGACAGGGAGATGGCAGTAAGAGCACAAACAACCATGAACAGATATGAGGTGTGTGATGGGTTTTTGAGGACAGTAAACAGTGTTATCCCTTTCTCTCCCTCCTCAGCTCTGTCGGGGTCAAATCATATAAATAAGGTGGTGAGTCATCCCACGCTTCCAGTAACCATCACTGCTCATGAAGATCGACACATCAAATTCTTTGATAACAAGTCAGGTCAGTCTGCAGCTACTCCCCAGCTGTGTCCATCACTCCAAAGATGGTGAGCCTGATTGGTGAGATCAGGTTTCACAGCTCCCACTTCACAGACACTGTGTACAGAGTGACTCAGAATTATTTTGACTTGAGAAAAACGAGTCCTTCTGGAAGTGCTTAGGTGTGCCTTGTGTCCTCTATGCAGGTAAAGTGATTCATGCCATGGTGGCTCATCTGGATGCAGTGACCAGCCTGGCCGTGGATCCCAACGGCATCTACCTGATGTCTGGCAGTAAGTCTCATAAAAGTCTTCCTGGAGCTCAGAATAAAGCATTGAATTTAATTTAGCTTTTTTAAAATTAAATTCTGAAAGTTATTACAGTTCTTCATGCGTGCTGTAGATGGTGACTAGTGAAGATTGAAAGGTTATCTATTAGGGCTGAGTATCGTCACTGATTTCTAGAATCGATTCAATTCCGATTCACAAGGTCCCGAATCGATTCGATTCGTTTTATTAGAGACACAGCTAAGGGTTTTGCAATTTTGCATAATTTTAAAAAGTTTTAATTTGTTCAGTAGCATACTGAACAGCAGAAATTAGGTTTTCTTTTCCGAAGTAAGTAAAAGGAAAAAAGAAACAGCGGCCGACAGCGCTGTAAACAACGGCAGTGGGTGATAAATGGTAAATGGTAAATGGCCTGTATTTATATAGCGCTTTACTAGTCCCTAAGGACCCCAAAGCGCTTTACATATCCAGTCATCCACCCATTCACGCACACATTCACACACTGGTGATGGCAAGCTACATTGTAGCCACAGCCACCCTGGGGCGCACTGACAGAGGCGAGGCTGCCGGACACTGGCGCCACCGGGCCCTCTGACCACCACCAGTAGGCAACGGGTGAAGTGTCTTGCCCAAGGACACAACGACCGAGACTGTCCAAGCCGGGGCTCGAACCGGCAACCTTCCGATTACAAGGCGAACTCCCAACTCTTGAGCCACGATAAGCAAGCAAATAATGCAGAAAACAGATTTTTAGATGGGAAACTATTCCTGAGAGAGGGAGAGCTGTGCAGGAAGTGTGATTTTTATCTTGGTGGAAGCAAAACAGTAAGTAGGAGGGAATTCATGACGATGTCTATGTGAAGCGTAGTTTGGATCATTTTGCTGCGGGTTCAGTCAGAGATAAAACCTGCAGCTTCAGAATCTAGCGCAAAAAGGACATAAACACAAAGCGCGAAACACCAGAATCGGTGAGCTGTCGGCTTTCAGCCCCGACCGTGTTCGTGCCGTCGGGTGAGAAAGGCGACATCTCACTGATTCTGATGCGTCGGCGGGTCCGCTCTTTGCGTTTACGTCTTTGTGCAGAACCCGTGCTCCTGCTCTCATTTACTGTTTTAGCTGTTTGGTGGTTGTTGAAATTTTGTGAGGTTTAACCTGAGATTCTGGCATTTTGGGCAAAATAAATTTATATTTAAAAATCGATTCAGGATTTTAATGAACCGATATCACGTTATCCAAGCTAGAATTGATTTTAATCGATAAATCGATAATCAAAACCCATCCTATTATCTATGTAAGTTAGTTCAACTTTGCTTTGTACCATTACATGACTGAGTATTCTCTTTAGTCTATTTACTTGTACAGCACATCGCATTGATTATCATGTGTGCTCAACTAGGACACTTGCCTCACAACGGCTTTGTTCACAGCTTTAAGTCAAATGACCTGCAGTGCTATATGTTAGACCCCGTCTGCGTATATACCCCTGTCACCACAGTTATTCCTCAATCCTTATGCTCCTCACCTCACCACGAACACTTCATTTGGCAAGCTGGCTTTTCCATGTGAGGAGATTTTTGACTAAGACCCAAGGGCATGCATTTTGTCATGAGCTCTTTCACTCGGGTCACGTTAGTAGAGAAAGTCCTGGGAGGTGCTGCTCTTACACGGCACAATCCTCTTCTCAGAGTCCTTTGACCCAGTTTTAGAGTCGTCAGACCAGTATGCTGCCAGTCCTGCTGCGCTGGCTAGCCAAAACAAAACACCTGTTTCCTCTGTTTCACCGTATAACTAAGAAGCTCTCCTCTGACAGCTGAGAAGCCATTTATGTTTTGTGAGGTTTTCTGATGACGGTAAAAAAAAAACTTCTTTTTTTTTTTCTTCTTCTTCTCAGGACTAACCACTGCATGTATCAATCCGAAATCTACTCATTTCACTGTGTCTGGCTATAGACAGGATCTGGAAAAAGCTGATTTAGTTAACCACCACCTATAGATCCATTACTGACAGTTTGTTTGGCCCTGTCTCACAATCTAAACACAGGTGCCCCCACAGCTCTTCCATCCAAGATTTTCCACATTTCATTTAGACACATTAATCAGGCTTAGTGACAGAGCTCATGGTGCAGGCATTGCCCATCTATGTTTGGATCACTGGTTCCCCAGACAACCCACTGGTGCCTCTCCATATTGAGGTCAGATGTCTTT
Organism: Aulonocara stuartgranti; assembly: GCF_965226115.1. Classification (NCBI taxonomy): domain Eukaryota; kingdom Metazoa; phylum Chordata; class Actinopteri; order Cichliformes; family Cichlidae; genus Aulonocara; species Aulonocara stuartgranti. The sequence goes on along the minus strand of NC_138955.1, from coordinate 27,624,444 downwards.
GGCCCAAGTTCTGTTCAGGTTGTCAGCCCCAAAAGGTGATGCACTTTCCTATCACAGTCTGATAGGCACACCCCCACAAAAACACTTTTGGTGTCTCAGGTTGTAACATTCAGTTTGACATCAGCCGTTCACACTGATTTCCATCCACTGTTTCACTCTGTGTACTTTGACCAAATGTATTAACGAACTGTCAGCTCAATGTGAGGAGTGGTCACATCTTAGCCTATTTGGACAATTGGGGTTTGATAGCAGGATCCAAAGAGCAGGCTGTGATGCGGGTTTCACTGGTCCTGTCACACATTCAAGTACTCAGTTTCTCTGACCTTTCAAAAAATGCCTGCTAACCACAAGTCAGCAGGTCTCTTGTCTTGGGCTGGAAATATGCTCAGTTTCCAGCTGTGGATGTTTGTCAGGGCACAGAATAGCTGCACTCAGTTTCACTTGGGGCACAGACTGCATTTCCACATAATATTGCAATTTTATGTCATGGTGATGGCATGATGGTTGTAGAGCCTGACTGATGTAGTATTTTTCAGACCAATATTTGGTGATTTTTTTTAAAATAGGCAATATATATTGGCCAATAAAGCTTTATCTTCTAGACACACAAAATATGAATGGATTTCCCTAAAAATTGTTAGGTGTAATCATTTGAGTCCTTACCAAGATTGTATGAAAATGAAATTTAAAAATAGTTTTGTTTTATTGACACGAGAAGTCTTGGATTACTTGCTCTGCCCAACTGCAACTTCCCTGTTGGGAAACGGCAACCAGCTGATCCGAGCATACTGCAGTCTGGTGGACAAACTATCCAATGGCAACCCTCTTAACATGGTTGAACGGTCTTTTTTTTTTTTTGTCTCTCCTTCCTTATTTATTTTTCAGTTATCAGCAGAACAATTAAAATTATTTGGCAATACTAAGAAATCGCCTTACCAATATATTGGCGTGTTCAACAATATTTAATCAAGGTTTTAAGGATGACAGCATGTCAGTGGTGAATTCAGTTTCTGCCTAGCTGCTCCTTGCATGTTAGCTTTTTATCCTTTGAGAGAGCCCGGCTACAGTGCATGTAAACATTTATACCATTATTATTACAGACAGTGTGTGGCATAACACTAAACATTGGTTCAGTTCATTGTGGGTTGTTGACATTTCTTTATGGGCTTAATTTATTCTTTTAGAATCTTTTTCACTTCAGAACGCTGGACTTTAAACTGTTTAGAAGTCTCCTTATAACCCTTCCCAAACTGAAGGGCAGAAAGAATTTCTTCTCCAATATCATCTTTTTAAAAGCTTCAAACTGCCAAGAACTTCTCCTGTTGCACAGGTTCTCATACTCACTGATAATTACTTAAGTGCATCTGAGTAGCAGAATCTGGTTGCCACTTACTCTCTTGATTCCTAATGGCGTAGTAGGTTTGGAAGCACTAAGGTTCACATAGTTTTTCTCACTCTCTTAATTTTTTGATACTTAAAATGTTAGAAATGAGAGATGATATGCTTTGTGCTTATATGGCTATGTATGCATTGTAGCTTGTTCCTGTCCTTTGCTAGACCAGTGTTTCCCAACCACTGTGCCGCGGCACATAGGTGTGCCGTGAAAGATTATCTGGTTCCACCTGATTAGTACTCTAAATGACTGGCGTGAGTAATGGGCAGAACAATTACATTCTATTGTAATCTCTTGTAAACGCTACAAGAGATGAACAAAATCAACTTTTGGAGAATTACATTCTCTTCCACTAGAGGGCAGTAAAACTACCTACTCTAATTAAATAGAATGCCAACTGCCAGTAAAACAGAAGACGAAGAAGAAATGACATAACCGTCATGCTGTGAATGAGACAATGCAGTGCGTAATAGCAATAGATAAATATTTGAAAAGAACAAGTAGTCAATCTGACCTGGGCCCTGGAGAAAATTCTGACCCAGATGAAGGCCCTAACATGAGTAGTGGTCAGAAAGCAAAAAAGGTACACTGGGGACAAACCAAACCAATTCCACTCTGCCTGATGCACGGGGGAAAATTATCAATGTGCTTTTTGTGACATTTTTGGTTTGATGGTGTGCTGTGTGATTTTTTTCTAATGTGAAATATGTGCCGTGGCTCCAAAGGGTTGGGAGACACTGTGCAGACAAATCTGGCAGTAGTTAATTTGAAACATTACAGAGCAAGCTAATTTTACAGCTATTTAAGCACAGAGAGCTAGAGATTAATTAGCTGACCTCTTTCACTCACTTTCTATGTACATAAGATAGTTTGCAGTTAGTCCAGGTAGCAGCTAAGATAGATTAGGCTCAGCGCAGGGTCAGTTTTGATCACAGGAACTAAGCACATGTGCCTTCGTAAGTCTCCTGCTTCTGCTCATGTTATGGCAGTTAAGGCAACTGTATGACAAAACTGTCAGTGCATTCAAGATTTTAATATAACATTAATCGTTTGTTTCTATCACTTCTCAAGTCAAAAGAAACGGAAATGAGTTTGGTTTGTGCAATTAAATTACTTTGTAACAACATTGACATAATGGCTTACATTTTTTTCTTCTCCTCAGGTCACGACTGCTCTCTGCGTCTGTGGAACCTAGACAGTAAAACGTGTGTTCAAGAGATCACAGCTCATCGTAAGAAGAGCGAGGAGGCCATCTACGACGTGGCCTTCCACCCCTCCAAGGCCTACATTGCCTCCGCTGGAGCCGACGCCCTTGCCAGAGTCTACGTATAGACGAGGAAGAGAAGATTTAAACAACAGAAAAAAGAAAACAAAAAAGAGGAGATGACCTCGAGGTGAGGGATACAGAGACAGACAAAGAGAGAGAGGGGCTAGTCTGTACACAAACAGGATTCAGGTCTGTTCAGGTCTCTGAACACAGAATATATATTAATATGAAAGACTGGAGAATCTCCAACGGACAACTGAACAAACACACACAGGTTTCTTACACAAATTTTTAAGTTAAGAGGTGGAGTGGTGTGATCTCCCTACAGCTAAGAGACAGCAGAAACGCGTTTAATGATCAACTTGGAGCAGCTTGCCTGAAACCCATCTGGCCCCTCACAAATCCCTAAGGTAGCTTTGACACTACATGCCTGTCCCTATTCACTAACACTACTGTGACTCCTGATCCCAGACAGAAGAGCTGGAGCTGAGGGCAGACGTAAAGGAAAAATCCCCCCAAAATTAGACCTGGTCAGAGCTGGCCAAGGAAAGCAGCCTGACATCTAGATGAGTTAACCCATCGCTCTTTTATTTCTTACTGTTGTCATTTAGCATCGTAATACGGCGGTCAAATGTAGCACATTAAACTGTGGAATCGTAGCACTACAGTCTACATGTTGTGGGGACATTTTTGCACCTTTCCCCTGTTTCTCTTTCTGTCCCACTGGACTCAATGCTGAGTCAATGCTAAATGTTCAGGCATGTCTGAGTGGAGACAGTTACAACTCGAAAAATGGCCCTCGTGAGAAGTTGCCTGGAATCTGTATTGAATTCACCCCCATTTGGCTAATTTTTCTCCAATAACTCTAAAGAACTCTACTTTCAAGGCAGTTCAGAGCAGGCTTGCAGTCCCGAACAGTTATAATTGGCTGCCAGTGTTTTCTCTATGTTTGTTATACATTATAAAAGCTCTATTACTCCCCAGGTGTTGAAGCTTCAGTGGCATATGAAACCAAATCTAAGCACAACTGTAGTGCATTAAGCAGTCTGCTCTCCCAGTCTGACACTTCACATGAGGTGATACAGCTAGAAATGTCCAAGAGTGGAGCATTCTAATGAGTCTCCAAAGTCTGCACTTTCTCCTACTGTAATCCATTTAGTAGAGCTAACCACTAGTTGAACTAGCAAAAATATAGAGTAGCAAAGAATTCGAGTTGAGTACAGTTTTGTACTGGCTCTCGCCTGCCTCAGGAGAGAGCATATGTAAAACATCCTCTCATTACACTGATCTCCTGTCCAGACAAAACAGTCTGAAGAAACAATTTTGACATTTTCATGGCTGTGCTAAGCTCTGGTAAAACAGGAAAAACTTAAACACCAGTGTCTTTGTTGTGCTTTGTACACACTGCTTCTTCACAGTGTTTACGTGGAGAAGAGCGTCTCTGTTCAGATCTTTTTTGTGTGTGTCACACAGCTACCTGCACAGAAACAAAAAATTGAACTATGTCATAGACTATCATCAATCTTTAAATGCCGAAACACTGAAAAGTAGCAGCTATTTAAGTTGATTTTAGACGTTTGGCCTGTTCAAAATGATTTCCAAGTTGCAAAAATACCTAGTAATCAAGTGTTTTGTGTGTAGTCTAATTCATATGTGCATGAGTTTAAAGTGCATTTTAATTAGCTGCTCAAAAAACATTTGCCAATTTATAATCATACAACATCTAAGCTGTTCCACTGGTGGACATTATTCGAGATGCCCGTGTCCCAACACAGGAAGCTGTAAGCTGTTCTATGTATCATCCATAGTATGATCAGAATAGGGGTACTTGTGTCCATGGAAACACTCCTCCTGTCACAACAATTTCAGCATCTGTTTAGTGACAGTGAAATCATATTAGCCACATTAAACCCTGCTTTAAGACAGCCTGAGGAACTGTACTAAAGAGAAAGCCCGGAGGTTAATCAGATGTTGGAGTCACATCCGAGGGGGATTTTTCCTTTAAACCTTCAGAAACGTCAACCTGAGAACAGAACATGTGATGTTTGAACTTGTTTTTTTCTCTCTTTCACTTTTTAATAATTAAATCTGAACTAAAACTTCTGCAAAGCAAGTTTTACAGTTTGTAAATGGGGAAAAATTAAGAAGAAATATGTTTTGAGCAAACAGAATGGATTTAATATCAGATTTTGTTTTTGCCTCTGAGAATGTTTTGGTGAGAATGGAAGTTTGGTTAATACTCACCGACCTCAGCCTCCTGCTGGGCCTATCAGAGCCCCACGTTTAACAGTGTAACAAGCGGAGGATTCAGCATTACTGTAGTTACATATTTTTGTTTGTGTAAAACAAATCTAGTTTTTATAGTCCTTTTTAATTCTTTTTAAAAATCCACAATATAGTTACTGCCACAATGGATGACCCATCAACCAAAAACCTCACCTCAGTCTGATATGTCAGGACGTCTGGCTTCAGTTTTGGGCCCTGATCTCAGATCATGTAAACACAGGAACTGCTGCTGCTGAGTGTTGAGACAGCTGAGGAGAGGGTCAGCTGTATCTGTTAGTGTCTGTCCTGATGTTAAATATCAACCTTTAATATACATTTGTCCATTCGAGCTAATGTCTAACATGGCACACATTCCAGTGTGAAACAGCAGCTTATCACAGTGATAAGGTGTTTGCTCCAGAGGGTAGAGCATGCAAGTCCAATATCATCAACTGAAAGACTCCAAGCACAAGATACATTTTAATTACTCCACAGTGAAACCCTTGCGTCTTTTACACAACAGCCTTGGCATGTTAACTATTAGCTTTGTCTTATGCTAGAATTAGTTTTAAAAAGTTACATTTTTAAAAGACTTATTTGGCATAAGAAAGTTACATTTATATGCCAACTTAATGCTGGTGTAAGACAGAACTAATTATGTCCTGTAAAGAAATGTACAAACAAAATTAATTTGCATAGAAAATGTAATCCAAGCATACAAATGCAGACCTATGAATAAATGCAAGGTGCCGAATGCTTACTAAGTCATTCTGTTAATTCTAATTTACACTGCAGTATCTAGTCTTTGTCACTGCAGCCGATAAAATCACTGGGGGAAAAAAAGCCTGACCAACTCCTTCCTAGGCCAGTCTTATATGACCTTGTTTATGTAGACTGGATAAAATGACGTGAGGTCATAGCAAAAAGGTTTTACAGGTGAGAACTTCTTGAACTACAAATACACAACTTGCTGAAATGATGCCTTTTCCTCACAGTCAATATATTTGGCATCTAATTAGCTCTGTTTGTTTGTTTTTTAAGAAATGAAGTTTTAAAATGTTGTGTACACTGTACACATGAGCAGTTTGTTATAGTATAATACAGCTGCCATAAAGATCATTTTGATATGGCTGTAATTTTTTTTTTGTTATCATCTGAAGGGAGGTCATGGGTATAAACTACAAAATCTCATCAGGTTGAGAGGTGTTTCTAATATTCTGACCCATCAAAAGTAGTTTTTTTTAAATTATATTTTCTGTACACTCACTTGTGTCAGAGTTCCACATTTTATATGTTGAACCCACAGAACTGACTCATTTGTATACGTGTACACACTCTTACACATGCAAGTATGCATTTTTGACACTATCACTAAGTGGAATATTCTGATATTTGTGAAGACAGATCTTACAGCAAGGCAGCTGTACTAAACACCATCCGTGTTTAGGTACCTATAATAAAGTGGTCACTGTGGGGGGTTCTTTTGCTTTGTTTTGTTTTTTAAAATTTGTTGATTAGTAATAAGCAAATTTAATTTATGTAAAAACAAGTTTTGTCCTCAAACAGGGCAAAGAATAGTTTGATGTACACAGATTTGAACGCAGGGCTGCTCCAGTTAAAGGCCAACTTCCAATAACAAACCGGCAAATAATTGGTTTAATGAGCTGGGAAATGGTACCTGAATGCAGCACGAGCTCAGTTCGAGTGTGAACAGGTGAAGTTACAGCTTTGTTTGGTTCAGGCTGAGACTTCTGCTCCTCCGCCTCCATCATATCGCTTCAATCTTTGAAAAGCTGCTGTCTCACTGGCTGGCCCACAGGGGGAAGTCTAATTTGTTGTTCTGGTTTGTTACGATCCACAGTTTTATTATTATATAATTTTTTTCTTTTATTTTCACCAATGCTACAGTTTACTGTGTAACTCTCGTTTGTGTAATGCATGATTAATACAATAAAATATTTTTTTTAGTCTTCCGAAAAATGAAAAAAAAAATTCTGTTTGCGAGATTTGATGAGTTTTGTGTTTTGTTTTTTATTTACAAACTATGAACAGCAGATTTTAAAGGCTGTACCACATAGAATACAGCTGTTGAAATGTACATAAAATGTCTATAATAACTATTAAACTGTGTACCTGTACAACACCTGCTGCCTGCTCTTCATTCTGTAGGAAAGCACTCGGTGTGTTCAATAGATTGGAGTTCCTTCGGTCCATATACCATCAAATTAAAATTAATCAAATTTAGTCATTGCAACATTTAAGCAATGGAACGCTTGTCTGTAAGCTTTGCTGTCTGTTCTACAGCAACAGCACAGGTGCTACAGTGACTGCTCTTTCTTGTGCTGTTTCATTTTCAGGCAGCGATAAATCAAATGTCAGGTGGTAAAACCACCTAAAGTGATGTAAGGTACTAGTGTTGGAGGACTTGCACTAATGGAAGCCAGAGGTTTTGTTTATTCAGATAATATAACTTTCTTCTTCTTTCTTTTTTTTTTTTTTTTTTTGTCATTGGACAGTCATACTTAGTGCGATGGTACAACTAAACTGGAAACTGTCTCACGTCAGTGTGAGTATGTCAGCACACTTTCAATGGAGCAACAGTAGAAGGCGATCAGCAGCTCCTTTCTGAGGATTTTCAGAAAATGGAGAGGCTGTTGGGCCTTCTTTAAAACCGCCAAGGTGTTTAAGCTCCATTAGAGGTCTGTGTCTATGTGCACACCCAGGAACTTAAAGCTGGCCCCCCTTTCCACGTCCACGGCTGCAGCAAAGACTTCCTGCCTCTGAAGTTGATTGCCAGCTCTTTTGTCCTGGTGATATTGAGGTCCAAGTTGTAGTTTGCACACCAATCCGACAGCCTCTGAACCTCAACTCTGTATGCTGTCTCATCACCACCAGAGATGAGCCCCACCACAGTGGTATCATCTACAAACTTACTGTAGTGTCTGGGTGGGTACTGACACAGTCATGTGTACAGCAGGAGACTCGGTACACAGCCTTGTGGAGAGCCAGTGTTAAGGCTAAGGGCTGGGGAAAGATGAGGCCCCACTCTAACTCTCTGTACATGGTCTGAGAGAAAGTCTGATCCAGCAGCAGGTGGTAAAAGGAAATCTGATATCCAGCAGATATCAGTCTGTCCGGGAGTATCGTATTAAAGGCAGCACTAAAGTCAACAAAGAGCAGCCTGGCGTGACGCCCCTGTTGTTCAAGGTGGGAGATGGTGGTGTGGAGTGTTGTAACACAGGCATCTTCAGTTGATCTGTTAGCTCTGTATTCAGTGGTAATCTTCAGGCACAGGCATCATGTTTTCCTCTGTTTTTAACAATAATGACAATACAAATGAAGAATAAACCGGTGATCATATTAACCTGATCTATGAAAAAGTCGTTTGTAAAATTTCATCTCAATCGAAAGCTTCAGTAAAATTTCCACAGCTGTGAAGTTGCTATACACAGATACCAGGTGAAATAGCGACGGATCTGATCTGATTCACAGGATGTGAATCAGAAAGGCACAAACACTCATCATGGGCATAAATGGTAATTTTGAGCGTTTAGTAATGTCTTTGAACTGCTCTTTTTCCAGGGTGAAATGATTGTATATTATACATCTTTAAAGACTTAAAAAACAAGAACTCGATGTAGCACTTTGAATTTATTTTGGGGGATTATCTCCAATCCACACAGGGTTAAAAGTCAGATAAATCAATTTCCCCTCTCTTCCTGTACTCTCTCTGTCTGGTGTTTTGCCATTGTGGTTTATTTTTTACTTTGGATGTATTCATCAGCACACAAATGTCCTTCTGATACTTTTATCCAAAGCTCCTGAAGCAATTTCCTTGATAACATCTTCAGCTTGTAGTTTGTCCCAGTTTACCAGGATCAGCCTTTCCCCCATCTAGGTACTGTTTTTTTTTTTTTTTTTTTTACTGTTTCAGTGAGTATTTAGGTGGCACGGTGGTTAGCACTGTTGCCGCACAGCAAGAAGGTCCTGAGTTCAATTCCAACACCAGGCCGGGGTCTTTCTGTGTGGAGTTTGCATGTTCTCCCCGTGTTTGCATGGGTTCTCTCCGGGTACTCCGGCTTCCTCCCACCGTCCAAAGACATGCAGCTTGTGGGGATAGGTTAATTGGAAAATCCAAATTGTCACTAGGTGTGAATGTGCGAGTGAATGTGAGTGTGAATGGTTGTCTGTCCCTGTGTGTTGGCCCTGCGACAGACTGGCGACCTGTCCAGGGTGTACCCTGCCTCTCGCCCTATGACAGCTGGGATAGGCTCCAGCGCCCCCCGCAACCCTGAAAAGGATAAGCGGAAGCGAATGGATGGATGGATGGATGTTTCAGTGAGTATTTAATGGTTAGAATATCGGATTTTCTGGTGTCCCTTAAAGCCTCTCTGTTTCAGGTCCTGTTTCTTTTGTGTGACCACAAGATTTGGTTTTGCTTTTTAGAAATGTAACAGTTTCAACTGAAATGTTTGAAACCAAAAACACACATAAAGACAGGAGACTACATTATAAGGATTTTATTTAAGAATTAATCTTGAATTTTAATCTCCATCTTCTAGATCAGGAAACAGGGAACCATCAGGTTCACTGCAACTTTGTGCAGCTTGACCAGTCTGCAGTCAGTTCGCTCTTTGGTTGATGGCTTCCTGCAGTCTCATTTGAGGCTGTGTTAAGGAATAAACATATATTCTTAGTGCTTATTTTCTGATTATATTGTTTTATGTATTTTAGTAATAAAGGCTTGTAAAGCAAGGCCACTTTTGACTCAAACTAAGTGCTCAGCCAGACTGTAAAACAGGAAGTTAGTGTAGAGCTATACAAGCATATAAATAAAAACAGGAACCCAGACAAAAAGAGAAACTAGTAACATATAAGGAGTTGTTTGTATCAAAACTATGTGTGACGTGTAAAGTACCAAAATAACACCTGTATGAGACACATTTTTAGCTTCTAATGTTAGAGATTCTGCAACTGGCTTTGGGCTGTGCAGGGCTCTCTCTTCCGGAAGATGATTGGATAAAGAAATATAAATGTTTTGACCACTCTGAGTCGGGTTTTCTCTGTTCTACCATGGGGATCAAAGAATCGGGTTTAATAGCTGACTCTTTCGATCTTTGATAAAGTGTGTGATTATGATATGATGATGTGATCTAAAGATAAAGATGGGAAACGTGTTCCTTTTTCTCCGTTTACTGAACTCGACTGACATTTATCCTAATAATTTTCACTTACCAAGTTTGGAATTTTTATGAATTATAAGCAGTGATAATGACTGAGAACCTTCACAGACAAACAGTGATAATCAAAATTCAAACAAAGAAAGGGCTTAAAATATTTCACTTCATGCATTAAGAATGTACAACTCTATGTAATTTATGACCAAAAAACCTTTTCCACAATTTTCTTTTTTTGGGGGGGTTCCGATTGGTTCTTATATAGCACTTTTCTAGCTTGAGTGCTTTCTATGCAACATCCGCACACACATTCGCACTCTAATGAAAATATTAGCTAAGTGTTTTATTTTATTTACTGATTTACACAGAGGGCTTTACATTTACATTAGGCTACATTTTATAAAGCATGAAGACTCCTGTTTGTAGTGTCCCTGGAGACACAGACCTCTATCACTGGATTAGCATGTTGCTGAGGTAACAAGCTATCAGCTACATTGTTAACAGAGCAACAGCCAATAATAAAGAAGAAACTCCAGTAAATGAACTTACGTCTCTGTTCCTCATTGTTTCCTGTTGTCTATATTTTGGCCACCAGATGGTGCCCTGTCTATGTCAGTAACATGAACACAGGCAAGTGGAGCAGGTGTGAAAACAGCTATTGGCAAATATAGAAAATAAATACAGTTAAATGTTTCCATCAAAGAGTCGCAATTTAAAAATACTTGGCCAATTCTTTCCTCAGTTTAGAATTGTGTAAATTGAGTATATGGACATTTTTAGAAGAACTGATCTCTTGTCTGACAGATGAAGTGTCAGATTCCATACAGAGGGGATTTTGTGATGATAACAAGCACAATTTTCCGAACTTATTTACAGACGAATTTTTTGTCTTCAATATAGTTTCGATATAAAAATCCAATATGGCAAAATTTTAAATGTGACAGAAATGATGATGATTACTTAACTGGTGAAAAGAAACATTTTCTTTCTTTCTTTTAAACTAGCACCCTGCCTCAACTTACAAACATGTTGTTTGTAATCTGTCAAAGACTAAATGCAAACAGATGCAAAAATTGGCAAACAAAATGCAATAAATTTAGTAAAACAAGCTACTCCAGCCACTATTTTCTTATATCTCCCTACCTTTAAAACTGTAGTTGTTCAGACAGCAGATTTTTAATCATAATGGAGAAAAAACAGGTAGTCCTGCTCTGAGTCTTGCTCAAAGCTAAATAAATGATATTTTTCTAAAGTAATGACATAAACCAAAAGATTTATGTGTCTAGGTGTACAGGTGTAAACACAGCAACACTTCTGTCCTTGTTAATGAGATATTACAGAGAAAGAGACTGCACCTTAAGGAAATCCACAGACATCTACACAGTTTGTATATTAGAACAATAACAGACGTGCCAAATGGCTTTATAGGTTAAATAAAATATGTCAAATGCAAATAGGAGATGACCAAAGACTTTATTTCTGTTTGGCAGAATTTAACAAACAATCACCGGTAAAACATATACCAAAAGAAAAGTCATGTGATCATATTGGAGCAAGGCTGTGAGATGGAGTTAAGGGCATGGGTTAGTCTATATAAAAAGTTGAAATCATCAGATGCCACAAATCAGACAAAGTAAAGAAAAAGAAAAAAAAAATAGAGGATTTTATACACCTTCCTGCAGGAAATGACTGCTGTGCAAAGCTTTCACCCCCGGCAAGCTTTTCAAGACAAACATTCATCAGGAGAGCTGCTCTGTCTACAAACTGTTAGCTGTTAGAAAATATTCCAGAATAATCTCTTAGCAGCTTTGTGATATAAACATGAATGTACAAACTACTGTTAGTGGATTACCCGTGATATATATAAAAAACATATTTACAAAGTAACCTTTGAAAAGAATTTTTTTTACTCAGAATTATAAGGCCTATTTCATGTAAATTAACAATGGGGATTGTATTTTGGGCTCAAAATCTATTATAATGCCTCATTCAATGTATTCCATGGATTATGAATATATTCCTTATACCCTCCATGGCTAAAACCTATTTTAAAACTTTTATAGCACAAAGCTAGCATTTTTCTTAAACAATCATACCTGATCGAAGATTATTGTTTAGCAATTTTCTTTCATGTTGTTTTCTGCCTTCATATAGCTTTTTTAAAATTTAATTTTTTTTATAGCTACACACTGCAATGGTTATGGCTTCAGATTGGACTTGTCATTGTGAGGAGTTACTGATATTTTCATACAGACAGCTAATTATTGTTATTAATTAGTTGATTTTTGAATGATTTTCCAACAGCTTGTTGAAAAATTTAAATAGAATTAACATTTTAATGTGTAAGAGACCTTTATGTACATTAATGTGTTTTCTGTATTTGAAAATAAATGTGTACAGTATATATACAGATGTATATATGTTATTGAATTTATGACGGGTTTAGCTAATGGCAAGTTTTATAAGAAGTGTATTTTTAAGGCATTGAGTCATTATTTAGCTCGTGAAACTTTGAATCATTGCACTGTTATAATGTGCTAGGAGGATGTTCATGATTTATTTTAGAGAATATGATTTGAGATCGGTAAGCTACAAAGGCACATTTCACTTTTAGACTATTAAATGAGAGCCAATTAGAACTACTGTTACTGTTACATGGAGAACTGTGAATGTCATAGAGAGCTATATAGGTTGTGGGGTTTTCATACTTTAGGTGCAAACAATATCAGTTAAAGTATGCTGTTAAGTGTCGGTTGGAGCAAATCAGTTCAGGTAACATAATTGATTTAATAGAGATTATAAATTTAAATAAGTGGTTGTACTCACACAAAAAAACAAGTGTTGGACACTTTGTGTAGGAAATTGTAGGAAAATCCATTGTCCTTAAATATATCTGTTTCTTTACATGTCTGAGTACACAGTGTAAAAGAATATAAGAAATAAGATATATAAAAGATGTTGCTGTAGAAACTTTTGTCACTGTAGATACGCGTGTTGTTCTGACAGTGTTTATGTGAATGTAATGGTCGTTCATGTGACTTTAATCAGTACTTTCTAATGAGGATGAACGACGAGGTAAGGGTCCTCACAAATAAAGAAATGCAAACCCTTGTGTGTGTTCTCAGTTATTCTCAGTGAAGTCTTTGCAAATGCCTCGGACCACTAGTGGGACAAACTCAGAAAGGCCGCTGAACTCTCTGGTGAAGAAAGTGTGGCTGTCCTTTGGCTCTGATGACATCGCTTTGAGATCATCCAGGGGTGCCCACGCCACGCCCACTGAGAAGATGGTAATGCCTGGTTGGGAAGGAGAAACAGGAGAAAAAGTGAGATGTCATCTGCATAGCAGTGAAAATGAATGCTAAGCCTTCTAATGATACTGCCTACAGGAAGCAATGTAAACAGAACTGGTCCTAGCAATGAACCCTGTGGAACTCCATAATTAACCTTAGTGTGTGAACAGGACTCTCCATTTACATGAACAAATTGCAATCTATGCAGATATGATACAAACCACTGCAGTGCAGTACCTGTAATACCTACAGCATGCTCTAATTGTTCTACAATATTATGGTCAACAGTATTAAATGCTGCTAGACCTCACTAGCAGGACAAGCACAGAGATGAGTCCACTGTCAGAGGCCATAACAAGATCATTTGTAACCTTCACTAAAGCTGTTTCTGTGCTGTAATGAACCTGACTGAAACTCTTCAAATTAAGCCATTCCTCTGTAGATGACCTGTTAGCTGTTTGACAACTACTCTTTCAAGGATTTGTGAGATAAGGGGAAGGTTGGAGATTGGCCTATAAGCTAAGCTGGGTCAAGAGATGGCTTTATAAGTAGCTGTTTAACTACTGCCAGCTTGAAGAGCTATGGTAGCCAATTATTGAGACAGGTTGATCATATTTAAGATTGAAGCATTTTTTAATGGTAGGAGTTCTTTGAGCAGTCTTGTAGGAATCTAAAAGATGATGGTTCGGATGACGTAATTACTGAAGTTAACTCAGAAAGATCAATTGGAGAAAAAGACTAAATAAATATCAGTGGTACTGAAAGTAGCTGTATATAATGTTACATCTGCGAGATGACGAGGAGTACATTTTTCTCTAATGGCTAAAATTGTACTTGTGAAGAAGTTCATGAAGTCATTACTAGTTAACGTTAAAGGGATGGTTGGCTTAACAGAGCTCTGACCTTTTGTCAGCCTGGCTACAGTGCTGAAGAGAAACCTGGGGTTGTTCTTATTTTCTTCAATCAGTGATGAATAGTAAGATGTTCTAGCTTTAAGGAGGACTTTCTTATAAAGCAACAAACTATTTCTCCAGGCTAAATGATGATCCTCTAAATTTGTGACACGCCATTTCCTCTCCAGCTTACGAGCCATCTGCTTTAGGCTACATGTTTGAGAATTATACCACGGAGTCAAGTACTTCTGATTTGAGGCTCTATTTTTCACAGACTTCAGTATCCAGTGTCATACATAGTGAGGAGGTAAAATTATTAACAAGATAACCGACCTCTGTGGGAGTAGCGTTCGGGTAGCTGCTCTGCTCTGTGTTGGTACAGGGCATTAAAGATGATAACAGTGGGTGGATCATATTCTTAAACTCAGTTACAGCACATTCAGTTTGGACTTTTTGAATACAAAACATGTCAGTGAAATGTTTGTGAAACAACACTACAAACACTGACTCTGTTTCCAGTGAAACAGAGTCACTGACCCTGCATGGAACGTGTTCCACTGAACTTGTTCTGGAACGGGGCTGGGTCGGGGCAGAGCAGCCAGGGGGAGAGGTTGTCAAGCCAGCCGTTTCTTTTTCATTTTGATTGCAGCAGCAGGGGGAGGAGCAACTTGAGGTCTGGCCTGGGGAGACTGCTAGTCCATGGATTCTTTGGACCCCCTACAGCCTGGCCGGCTGCCTGCACTTTAGGGAGCCTTAAAGGCAAGGACCTTTGAGGATATACTGCCTTCTAGTTTCAATCTCACTCTAGCTCAGCTTGGTAAGCTATAGAAGAGACACTGAATGCTCTTGCTGACAGAGACCTTGTAGCACTTATCAGTAAAGCTGGAATAGAAGTGGTCTTCCTTGAAAGGGAACAAAGATCATAATGACGGAGAAGTCTTCAGGTGAAGATAGCTTACTCCCAAGAGATGCACTTGGGCATGTAGCAAAGGCCATGGGACTCCATTCCTTAGCAGTCCAACAGGGATCTTCCTGTCCAGTATCCAGCGTATCCAGAGTAGTTAAAATAGTAACGATGTTGTTACAGTTACAGTTACAGTTGTTACAGTTGTTACAGTTACAGATGTTACAGTAGTAACATCAAATAGCTTTCATTTATTGTTTTCACACATACCTTGCTTATGTGCAGCCATTGCTGGGCCTCTGACGTCATCGTATGATTGGCCATCTGTCACCACTATGAGAAAATTGCGACCCGGTCCTGTTCGTCTGCCATAAACAACAAATACAGTGTAACTTCTAATACAGTTAAAAAAAAAAACCTGCAGAATGTAAACACAGTTTTCAGAAATTTGATTTGAGTATTTCCATTTTTGAGTATTTTAGATCGAACCTTAAGAGCACCTGACATCTGTCTCTTGTTGTGGTACAAATGTTAGCGTTATTTTCATAAAATTACATTTTCTAAAGACAAAGATTAACACTTTTTTATCATTAATTATCTCATTAAGTATTGCAAGGCCCTGCAGTTTCAATAAAATAATGAATAAAATAATTTTTTAAGGCTAAACTTGCCAACACTGCAGGTGTGGAGAGCTTTGCTTAGAAAGGAAACAGCGCCACTGTTACCTGAACAGGTTCTGAGTGGTGTAGCTTATGGCTGAACCGGTCGATGTTCCTCCACTCATGTAGGAGATCCTTCTCAGAGCATTGATGGCATCGTCCTTGTTTGAGTAGTCAGACAGGCCAAACTCTAACCTCTGTTCATAGGTGAACTGCACTGCACCTACAACACCAATACAGCCAGTCAGCCAACCAGCATTAATAACGTATAAGATAATCAGTGGTTTGCATGTTGTGAAGCTGACCAATGTGAGCTCCCACATCTGAGATTTCAAAGCTTCTTGCAATTCCTGCTAGGAATTCCAGGACAAGTTGGAAATTCCCATCCCCAACGCTAGATGAACCATCGATGAGAAAGCCGATGTTCACAGAATTGTAACAGGTTTTACCTAAAAAATACATTTTATGTCAATGTCACAGCAGAGCCACATCCATCTAAATAATCAAATGTAAATATTATGAATTCATTAATTTTGTTTCTGTAATAAACAAAATGACTTAAAAAGCTATACTGTTAATGGTGAAACCACAGCTGTAAAGAGATGATGCTGAAGAGACTGAAAGTATTTTCATGTGATAGTTGCATGTCCAAAAGATATTTTATAGTGTAGCAATTCTTTCAAAACTTTTTTTCCAAGCAGAAAACAATATTATTTCATTTTTCTTGGTCAAATCTGATATTACAAAATTAAAGAATTATTGGTATTGTTTTTAATGCAAAGGTAGAACTGTTAATACCTTAATATTTGATTATCAAATGTAATGTGATGGCCATGACCTGTGTGTTTTCAAAGGTATCTCCTGACAGCTGCATTACAGTAGTTGATGAAGGTGTGTCTTACTACAGAGCAGGCCGTCTAGTGAACAGAGTCTCTGAATGAGAGGTCTGATGTGTTTGGTGGTGCTGAACCAGCTGGGGATTGGATAACTGAAGAAACCGTTGTCTTTACACACAGCCTGCAGGAGGACAGGTAGAAATTCTGTCATTAATACAAAACATGTTTACTGTGATTTGATGAATGCCTCTTGGGTTTGACTAAAATAATAAAATAATAATTCAAGTTTCTACTTTTATGCTGCACATAACCACTCTCAATAACCGCATGCATATGCTACATTTTTTTTTTGTTGTTGTTGTTTTTTTGTTGTCCAGCTGAGCATGGATGGACAGATTGTGCTTTTTGGAAAATTTTCAGCTAAGGCAGTTCTGTTTCAGACTTCTAGGACCTGTATCAGGTCCTTTTTGTTTTCTGGAGTCATAGACACAATACTGAACACCAACATGTTCAAGCAGAGTTGAATTCTTTGTCTGAAAACAGGATCTGTCTGAAAACTGCTGTTTGTTTAGGGTCAACATTACACAAGGTTTATATGCGATTTTGTGTTGTTTAAAGGGAACTAAAAATCCAACTCTGCAACTGTGGACACTATTAAACACTGTTTAAAATAATCCTTATTTATCTTAAACCAGGGCAGATTTCCTGTCTAAAACACAGCATTTTAACTTCCTTTCCCTGGCCTTAATACAAAGTCTTACTGGACTTTTGCAAGCAGAAGTTTTTGAACAGCAGATGGGCTCACATCTTTGTGTCTGAGATGTCCATATTAAATATATCCTCTCTTTTGACAACAAGCATCTTCTGCACATTTACTGACCTCATTATCTTAAATTTTGGCTATTTTTAATAGCCATGCATCACTGTTTTTATATGAAAGAAAAAAAGGAGCAGCATAATGTATCCATTTTAAGTTTAAACTAAACAAGAAGGGACAATTCAGTCTAAAGTATATTTCATGTTAGAGTGTCACTCCTTATTAATGAAACATATGAACATTTATCTAACATTTAGGCAATTCAAATAACATGTGAACCTTCTTCATGAAGTCTTTGTCTCGAACCATGCTGAGCTCCTCAGGCGCTGGTTTGGCGACAGACACCAGAAAAACATTGATCCCACTCTCTCTGGCCAACATGGCCGCCTGGTCCAGGTCATCAGATGGCCAGCCATCAATTAACACCATCATCACCCGGGGGTGACCCCTTCTCCCCCCATTCTCCTGAGAGAAAAAGGTCTCTGCTGTATGCATGATGGCTTTACCTAGGAAGACCAACAACACGATAAATATTTTTACATTACCTGTTTTTTTTTTTGTTTTGTGTTTTTGTCCCGTTTGGATCTTTAGCCATCAGAATTGTTGTCTTAAGGCCAAGAAAGATGCCAAGCGGATTTATTTTACCAAGTGGATCATCATGGCCTTGCCATATTGGTCCATTTGATTGACCTTTATTATAATTATGTATTTATTTTATTTTATTTTCGGTTGCTACAAACAGGACAGACATGACTGGGTGATAGGACAGGGAGAAAGAATGAAAGAAAGAGAGGGAGAGAAAGAAAAACAGAGGGGAGAAGAGACGGTGAGAAAGGGGGGAAGAAA
This sequence comes from Aulonocara stuartgranti, assembly GCF_965226115.1. Taxonomy (NCBI): domain Eukaryota; kingdom Metazoa; phylum Chordata; class Actinopteri; order Cichliformes; family Cichlidae; genus Aulonocara; species Aulonocara stuartgranti. The sequence goes on along the minus strand of NC_138955.1, from coordinate 27,606,097 downwards.
GAAAAAGAAACAAAACACCTGGATCACCTGTTTTTTTTTTGTCTAACTGATGAAAGGAATGCAGGCAGGGTGGGGAAGAGTGTCAGTGGCAACTACTGACAGAAGGATAGCAGCAAGCGTGATAGGGATGGTAGTGAGAGAGAGGTAGTGATATGATGACCAGTTTGGATTATTGTAGGGTCTACCTTACAATATAAAGCACCTTGAGGCAACTGTTGTTGTGATTTTGCACTATATAAATCAGATTGAATTGAACTTTGTCAGGTAGTGGGTTAGATTTCCTCCACAAAATGTGGGAGACTGATGTCATACAGACATTAATGCTGTTAAAGGTGATCCTACAGCCTACTGAATCATCACATGTACTTACTCTTTTCACCTCATTTGATCATAAATGAGGAAATTTTGTCTGATTGTCACCTTTTCAAAGAGCTATGGGCTACAGGATGTGTATTTTTTAACTTTTCAATTTATAATTCAGGTTAATCAAGATATGTGTAAGTGTGTGTTACCTGTATTCGAGTCTCCTCCTAGGTAGGCCAGCTCCTTAATAGCAAACAACAGCTCTTTAGGTTGAGTGTAGTTAGTCAGTAGGAACTCTGTCCTGGGAGAGTCACTGCAGGCACATATGAAGACAAATGTTTAGTGTATATGTATATATCTGCATTTTTGATGTAATAATTCTTATCTAGCCCTTAAACCTAACTTTAATCTAAACTTTAAAAAGCATAAACCCGAGTTCACTCATAAGGGAGGTAAAAGGAATTTTATGTGGCATAGTATAACACACCATTGGATACTCTATTAAATACCCGATTTCCTTTCAGAATTGTGACACAGGTTCAGCAGTCTTCAATAGATTGTTGAAGCTGTGAGTGATGGACGTTTTCCTCACAGAGTTTGATCAATACTGAAATGATACAATTGATCATCAGTTGTTGGAGATTTGTCAACAGAACATCTATGAATGAAATGTCCTCTTTTCCATTTTTATTTGGAAATAAAATAAAAATGGCTGACAAGTTGCCTTTATTTTTTTACATTTATTTACTCACCTCTATCCCAAAATACCACAATTCTCAAGACTTGTTAGTATAAATGACATTGTTGGGTGGTTTAAGGCTGAGGTAAAAAGAAAGAAATAAAGATTTTTCTGAAGTGACTCTGTGTGGTGTGCCCGACCTGGCCTGTATTAAACCAATATGAGGTCCTATTGGTCCGACTCTTAGCATAGCCGCCAGTTTGGCAATAAAGTTCTTCTGCAGGTTAAACCTCCGCTGCCCAATATTGCTGCTGCTGTCAATCACCATCGCAATGTCCATCTGACAATCTGCCCACACAAAAAAGTAAAGATGTTGATCCAGAGATTAACAACATTGATTATTTTTATGTTCAGTGTTACTATAGATAATAATTATTATTGCAGTTTTTGCTTATATAACTTTCATTAAATTTTATTTGACCTCTGACTACACTCGTGTTTTGGACTTTTTCCATCCGATATAATTAAATATAATAAATAAGAACTTTTAGTGTATATGCTAAGATATAAATGGGTGCTGGAAGATAGTTCTGTTAAGTATAAAACAGGACTAATGCTTGCACTCTTCAGTTTTGATGTATTAGTTAAAACTGAGGTTATTGTACTCGGCCCTGAAAATCTTAGAAATATGGTATCTAACCACATAGTGAGTGGTTAGATACTTACTCTGGATGGCATTACCTTGGCCTCCAGTAATGCTGTGAGGAACCTTGGAGTCATTTTTGACCAGGACATGTCAAAAATGTCCTGGTCCAGTGCACATATTAAACAAATATGTAAGACTGCGTTCTTCCATTTGTGCAACATCTCTAAAATTAGAAATATCCTGTCTCAGAGTGACGCTGAAAAACTAGTTCATGCATTTATTACTTCCAGGCTGGACGACTGTAATTCATTATTATCAGGATGTCCAAAAAACTCCCTGAAAAGCCTTCAGTTAATCCAAAATGCTGCAGCAAGAGTCCTGACAGGGACTAGAAAGAGAGAGCAGATTTCTCCTGTTTTGGCTTCCCTTCATTGGCTTCCTGTTAAATCCAGAATTCAAAATCCTGCTCCTCACATACAAGGTCTTAAATAATCAGGCCCCATCTTATCTTAATGACCTTGTAGTACCATATCACCCTATTAGAGCACTTCACTCTCACACTGCAGGCCTACTTGTTGTTCCTAGAGTATTTAAAAGTAGAATGGGAGGCAGAGCCTTCAGTTTTCAGGCCCCTCTTCTGTGGAACCAGCTTCCAGTTTGGATTCGGGAGACAGACACTATCTCTACTTTCAAGATTAGGCTTAAAACTTTCCTTTTTGCTAAAGCATATAGTTAGGGCTGGACCAGGTGACCCTGAATCCTCCCTTAGTTATGCTGCAATAGACGTAGGCTGCCGGGGGATTCCCATGATGCATTGAGTTTTTCCTTTCCAGCCACCTTTCTCACTCACTATGTGTTAATTAATCTCTGTCTCTCTTCCACAGCATGTCTTTTATCCTGTCTTCCTTCTCTCTCCCCAAATGGTCGCAGCAGATGGCCCCGCCCCTCCCTGAGCCTGGTTCTGCCAGAGGAATCTTCCTGTTAAAAAGGGAGTTTTTCCTTCCCACTGTCGCCAAAGTGCTTGCTCATAGGGGGTCCTATGATTGTTGGGTTTTTCTCTGTATCTTTTATTGTATGATCTACTGTACAATATAAAGCGCCTTGAGGTGACTGCTGTTGTGATTTGGCGCTATATAAATAAAATTGAATTGAATTGAATTGCCACAATTATTACAGTCAATTAAAAAGTGCATGTGATACTTATATATGCAGATGACTAAACTCTATTTAACCACCTTCTACAGTCATTGTTCTACAGTTACTGTCTTGTACCCATTTCTGGCTCACTTTAAAAAAAAAGTAATGCATAATAAACACTTGCGTTCGCAGCTATTGCTGCGAACGCAAGTGTGGTTCTTTTTTACCAGACTGTTGATTTGGCCACTCCTTAAGTTCTTATTTAATTATGTCTCCCTGACCTGTATCAACATCTGTTTGAACCTTTTGTTGAGTGATTTTAAACAGCTACCAAACTGATATTCTATACTTGGAAACAAATCCTGAATAGAATAGAATAAAATAGAATAGAATAGAATGCCTTTATTGTCACTATACAGATGAACTGTATAACCAATGATATATACAATGTACCTTTATTCCCACCTGCCAGGGCTTTTTTCACTGATGGCTTCTTCAGCAGTTTCTTTACTGCAACACACATTTGTACATCTTTGTAAACAGTCATTGATACAATGCATTCCTTAGCGCTTCACCCATCCTTACACTACTATAACTAAAAACTAAAACTTCTAAGGGCTTGGCACTCATATACACACTCAAATACACACACACATAAAGGTCAACTGAGGTAACACAGTATTTATGGTCGAAGCATCAAACTCCTGTTGAGTAATCCATATCCAGTGTTCTATTGTGTTTATGCCTTTATATTTTCAGAATATCTCCTGTCTGAGTCACCCCTATTGCTTAAATAGGAATGGGAAGGGACTGTCATAATAAATTATGGACAGTACACATTCAAAGAGCATTTTCTGAGTAACTTGTACTTTGTATAAATTCCCTAACTTTGGCACTCTAGGTACTCTCTCATTAAAAAAGTATGATGTGGAACAAAGTCTGACTTGTGGAACAGGTTAATTATATTTTGTAATAAGACATTTACTTGGCAGAAAAAAAGTTAATCCTGCCAAACAGGTAATTATCTCAACCATCAAGTTATACTCACATGATCTGTATTCTGATCTGCTGGAAAAACAGCAAAAGAGAATAACAGGTCATAATGAAAGTTATGGCCCGAAAGTGGTCAGTACAGTATACAGAAGCATCTGTGCCGAGTATGGCCTGGAAGCCTCGAGGTCAAAATGGTGATGGCTAACCAACCGGACATAGTAGTGGTGGACAAGCAGCCGTAGTGATAGATATAGCGATATTGAGTGACAGCAACATCAGGAAGAAGGAACACGAAAAGCTGGAGAAGTACCAAGGGCTCAGAGAAGAGCTCCAGAAGATGGGGAAGGTGAAGGTAACAGTGATCCCAGTAGTAAGCACTCAGTGCAGTGACCCCCAAGCTAGGCAAGTGGCTCCAGCAGATCCCACGAACAACAACCGAGATCCCCGTCCAGAAGAGCGAAGTCCTAGGAGCAGCCAAGATACTGCGCAAGACCCTCAAGCTCCCAGGCCTCTGGTAGAGGACCTGAGCCTGAGGACTGCCCACAGGGCGAGAGGGGATTTTTTAAAAATATATTTATATGTGTGTATATGTGTGATGCCGTCCTTTTACTTCTGTATGAGCTTCTCTTTTAATTTTGCCTTTGACTTAAGCTCAGTGCAAATAAAGAAGCCACTTTTGGCTGTCCCCTTGTCACAGTGGGTTGCTCTACTTATTTGATTTGGCAGAGTTTTACGCCGGATGTCCTTCCTGACACAACCCCAACGGAGATTTTTGTCTCAAGCTGGAAACCGGTGATCCTTCACTTGCCAAACAAATCTGTTAACCACTAATACTAATGAAAATAAAAATCTGACAAAAGAAAGTCAAAGACATAACAAGATGAATTACCAAAAGGAAACAGTTAATTAGAAAAAGTGCTCAGATCAGGGTGGTGTCATGACACTAGGAAAGCACAGACAGAACAAGAACAAATATATATTCCTAATATAAAGGTGTGTATCATTTACCTGGTCGCGCAGCTGCAGGAAGAGCTGTGGTGCTGGTCTCGCTGATCAGCTCCTGTGGAACATTAATGGGCTCTAAAACACACAGAAGGTATGATAATTAGTGGAGAAGACAGATATGGATCATTCACATCTGCAGTCAAATGATGATATTAATCAATTAAAAATTGTGTTTTTGTTTTGTCTAATCCCTGCTAATTTGCAGTTTATAAAATAAAATTATTTTTTCTGTTGTATAATTACAGGTAAAGCTTTCCAGTACTATATAAGTTTAAACAATCTCCAGATAACTATATATTAAAATAATGTATATATCATTCTGAAATCACAATTCTAGGTACTTTAAGCATATCTCGCAATAATAAATAATAAATAATAATAAATAATAATAAATATTAACATTATTAGGTTATTCATATTGGATTATTACTTAATTAAAAACAATTCACCAAAGTGGCTCCACCTACTGGTGAGGCTGAAGGAGGCGGTCCAGTGAGACAGGGCCTGTGAGTGTATACCGTGGGCATATGAGCTGATGTAGTTGTGCCGTCCCTGCAGCCTATGAACCCTAACAGGGCCCCCAGCTGGGCCCAGGATACCTCTGTATGAAATGACAAAATAAAAGTATTATTATCACAGTGGAAAAAGATCATCATTAACAGTTATGAGAGTTGCTACTCGTGAAGTCAATTACAAATGCAGCTTGAACTAGTGCATCTGGACCGAGACCTTGTTAAAAAAAAAATTTGTGTCTAAAAACACACACGTGCGCAGGAAGTTCTTTTCATAGTAAAATAAATAACTAAAAAAAACCTTTATGGGACAAGGAGAAGACACAGCTGTGAAGGAGAAAAAAAGATAAGAATAAGCATAATTTTTCTTCTCAGTAGGCCACCGAGGCCCTCTGCAGAGGAATGAGGAGGTCACTCAGGGCTGAGAACTTAATCCTCCTTTCATGCACATTCCTTCATGGTGTTGGTGTTTTGTTAAGGTTCACATCTTGGCAGCGGAACACAGAGTCTAATCCACGTGTTTGAAAAAACAATTCTCACTCCAACGGCACCGCTGTGACGAGGTGTTCATGCTCTGAAAAGGCTGCTAAAAGTATCATATACAGGGAACTAAAAACAATGGCAAGAAGCAGTGGAAGTAACAAGGAAGTAATCAGTGAACCACAAAGCAAAATAACCAAATAGAGCTCCACCACCAAAAAAAAGTTGCATTAAACTAAAAAATAAATAAATATAAAAAAATACAAAAAAAAAAAATGACTATAGACCCTGAATAAGAAGGAGAGCGTCTAATCATTAAAAATGTAATAAAAGCAAAGAAAAATTAAACTGAAGGAACTTTAACACAATATTGAAAAAGCCTAGGTTAAATTAAAAAAAAAACTTTAATTGAAAATATACACACAAAACAATACAATATACTAAATGAAAAAATGAATGAAAATTAAAAATGAACCAACAATACAAAATAGAATCAACTATGAGAAAAAACTGATTTTAAATAAATACATGAATAAAAGTTAAAAAAAGAAAAGAAAAAAAAGAAAAACTAGTAACAAAAACCCTCCAAACAAAATATGGAAATGAAAATCAGAAGATAAGAAGGATTTACTTTGTTTTCTATTTTTGTTATTTTTTTTTCCATTTCCATTTTGCTTATTTTTCTGTCGGTCCTTTCAGCCAACCACGTCACGGTCCTCTAAATATTACCATGGTTTAATTGTGTAGCTTTAAAATCAAGCAAGTGTACAACATTATGTTTTAGTGTTTTCAGTGATAGACTGAAATATCACAGTTAATATTTACTATAATATGTAATTAAAACATATTTTGGTACAGCTGATATGAAAGGAAAGCTGTACCTGTGGACTGCAGCTCCACAGATGGATGAGACAGCAGCATAGACTCCTGTCCCAAACACAGACATCCTCCACTGTGTGCACTGTGGTGGACATAAAACCACCACGGTGTCCTGGGTCAGGTCTGCTCCACGTGTTGTACAGGTCACTGGATAGGGCACTGAGTGGAAAACAGAAGATGTCCAGTCAAAATACTCCATTAAAATCCTTGATCTAGGTAGTAGGTTTCATCTTCATTAAATAGAGTAAGCTAGTTTAGTCCAGAGGCAAGACCAAGCATTTTTAAAAACAGACAGAAACATAAAAAAAGACAAACGACAGAATACAACTAAACAGATTTCTTTTACTATTAATATATATTATTAATTTCATTATAAAATAATTTTCTAAAAAGATAAAAGGGGGAAGGAACATTTATAAAGTGTAAAAGTATAAACATATATCAAATGTAAATGTTAATAATAATAACAACAACAAAAAAGTAAAATATGTAAAATGCTAATAAAAACAGAAAATAGCTATGGCTATTGGTGATTTTACTACAATTGTGTTTTTTTTGTTGGTTACTTTTTGCAGCAATTACACAAATAGACACGTATTTATATATGTGTGTGTACTTTACATTTTCTACAGTGTATGATTCTAAGGAACAAAAGTGACCAGAGAACTAAGTGGATCTATCTGCTGTCAGGCAATCAGGTATTTTTCAGGACTCACCACTAACTTCTGAGCCAAGTACTGAGGAGAGCAGGAACAAAAGGCCTGATGGGGAAAAAACAGATCACACAAAGTTGTCATCATATGAAAGAAAGGAAGAAAAGAAAAAAGCAAAAAAAAAGGAAAAAAAAGAACAGAAGTTACCTGTCAGAGGCAGCACAGACAGCTGAGGCATTTCTGCAACAAGCTCGGTATACTGAAAAACAGATATTACATATAGTTACTCTAATAATAATGAGTATTATTTTTAAATCGTATTTTTTTTAAACGAGTTTACCCAGCCTCCTCTGGCTCATCCAGCCAAAAACAAACCATCACCTATATTTCATAAAGCAAATAGGCAAGAGCTTTCCATTGGTGTGGAGGTCTAAGTTCAGCCACATTATCTACCCCCCAAAATGAGGCCAGCTGACTACTTGAACAAAATGAATGACTAGGTTTTCATTTCCTTTCCTTGCATTCCTCATTCCCCGAATTCCAAAAGAATATTCCAAGAGAAAGACACCAGGATTCACCAGGGTTAAATTGTGAAAGAGTGATTCTAAGAGCATGAGACATTATTTTCAAACACGGACTGGCCACCACGGAGACTCTTTGGGATGCACTGGAGTGGTCAGACTCTCCCATCATTAGTATGAGATGATAAAAAACCAATGCAGCTCTGGATGGAAATAAACATTGACACAGCTGAAATGATAAAATTCAGCTCATCGACATGATCCTACTGCAAATGCGTGCCATAATCAAAGCTAAAGGTGCTCCAACAACGTATTTTATTTTGGCCAATAAACCAGTCCACAAGCTAATTATGGATTAGTAAGAAATCTAGAAATGTAGTTATGTGTGAACCACACATCACGTAAGTGAGATTAGAAAACAATGTCATCACATCACTAAAGAAGAAGAGGCAGTAAATGGTTAAATGTCAAGTCCACAGCTATCTCAGGAAATCGTTTAAAATTTGTTTGTGACCGAATCCACCAATGACACAACAGCCAGTAACCAGTAGTGGTTTGTAAGCTCCATATATTCCTATATACAAGGACTAATCAGAAGCCAGAAAGCAAGCCAGTACCAATCCCTAAGCTTGGCAGGTTAAACAGTCGATAAATACATTAAAAAAAGATGGAAAAAAAAAAGAGATAAGCAGTTAGTAGAGGGTGTAATAAACATACAGCAAGTAAATAAAGTTATTGGTTAATCACTGAATGGATGTAAATCACCCAGCCTGTTAGTCATTTCTAAAGAAAGATCTCTGTGCAGAATCAGCAGGAATTTCAGTCTTACGAACTGTTTCTTCAGCAGACGTCTCTGAGGAAAACTGTTCAGACTGTTCACACGTTATTCCCTGGAAGGAGCAGCAGGCGGTAAAATGACAATGCTGAGCTGGTGTCGATCGCCTGGCGAGAGAGAGGTAGCCCTTTAAATAAGCGTTCTCTCTCACAACACACACACACACATTCATACACACCTTACTGTGGTGACTTCAGAGGGGGAGGGAGGAGGGGCCTCAGTGACAGGTCAACCTGAGATGGAGCAGAGGAGTGAACTGCAGAAAAACCTTGAGATAACTGTTGTGCTTTAGTGCTATATAAATACAATTTATATAGCACTAGATATTTTTGTACAATAACCTGAGTGGGTTTAATAAAGACATGCCTTAAAAGCCCATGAGGTACACTGAAAGGATTAAAAATGTGGTGCTTCTAATTTGTATTTTTTATGCTGCTTCCAGTATATTTGGAGCCCTAAATTATTGAAAGTGCAATAGCTAGCTACATCACAGCAGCTTCAGGACGGAAAACCACATTTAAGCTTTGTTATAAACAGAGGCGCCACCAAAGGGGGGCCAGGGAGGCACTGATCATCCCCTAAATTTGCTGGCTCCCCCAGTGGCCACCCCTGGTAAGACTGTCATATGTTGGTAATAATTCTAATAAACATGTGCACGAGAGAGGAAAACACACTACAGTGAGTTGAAACCCTGACTTGTTATTTATTCCTGCTTAAAACAGATTATTAAGGATTTCAAAATCTTATTTGGTTTTCATATTTATTTATATTTTCAGTGATATCAAATTTAATAGCAGATAATTAAATAGGTATATTTAATTCTTTTCGCTCTCTCTTTTTTGCCATATTTTTCAAGTAACCTATATTTGACAACAGCATAATAAATCTGGAAATTGTGTTTTTTTGTGTGTGTTTTAGTGGCTCCCCTATGAAAAAAATTCTGGTAGTGCCACTGATTACAAATTCCACAACCACAATTTTTCCATAACATTTTTTTCCTATCAGCAACTTCAAGTGTAAAAAATATCTAGAAAAAAAATGCAACCCTTTTTTTTTTAAATTTCCGGCGCTGCTCCGAGCTGGCAGCCAGTATCAGCAGCTCCGACCTGACCGAGTCCTTTTTTCTCTTTAATACATGTTTCTTTGTTGTTTTTGTTTTTCTATTGTGGACTGCTGCCCCCCACAATGGAGCTCAGAATTCTATGGACAGTTGTGTTCTTTATTACATTTTTTACGGCGTCTTTGTCCGGCAAGCGCGTGGAGGTCCAACCTCCCATTGTTTACAGCAGGGATCAGCTTAATAGCTGATCCCTGCCCTCGGAGCATCCGCTGCCCTGCCTACCGCCGAGCAAGCTAACATCCCCCGCGAGGTGAGGAGGAAGAGACGCGGTACTCGGGCCAGGACCGGCGTCGCAGTAAAGTTAGGAGGTACCGGCCAGTGATTCCATCTATTATTATGGGGAATGTGAGATCTCTCCCCAATAAGTAGACGAACTGGCGGCTCTTACCCAACATCAGGGGAGCAGCCTGATGTGCTTCACAGAGTCGTGGCTAACTACGCTAACTCCGGACTCACACGTAAACATGGATGTTTTTCATCTGATCCGGGCCGACAGAACAGCGGAGAGTGGTAAGAAGAGAGGAGGGGGTCTGGTTGTGTTTGTGAACGATAGATGGTGTAACTCTGGGCATTTATCTATCAAAGAGACGCCATGCTGAAAGGACTGTTATGCAGTGAGGGGTGGTGAGGGAAACATCAGACTTCACTCCATCCCAATTAAAGTAATTGTTTTATTGTCTCTTGCCAACATCATGCACATGCAGACAGCAACTTTTCAAAATGGCCCCCCAATCCATTTCCTGCTCCCTTTAAATACTCTAAAGACACACCTTCTTAATACAGACTGGCCTATAAAAGAGCTGCAATTGAGGCAGGCTTCCTCTTTACTGGGAAAACAAGATGGCCACCACAAAGGTAACCTGCAACACTTTGTTACTTAAATGCTTCCCAACAAGGACATTGAGCTGCTAGTGGTTAGCATGAGACCGTACTATCTACCGCGAGAGTTTATACTAGTGATGGGCAGATGAAGCCCCATGAAGCACTGAAGCTTTTCATCCAATTGGTTCACCCCAACGCGAAGCTTCATGAAGCTTCATTTGCTCTAGCAGGACACCTACTGGACGTAAAAATAATAGCTGGCATGAATTTGAAGAGTGTGGCATTTTGCACACAGCCTGTAAATGTCAACAACAAAAGGAGTGTGTAAAACATGTATATTGTAGTGATGGCAGTATACTGTGATATTTATAGTGGCAGTATGGGAAATGATTATTTGGAAATGCTTGAAATGGAAATGATCATTTACTGTGAGGTGAGGTGTGGTTGGGGTGTGGACAGTGGTTGTGCTTTTGTAACGTTGAGGTATGGACAGCTACACACTGAGGCTTTGAGCCTCAGTCCTGCCTGTTCACATTTTATTCTGTAAAAACTAAATTTTCACTGCTTTTATGACCTTTTTAGTGGGGAGAACATAGCTAGGATTTAATGATTTAACAAATCTTTTGAATCCTTTGTCCTCCACAATGCTAAATGGCTGGGAGTCCTCAATCACCATGCTGACCAGGTCTTCATCTATTTGAGATTGTTCTCCTGAGGAAAGACAATAAAGATAAAGCACAAATATAAATATCACATACGTAACTTATAACAGTTGTATAATATTGTTATATCATTTAGTAACATTACTGCATGCTATATTATCATGGCATTTGATGGCTCACCTGGTCTTGCTCCACAATCGGTGTCCCCCTTATTCTCATGCAAAGCTCTGTAGTGCCTAAGCATGGATGAGGTGTTGTTGTTATATCCCAGCTCCCTGGCACATAGAAAACACTTCACCTTGTACAAAAGTCAAGACAGCTCAACATAAATTGTATTGCACCATCAGTATCATGAAAATACATCTTCTGTAGAAATTTACATACCTTGTTGGGAGGAATAAGATCAAAATGTTCCCACACAGGGGAGGACATCCTCCTCTTCTTAGCTGGCTCCATTCTCTCCTGACTTTCTCTCCTCACTCTCATAAACCTCCAAACGGTCTCCAAACTCTCACTAACCGCAACTCTCCATCAAACACCCACATTTTTGAATGAAGTCTGAGGGGTTTATATCGCTGTCATATCTCGCGGCAAAGTTCGAACCACTTCATGAACCAGTCACGTGGTACAGCCGGGCAGCGAGGCTTCGGACGTCATCATTTTCAGCTCCTCCCATAAATGAAGCAAGCCTCGATACGCGCTTCGCGGAAACGCCCCCTCCATTACTCGACACACGCTCCGAAGCCTCGATACAGAACGTCCCATCACTAGTTTATACCTCCCTGTCCTCCACTCTCCCCACCTTCACCCAGTATGCCACCTGCTACACCAGAGACAATAAAACATTGGACTTATTGTATACCAACACCAAGGAGGTGTGTATAAACCTCTAGTACACAGAGAACCAGTTGTGAAACGCACAGTAAGGAAATGGTCGGCAGAGACTGAAGAGGCCCTGAGGGACTGTTTCCGTTCTACTGTGTGGAACAACCTCTGGAGCCCCCTGGAGGATGACCTCAACAGCATCACAGACTGCATTACGGATTACATGAACTTCTGTGTGCACAACACCGTGCCCATCAAAAAGGTACGTTGTTTTTCTAACAACAAGCCATGGATAAATCCTGAAATTAAGGCTCTCCTCAAAGAGAAGAAGAGAGTCTTTAGATCTGGAGACAAACAGGAGCTGAGAGTTGTCCAGAAGAAGCTGAAATGGATAAGGCAAGGGAAGGAAAACTACAGGAGGAAGATGGAAGAGCAGCAACAGGACAACATCAGAGGGGTTTGGATGAGAGGTGAAACGTCTTCAAGTAACTTAAAGAAGTCCAGACGCTTTTCTTTGCATGCTCCTTTGACCTCAGGACAAATACCAACCCCCCAGGCTGCAGGAGACTTGGGGTGGGTGAATGACCTAAATAAATATTTTAATAGGTTTGATCAACCACCCACCCCTCCCACAGCATCGTCCCCCCTGCTGCAATCTCCTTCATCTCAGGACTTCACACCTCTCAGCTTCCCACCTCCCAGCTCCCAGTCATTACACCCACCCCCGGCTTCTGTGGACTCCAACATACACCCCCCTCCCCCAAAATCCACTCTTTCTATCTCAGCACTTCAAGTGAGGAACGAGCTTCGCAAGATCAAGGTGAGGAAAACTGCAGGTCCAGATGGCATCAGCTCCTGGCTCCTGAGATGCTGCACAGATGAACTGTGTGGCATCCTAGGATATCAGTTCAACCTGAGCCTGTCACTGGGGAAAGTACCACAGCTGTGGAAGACCTCCTGTGTGGTACCGGTACCAAAGACCTCCCATCCCAAGGACCTCAGCAGCTACAGGCCGGTAGCCCTGACATCACACCTGATGAAGACCCTCGAGAGGTTGGTTCTAAACCATCTGCGCCCCCTGGTGAGGTCTTCATTGGATGCGCTACAGTTTGCTTACCAGCCAGGCATTGGGGTGGAGGACGCCATCATCTACCGAGCTCTGACTCACCTGGAGAAGCCTGGAAGCACTGTGAGGATCATGTTCTTTGATTTCTCCAGTGCTTTCAACACCATCCAGCCATGACTTCTGAGAGACAAGCTGGGGCTATCGGGAGTGGACCACCACATGTCCCAGTGGATGCTGGACTGCCTCACAGAACATCCACATTATGTGAGGTCACAGGGCTGTGTCTCTGATACACTGGTCTGCAGTACGGAGGCCCCACACGGAAACTGTGCTGGCCAGCTCCCCCACTGACCCCAGTAAGCACCCCCATACTCCGCAACCCGCCAGGGAAAGGGGGCCAGGCCCATCCGGACCGGGGCCCAGAACAGCAGCGCCGCCCGGCCCCACAGAGCCCGGGACAGCCCACCTGACCCCACCTCAGAGAAAACTGCACCCACCCTGTCATCCACTCATCTTCCAGACTACACAAGACAATAGACGCCCAGGCTGAGATCTTCCTCCATCTCTCCTGTATCTTCCCCTCCTGCAGAGTGAGTTCCTGAAGAGAGGAGAGCTCCTGCAAGATGTAACAACCTCCCCCACCAGTTGAAGAGCCCCCCAGGTGGCTTGATGCACTGGCGGCACCCTGCGCCAGGGCCGGGCCCCCCACGCTGCCACCTACAGAAGTTCTCTGACGACTCTGCCATAGTCGGCCTCATCACAGGTGAGGACGACTCAGAGTACAGACAGTGGACTCTGGACTTTGTAGACTGGTGTCAGCAGAACCACCTGCTGATCAATGCCGGGAAAACCAAGGAGTTGGTGGTGGACTTCCGGAGACGCAGACCCACCACACTGACACCGGTGAACATCTAGGGGGAGTGGACATTGAGATAGTGGACTCTTATAGGTACCTGGGTGTTCACCTGAATAATAAACTGGACTGGAGCCACAACACTGATGCTCTTTACAGGAAGGGTCAGAGCAGACTCTACCTGCTGAGGCGGCTGAGGTCATTTGGAGTACAGGGAGCGCTTTCAAAGACCTTCTATGACTCTGTGGTGGCATCTGTCATTTTTTACAGTGTTGTATGTTGGAGCAGCAGTTTATCGACAGCTGAGAAGAAGAGGTTGGATAAACTCAGCAGGAAGGCCAGCTCTGTTCTGGGATGCACCCTGGACCCAGTGCAGGTGGTGGGAGACAGAAGGACTCTGGCCAAAATAACATCTCTGATGGACAGAGTCTCTCACCCCATGCATGTAAATGTTGCTGAATTGCAGAGCTCCTTCAGTGACAGACTGCTGCGTCCTCGATGCATGAAGGAGTGTTTCCGTAGGTCCTTCCTCCCAGCAGCTGTCAGACTGTACAATCAACACTGCTCCCAACAAACATAGATGTTTATATCTGCGCTGTAACTGCAATAATTTAATCAATCGATTCGCACTACAACCTGGTTTAACTCTTATCTGTAGTTATTTTTATTTAATTTAAAAACTGTACAGTACTCTGTTTATAGTAAGCCAGAACAAGAATCCTCATCACGGGATTGTGTCTAGTGTAATATTAAAGACAGCAAATGCTGGCTGACATACTGGCACTCACAAAAGAATCAAAGCTGCTGGGTACAGCACATTATGTCAAACACTGGGGGTTTCATTGGAGTAATACCAATATTTTTAAGAAATGAACTAAATTGGATTCTTTACTATTAAGTCTTTAACCTCTTGATACCCTTAAGTGGAATATAAGAACCAGTTTTCATTTTAACCAAAGACCAATGAAAGAAATACTGAAAGCAAAGCTAAGGTAACTTTAGAGCTAGCTGGAATGATTAGCTGCTTTCAGTTAGCAGGCTCCGTGTTACAGGGCAATATGCTGTCCTGTCAGGGTACCTGACCAGTGACCCTGGTTTTGGTTTTGTATGTTGTATTCTTTGACTTGGTGTTTCTGTGGTTTGGTTTCTATATTTCTTGCTCCCTAGGTTCTTTATTGTCTCCTGATTTCTATCTTGGGTTTTGTTTGTATGCCTTCCCTGTGTTTAGTGTATTGCCTTTTTTGTGTCTCTGTGTTAGGTTCACGTTGCTGTGTTATGTTTCCTGTTTTACTTTGAAGGTCAATGTCTTATGTGAGTGTGTCTGGTTTTGCGTCCCTAGTCTCATTAGCCCTGATTTCTCCCAGCTGTGTTTCCCTCCTGTCTCCCATTCTTCGATTGCTCCTGTGTGTATATATAAGCCCTGTGTTTCCTTTTGCTTGTTGCTGGTCCTTCTGTGTTGTCTCCCTGTGTTCCTCTATGCTGTCATTCTTCATGTACCTCCAATCTCAGTCTCCTTGTGTTCAGGTTTTTTGTTTAAAACAAAGCATTGCGAAGGCCCACGGTGGGTGTTGACGCGATGTGATTTCTGCCCAGTGGCGGGAGTAACTATGACTCTCTTAAGGTAGCCAAATGCCTCATCATCTAATTAGAGACACGCATGAATGGATGAACGAGATTCCCACTATCCCTAGCTGCTATCTAGCGAAACCAGAGCCAAGGAAACGGGCTTGGCAAAATCAGCGGGGAAAGAAGACCCTGTTGAGCTTGACTCTAGTCTGGCACTGTATTAACTCAATTGATATAAAATCAGACACAAAACATTAAAAAAAACATAACAAGTAAAAAAGGTTATATTTTTTACTGTAACAACCACAAACATGTTTATTGAATCATATTTCATAACTTTAAATGCAAATATAAATTGTCAATTTTAAAATCCTATGTACAAGTTTTGCAAACAAAGTTATTTGCAGCTGTTTACCTTTTTTTTTTTTTAAATAACCATTTCAAACTATTTATATAACAATCAGCTGTTCTGCATTCAATAAGATGCCACACAAATTATTTGTGCCACTCCAAAAAAATAATTTCTGTCCACTATAAAGAAGAACATCACAGCCTGATACCTGCATGTCTGACAGCAGCAGGTGTATCACTCATCCTGTTTTCATTCAGCAGTCGCCTCATTGTTCTGACACAACACAAAACTATCCACAACACTACACACTAACTACACAAGACAACACATTAACTACACACTCCAAACACCTTAAACGTCACAAATCTCTCACTTCTCAAAACTCGCTCTCTCTCTTTTTCTGTTGTCTTTCTCTCTCTCTCTCTCTCTCTCTCTCTCTCTCTCTCTCGCCGTCACACCTAAAACTTCCCCGTCTTCCTAAACAACCAAATGTCATGTTGCCATATCTTTTTTTTTTTTTTGATTGGCCGACATGGTGCATTTTTTCCACCAACACGAAAGGGCTGTTTTTGTTTTGTTTTTTAATTTTTTTTTGTCATAAGCAGAGAGTGGTTCCTAGCGCTGTCCTTAAATTCAGGAAAAAACAGGTGTATATACTGTTTATCATGACTGGTATATGTCACCTTGTTGCTTTGTCATCTTGAAGTGGTCATGTGATTGGCTTACCACGACTACTTTATTCTTCCTCAGTCAAACAGCAGCACACATGCAATTGTTTTGCCCCCTTAGCCCCAGGTGTTATGCCAAAAAGTGATCGTCTGCCAGAAAATGATTGCCGTCCGCGGGAGCACTTAGCTGCTTAAAGCTGTAGCGCCCGGATTACTTACGTAGACAGCTACTTCCGTGCAACTGATATAAGAAGCGGTAAGCTGAAGATAGCTTCAACCGTTTGTTTGTTGAAAAATAGTAACGCGACCGCACCGCATTTTCTTGTTAGTAACGGTAACGGCATTGTAACCATAGGAATAGTAATTAGTTAGATTACTCGTTACTGAAAAAAGTAACGCCGTTAGTAACGCCGTTACTTGTTACGCCGTTATTCCCATCACTGGATATGAACAACCACAACCATTGACCTTTCCTAAATCCAGTAGGGCGGTGCCATCATTCTCTCTCTCTGCAGAGTATCACTTCCTGTTACAACACAAAGTGGCTTTGTGTAGTTTATCTGTATAGCTAATTTAAGCAAGATAACTTACTAAGTGTAATCTCCAAGTGCTTCATCCAAAGCACTCTTTGTTCATTCACTCCCTGTGTCTTTAGGAATTCGCTAGCTTAGCTTAGCTCATAACTGACTCACTAGCAGCATGATTAATGTAATAAATGTAGCCCATTTGCAGCTCTGGACGCCAGGATCACTGAATTGGTGTGTGCACATCAAAAAAATAGGCAGGCCCTTGTAGCTGGTGCAGGCGAAGCTAGACCCCGTTAGCTCTCCCCCGGCAGCCGAGCCAATCTCCAACCTTCCTTTTATCTCAAAAATTCTTGAAAGAGTAGTTGTCAAACAGTTGACAGATCATCTGCAGAGGAATGGCTTGAAGATTTTCAATCAGGTTTCAGAGCTCATTACAGCACAGAAACAGCTTTAGTGACGGTTACAAATGATCTTATGGCCTCTGACAGTGGACTCATGTCTGTGTTTGTCCTGCTAGACTTCAGTGCAGGGTTTAATACTGTTGACCATAATATTCTATTAGAGCGATTAGAGCATGCTGTAGGCTAGGTATTAATGGTACTGCGGTTCAGTGTTTTAAATCATATCCATCTAGACTGCAATTTGTTCATGTAAATGGAGAGTCTTCTTCACACCCTGAGGTTAATTATGGAGTTCCACAGGGTTCCTTTTCAGTCGATTCACTCAGTGTAACACATAAGTATGGGATATCATAGCATCCACAGTCATCCTTCAGTTCTTACACTCCTTACCTGAAAACTTATCTGCTGAGTTGGGCTAGCTACCTACAAACTTGAAGTTAGCTTAACTGCCAGTGGAGCGCTAATTTTTAGTTTTCTTGTGCAGTGTTTTGCTTTGCGTTTTGTAATGGATTTCTCTTTGCAAGACAAGCATGTCTACCTGAGGATTCTACATGCTAGCAGAGCGTTGACGGAGCCCAAAGCTTGTGCATTTTGTCGCCAGCTCCGAAAAGGCAGGTGATGTTTATGGAGAAAGTGCTGAGACGAACAGCTGTCGCATGGCATGACACTCTCCTCTCTGAGTCTGGGGCCTTGGCTTCATCCGAGTCCGAAGACGAGGAGAATCCCAGCTAATTAGCTGACCACATGTGATATGTTCATGGGTTAACCGAAGATAAGTCAGAACCATGTGGAAAGACAATGACGTGCTGGACATTGGTCTGGAGATCTGTACTTGGTTGGAGGATGAGGAGGAGAACCCATCGTCAGCCCATCATCAGCCTCCATGCTGTTTCACCGTACAGCTGAGGACTGGCCCTCTCTTCTGTCAGCTCAGAAGCTGTCATGGGTTGCAGGATTTTTCCTCCCACTGGAGCCCAGAACGACCAAAAATTGCCTTCCCATGTTCCCAGACTTTGTATCTGAGTTAACTGCATCATGGAGTAAACCACTGTCACTGTGCCCGGCTATGGACAACACATGGAGTTGGACAGCACCGAGGAGACTGGCTTAGCTAACCCACCCCTTATGGAGCCATCCCCGGCTGCTTGTCTGGTGTAACAAGCTTGGTGTAACTTTCATTAAATTTTATTTGACCTCTGTCTACACTCGTGTTTTGGACTTTTCCATCCGATATAATTAAATATAATAAATAAGAACTTTTAGTGTATATGCTAAGATATAAATGGGTGCTGGAAGATAGTTCTGTTAAGTATAAAACAGGACTAATGCTTGCACTCTTCAGTTTTGATGTATTAGTTAAAACTGAGGTTATTGTACTCGGCCCTGAAAATCTGAGAAATATGGTATCTAACCAGATTCTTACTCTGGATGGCATTACCTTGGCCTCCAGTAACGCTGTGAGGAACCTTGGAGTCATTTTTGACCAGGACATGTCCTTCAATGTACATATTAAACAAATACGTAGGACCACTTTCTTCAATTTTAGAAAAATTAGAAATATCCTGTGTCAGAGTGATGCTGAAAAACTAGTTCATGCATTTATTACTTCTAGGCTGGACTACTACAACTACTACTACTGTAATTCATTATTATCAGGAAGTCCTAAAAACTCCCTGAAAAGCCTTCAGTTAATTCAAAAGGCTGCAGCAAGAGTCCTGACAGGGACTAGAAAGAGAGAACATATTTCTCCTGTATTGGCTTCCCTTCTGTTAAATCCAGAATTCAAAATCCTGCTCCTCACATACAAGGTCTTAAATAATCAGGCCCCATCTTATCTTAATGACCTTGTAGTACCATATCAGTCCATTAGAGCACTTCGCTCTCGCACTGCAGGCTTAGTTGTTGTTCCTAGAGTATTTAAAAGTAGAATGGGAGGGAGAGCCTTCAGTTTTCAGGCCCCTCTTCTGTTGAACCATCTTTCAATTTAGATTCAGGAGACAGACACTATCTCTACTTTCACTTTTTATTTTCCTTTTTGCTAAAGCATATAGTTAGGGCTGAATCAGGTGACCCTCAATCCTCCCTTAGTTATGCTGCAATAGGTGCTGCTGGGGGATTCCCATGATGCATTGATCTTCTTCTTTAGTCACCTTTTTCACTCAGTATGTGTTCATACACCTCTCTGCATTAATTATATGCTATTATATATTCCTGTCTCTCTTGCATAGCATGTTTTTGTCCTGTCTTCATCTACTCAATCCCAACCTGTCCCAGCATTTGGCCGACCCCTCCCTGAGCCTGGTTCTGCTGGAGGTTTCATGTTAAAAGGGAGTTTTTCCTTCCCACTATCACCGCAGCACTTGCTCATAGAGGGTTATATGATTGTTGGGCTTTTCTGTTAATGTATTATTGTGGGGTCTACCTTGCAATATAAAGCACCTTGAGGTGACTGCTGTTGTGATTTGGCACTGTATAAATAAAATTGAATTGAATGACACTAAAAGCAGATGTAGTATGACCGTCTCAGACACACACCTCTGACTGTGAGCCCTGATGTTTCAATCTTTTGTTTGTGAGGCGGAAATAATCAGAAGAAAGGTGGTTTAAAGGAAAATAAGCAGCTTGTTTATGATGTGTGAATTTAAAGGCTGCACAAAGGGTCAATAAAGATGAGTTTGAAGTATTAGATACTCAAAGTTCAAGAATATAAACATGGAGGGGATCAGTAATAAAAGGTAAAAGGTTTGTTGTAGCAATGGGCCTTTAGCAACAGGGCAAAATTGCAAAATCACAGAATCCAGAATTTCTGTCATCATAATTTCTGTTTTCAATTAATGTCAGTCTCATTTATCATCTCTGTGGCTGTGGTTATTGTCATGGGGAAAGCAGAGTCCAGAATCATCTAGGTAACAAAAGAGCAGAACTGTGTGTCGGTATACTAGCAGACCAGACAGCAATAGTCAGGAATTCTGTTTGGTTAACTCCCAGCATGCACCTTGTAAAATGAGAAGGGCGAAGGGAGGAAGGTAACTGGAGCAAAGATGAACATTTTCTCAAACTCATGCCGGTTCAGATAGAAAAACAGAAGGGCAGAGAGGTAGCGTATAAAATGTAAAAATGACCACTCCTCTTGTCAAAGTCATCAGATCAGGTCTTTTAAATTATTTCTGATGGAAAATCAATTTCCTGGACTTCACTTTTCTTTTCTTTTTTTAGCTTTTGACTTATTAGTTCTTGTTCATTCACTTTGAGTAGGTTTGTTTTGCATCTCAGGGCCTCATGGGATGAAAGCTTCAGTCAAAACAGTCCTGTTGCCAGGCAGACTTTGAGCTATCAGCAGCATCGTTGTATGAAATCTCCACAGCCTGCCTGCAGCTCACAGGTGCTTTTGTAAAATGATATGAGGCGGTGGTTATTTCTGACAAGCAAGATTAACAGCAAGGCTGAAGTCTTTACCCAGAGTAGAAGAACATTTCATTTTCAAACTGCATGTGCTTTGAATGTCTGGTTTCAAGACTCCACTAACTTTTCTCAGTCAGGTCAAAAATATTTTCACATTGAAATCTGCAAAACAAACAATATTCCTACCAGCTTCAGCTACATTTTGTGTTACTTTTAAGTGAATAATAACATGTAAAATGATGATTGTTATAATGGTGAACATTGAATTGTAAGTGTATCATAAAAGTTTGTTTCTTTATTAGTCCTTCATTTATCCAGGTTAAAAATCTCCTTTCCAAGAGAGACCTAGCATCATGGCAACAAAAGTCAAAATACATGTACCACATAAGTATCTAACATTTTTTGCGCCCTTCCTGTTTTCCTTGTGGTATCCAACACATTTTAATATTAGAAAATGATAACCCGAGTAAATAAAAAATGCAGTTTTTAAATGATGATTTAATTGACCAACTTGACAAAAGAAAACAAAGGAAAGTGTGTGTCCTGTTGCATCTGTCATAAAACTAATACAGCATTTCAGAAAAGGAACATCGTGTCAACAGTAAAATATGTTGGTGGTAGTGTGATGGTCTGGGGCTGTTTTGCTTCCTCATGACCTTGAAGATTTCCTTTGGTAAATGGACCCATGAATTCTGCTGTCTACCAAAACAACCTGAAGGAGAATGTGCACTGAAATGCACTTGGGATCTGCAGCAAGACAATGATACAAAACACACCAGCGAGTCCACCTCCGAATGGCCAAAGTCCTGACCTAAATCCATTTGAGATGATGTGGTATGACCTTAAAAAGATGGTTCACGTCTGGAAACCCTCCAGTGTTGCTGAATTACAACAATTCAGCAAAGATGAGTGGGCCAAAATCCCTCCAAAGCTATAAAAGACTTGTTGCCAGTTATCAAAAATGCTTGATCAGGTTTAGGGGGGCAATCACTTTTCACACAGGGCCATGCAGGTTTGGATTTTTCTTCTTCTAATAATAAACTATTTCATTTAGAAACTGCATTTAGTGCTTACTTGTTTTTATTTTTGTCTAATATTTAAATTTGTTTGATGATCTGAAACATTTTCAGAAAATCAGAAAGTGTTCAAACACTTTTTCACATCATGTTTTGCTTTTGTCCAGTCAAATTTTATCCTCCTGTGAAATGTTCTTGTGCTCATTTTAGTGGATAATTTGATTGATTACACATCCCATCACTCAGTGCTCTCAGAAAGTAATCCCAATCCCTGCTCCAACACACCTGATTCAAACAAAAATAATTTCCTCAGAGATCATTAAAGTACTCTGATTCTGATGACCAACTGGGTATTATGTGCTGCAACTATCTGGTGGTTTTGAGTGGGGAAACTCCTTAAAACCTAAAACAAGAATATAGTCTTTCCTTTAAGACATTTCATCCGAGAAGCTTCTTCAGTTCCAAGAGCAACTGGTGGAGAGTCCCAGAGTTTAAACCCTATGGGAGTGTCTCCAATAGGGCCTATTGATCTTCTACCTAATCACACGAGCTAAGGTGTGAAAACAGGTGTTGGTCACAATCAGCCAAGGTTTCGGGTGAACCCACTGTGAAACCTAGCCCCACCCTATCAATACTGCCAGTGACCAATCACAGTCCGTAAAGATGAGCTGCTTCCACAGTTTAATCCAGTACAAATGAAAAACCTCCTCAATACGGAAGCCATGGCTGCTGACTTATTTGAGATGTAGACAGACCTATTAGCTGTGGTTTAATGGGCGGGCATGATGTTATTAGCTTTATACCTGTTCCAGGCCTGGCAGAGTTCAAACAGATCTTAGTTTCTTTGTAAATCTTTTATCAGATGGGCTCCTTGAGAGGAATGTCTGGAGCAGGAATGAGATCTGTGTATATCATCTCCCATAGAGGTCTTGCCAAGCTTGAAGGGGAGGGCCAAAATATGACGAGAGAAAACATACTATGGGACCCTGGCATCACAGGAGATTAATACTGTTTTTCTTCAAGGTTCTTTATTTGTCACATGCATAGTCATACAAGTAGAAAACACAATGAAATGTGTCCTAACCTGTGCAGACATTATAAACAAGAAGTAAATTGAAATTAAAAATCTGGAAATTAAAATTAAAAATCTGGAAATTGAAATTAAAAATCTGAAAATGTGCATTTTGCGAGTGGAATGTTAAAGTGTTTTGTGCCATGTTAGCACAGCAATGCACTGAGAGAAGCTGACTTTAGAATATGCAACAAAACAATAAATAAAATAAAAAACTAAAAAAGAGCACAGTCTGGATGTGGCCGGGCCATCTTACTGCCACTGTCCACATAATTTAAAACTGTTGTAACAGAATAGTCTGGCAATGCAGCTAATCTGCACTTTACCCTACTTGCCTACTGGTGTTGGCCAGAGGGGCCGATGGCGCGATATGGCAGCCTCGCTTCTGTCAGTCTGCCCCAGGGCAGCTGTGGCTACAACTGTAGCTGCCTCCACCAGTGTGTGAATGTGAGAGTGAATGAATAGTGGAATTGTAAAGCGCTTTGAGGTTCTCGAAAAGCGCTATATAAATGCAATCCATTATTATTATTATTATGGTCAGAGGGCCCGGTGGCGCCAGTGTCCGGCAGCCTCGCCTCTGTCAGTGCGCCCCAGGGTGGCTGTGGCTACAATGTAGCTTGCCATCACCAGTGTGTGAATGTGTGTGTGAATGGGTGGATGACAGGTTGTGTAAAGCGCTTTGGGGTCCTTAGGGACTAGAAAAGCGCTATACAAATACAGGCCATTTACCATTTACCATTTATTATTATTAATCTGCCAACAAGGAAAAATATCCACGTCCCCAAAGGCTACATGGAGGTTCTGGTGTAACGAGGACATCCAAATAGTAGATGAAAGATATCCAGTTCAAACTTACTGTTCTGTACAACATTCATCTTTTTATAAATTTGGCTAAGAAAAGGTTTTACAGTGATCTCAAATATTTAATAATAATAAATATACCTTAATAAATAAATAAAGTCTCTCCATGAATTTGCTTAATGGCATTCAACTCATATAATAACTGATGAGGACTACAGATGGAAAACAGAAACTTCTGGTCTGGTCTAATTTCTTCAAGTCTGTATACCACCACGAGTCTGCATACCACTAACTACTACTACTGACTAACCAATGCCATAGTTATTACAGACAGCAAACTAGTCACTGGCACTTAATACCATATCTGTTGAGTGAGAAAAGAAAAAGGCACATGTGCGTAACTGTCACAAAAAGAGGACAGGAACTCTGATGCACTTGTAATTTGTGCAGTTAAGAGGTTTTGCCGAGTGTGACTCTGAATATTTGTTGAGCAAAACTGACAGAAAAGGTAACAGAGATTGGGAACAAGTGTCCTTGAATGCACCACAAAGATTCAGATTTGTTAAAAGAAAATCTAAATGGCTACTTCTTTTCTTTTCTTCTGAAGAAAAGAAGCAAGCTGTCTGAAAGGAAGAAAATTAATCCGCAATCTGGCCAAGTGAAGCAGTTCTTTGTACACCTGGATCATTTTCCTCCTGGATTAGTGTAAGTGTTACACATAACTTCCCCCTTATTTAAAAGCACAGGTCTCCTTTCCATCTGAGAACCAACTATGAGGGAGTGGAAAAGTTGCAGACACCTGATCTATGTGTGTCAGTGTCCTCTGAGAACAAATAGCTCTTTGTATGAGTCTTCCATGTCTCTGTTGCCAAAAACCTTACGGGACCAATGTTACTGTAAGACATCAGATCAGGACGAGTTTGTCAAGTGTCAACATGATTCAAACAAAAGGTCTAATGGACAGCAGTTGCCAAAGCAGGAAGAAGATGGGAACTAATCAGATGCTTGAAAAAATGGATGGAGGTGATAAAAGATGAAAAAGACCACAAGCTGAATCCAAATACAATTTAGCAATTTGAATTTAAACACAACGCATCATTGGAAATACCATGCAAACACAACGAGCAGCAGAAAAATTATTGATTTGTCATAATCAAGACAGACTTTAGTCTGTAGGGGACACTGCTGAGGCTTTTAGTCCACTCTAATCCCAGAACATCCTTTTTACATAACAGTTAAACCCTAATTCAATGTGAGCTGTGGCTGTATTAAAGCAGAATTAAAAAGTGCTTAAAGCGCTCTTGGTTGCTTTTGAGGTCCAACAGGCTGGAATAAGAACATTACCGTCGATGTGAGTGTTTCTGGACATTTCCTCATTGACAACAGGCTGCTGACTGTCACGAAGATAATTCCGATAACCGGATAATAAGAGATAACCAGTTCCAGAGCAATGTGATTATGATGAGTTTTTAGGGCCACAAGATGAAGTGCCAAATTATCTGCTAAGATCAGTTAGTCAACTTTGCCTTACCCGGGCTAATTAGTACAAATTAGTGTAAAGGAAATTAAAATGTACGAATTTATTTCACCAAAAGCCTAAAGCAAAATTTTCCACAGGGCAGGGAATATTATTTGTAAATATAAAAGGCTCCAGAAGACACCACAATCATAGTGGAGGGGTTCAGATTAGAAAGTCAAATCAGACAGACTTAAACTACAGATGCCTTTATTAGCACATCTGACTGAGACAAGAAAAAACAAAACAAAAAAACCCTCCACACTGCAGGCTGCTGATACATGAGCTGATATTTGTACACAGGGGAGTCTGCCTACATTTTCCTAGAGCACAACTATAACAACAGATTTTGCTGATTGTTAGTTTAAATCCACTGATAAGACAACACAAAGTTCAAGCGTGAACTTACTCTGTTCTGAATTTGCAAAACAGTGTATATGATATAAGACAGTGACACTGTTAAGAACTAAGAACTTTCTAAACTGACTAGTTGATTTTTCCCTAAATAAAGCTATTATGTGTTGTCTGGGAACAAAATGTTAAAGATCAAGAGAAAAAAATCTGATAATATACAAGATGCAAAATTCTTTCTCTGAACCTCGTGAATTCCTTTTCTGTCTATTTCACGAAAACCTTATTTTCTGTTTCTCCCATTTTCTTTTATTATTCTTATTCTCTTATTCTTTAAGCACTTCTAACCTTTAGGTAGTGTGTGAGGGTGGAAGTCTGCAGCATAAAAAATTAAAACGGAAACGTGTTTTATGGTGTGGTCTGCTGGGGCGGCAGCATCTCTGCTGGGGACAGGAAGAGACTGAACAGGGTGATCCGAAGGGCCAGCTCTGTTCTAGGATGCCCTCTGGACCCAGTGGAGGTGGTGAGTGACAGGAGAACGGCGGCTAAGCTGTCATCCCTGATGGACAACATCTCCCACCCCATGCAGCAGACTGTGACAGCACTGAGCAGCTCCTTCAGTGGGAGACTGCGGCACCCACGGTGTGGGACGGAGAGATTTCGCAGGTCTTTCCTCCCCACTGCTGTCAGACTCCACAATAAAGACTTTAACTGATCAAGCACACACATCCATACATGTGCAATAACACTAAGTGCAATAATCCTTTCTGTCATCGTTGTATTTTTACTCAGTTGTATATAGTATTTGTATTTGTATTCTATTTTTATCTTATTGTATATTTATTTTATTTTATTCTACTGTATATAGTATTTTATTTTATTCTATTCTGTACAGCTGTGTACTGTATTTATTCTTATTGTATTCTAATTTTTGCCTCATAACTTTTGCACTGTCCACTTCCTGCTGTGACAAAACAAATTTCCCACGTGTGGGACTAATAAAGGTTATCTTATCTTATCTTACATGATTTTGGTTCAAGCAAATTGGTGAACTATTTGACATACAACATGGGGATCTGTCACATTTCAATAAGGATTCACAGCAAATTTCTAACTGCAGAGTATGGATCAAGTGGTTATTTTGTTCTGGTCAAAAGGATGACAATGCTGTGGCAGAAAGTACTTAATTTCTAATATTATTATTATTTCTGTTATTTTTCATTTGTTTTAGAAGACGTCTCCTACAAAATGTAAACTCTGTTTAATGTTTCATAATTTGTCATTAAAAAGATTGCAGAACTGTGCTTAAACAGCAAAGGTGTTCACTTGTATCAGATATGTAAAAATCCATGAATTAATTTATTCTGTATTACAAAGTCACTGAGCAGAGCACTTCACCAAAATCAAAACAAACTGCCATGAATAAATACATTAAAAGGAGGCAGTCTGTTGTCTCATTCAGCTGAACATCTGCCTTCATCATAAATTATTGAAATGTTTTAACAAGCTTAATAAATAAAAACACATCTGATATAAAAAAAAAAAAACCCTGAAAACAACAGTGCGTCTAAATAACAAATTTTTACCTCTGTAGCTTATAGTTGTTCATCTGGATGTAGCGTTTTCAGTGGGAGAAAGATAAGACAAACCTTTATTAGTCCCACACATGGGAAATTTTTTGGTCACGGCAGAAAGAACAAGTTGAAGAGAAGTAAAAGTTAAGAAAAACACATTAGAACAGGACAAGAAAAAAAAATAGAATAACATACTATACAACAAGAATAAAATACTTTATTATGGTAGGAAAAATTGCACTTGGTAATACTGCACATCAGGGAGACAGTTACAATTGTGTATGGGATGTGTGTGTGTGTGTGTGTGTGTGTCTGTCTGCACATGTGTGGTCATCTGCAAAGACCATGTTGTAGAGTTTGATAACAGTTGGAAGGAAAGACCGGAGACTCTCCGTCCCACATAGCAGGTGCCGCAGCCTGCCACTGAAGGAGCTGCTCAGTGCTGTGAGGGTCTCCTGCATGAGGTGGGAGATGTTGTCCAACAGGGATCACAGCTTGGCCACCATTCTCCTGTCACTCACCACCTCCAATGGGTCCAGAGGGCATCCTAGAACAGAGCTGGCCCTCTGCTGGGGACGGGAAGAGAATGAACAGGCTGATCCAGAGATGCTGCCGCCCAGCAGATCATACTGTAAAAGATGACCACGACAGAGTTCTAGAAGGTCTTCAGGACTGGGCCCTTCACTCCAAAAGATCTGAGTCTTTCCCCAACTCTCTGTGAATGGTACTTATGGCCATGTATCAATTGTCATTAATTAATTAAGTAATAACCTGGTGAGACTGAAGAAGTCACTTGGATAAGTGATGAAACGTTTCTCAAGACATTAAGACAAATAGTAATTATCTTGTATCTAATTATAAACTAACTATTAGATATACTGTATGGCCATCTCAGAAATCGGGGGTGTTTTTAGTCATCCATGGAAATTAGAAGTGAAAGATGGAGGTGGAGGGAGTGGAAATATTGTTTGACAAAACCAAATGAAGGCACACTTATTGAAACAATCCCCAGCTCTCTTCGCAGGCCCATACAATAACCTGGTTCAGAAGCTTTCATCGACTTTGACCCCCTAATCCAATGTTGTAAATGTGTTCTTACATAGTTTCAGGAATACACAAACAGCCTCTGATGAAGATAATAATATTTGAAGCCCCCACAACACAAGTATATCTGAATATGACTGAAAGACATTACCTACAAGCAGAAATGAGATTTTAACTGTTTTAGTAAAATGAAGACAGAACATATCATCTTTGAGGTTGCAAAGTGTCCTTGTTTCTAAGCTCTAAAACAAACTGGTCCCCACCTAGCCAATTAAACGAGCACACACACACACGCAGATTAAAATGCCATGCTGACATAATCCTCAGTGTGAATTCTTTGTATTTGGTGCTGTTACTACATGGGAAAAAAGCCAAAGTAAGAAGTTAAAGTCCACTTTTAATAAATGTCTCCATTAGGGATTTTGGAAATCCCTTCAAAACAGTGGTTTTAAACACACATCTGGGTTTTTCCAACACCACTGGTTATTTTAAAGACACCGATATCACCTGTGACCAGAATCAGTTTAATCAGTGTGTACTTTTTGAGAGCCATCTTCACAAACGACAGAAAGAATCCAAATGCAAAAAATATAAAACAATGTGAGGTAAACACAGAGTAACACAAATAATAATTTTAAAAGAACAAATGAAAAAATAAAAACAGCTTAGTGATGACTGTCTCTATTCCTGCAGTATAGATTTGAGGTCTGTTTCCGTTTCAATGCACAATAACTTTTATCACAGAACCAGTGTTACCAGCTTCAACTGAAGGAGACACGTGTAATTATAATTATATAATAAGTATAAAATACAAAAAAGCACTTTATGGGATAATAATGTGAAACGTTCTTAAAGGAAACATCTACATTTCACTTAGTGACGAGTTATAAAACAAATATTTTATGGTCTTCTGTCCACAAATTAACCAAATGTAAGAATTTTGTTTAAAATGCTGCATTTAAACATAATCAATTTCATTTTCATTAATTGCAAGAGGAATTGAAAGTAATGTATCTACTTCTAATTTTCCATATATTTAGCTTTAAAGTAGCTAATACCTTAAAGTATTAGCTACTGATAGTTACAATTGAAACTTAGTGGGGGTTTTAATGCACAAAACCTAAAAAGGAAATTTTTAGGTAGTTGCCCAAATTCACATAGCAGGAGGTTCTTTAAAGATGAGTTAAAGACACACTTGTCTAAAGACGATTTTGTAGTTTTATGTTTATGTATGCAGGAAGTAATGTTTAATGCTCTAAAATATGAAGAAATGCGTGACTCCAGAGACAGTGAGTTGGAACTGTTGAGCTTTATTAGTAGCGCTTAGTATGAGGAACAGAAATTACGGTGAAGACAGAAAATATTTAGTCCATTAACAGAACAGAGCAGATAAAACAAAGTGGAATAAAGATATCGGCAATGAGAGAGGGAGATTCACATGTTGTCAGTGTCCGTGTCACTTTTGGCCAAGTTGGGAGAGCTGTGAAAATGAAGACCACAACAGGTTTTTAAATAGACACAATGAAACGTCTATGGGCTTATTGGCTTATCCCCTCACTGGTGCTGTGTGGTTCCTCACCTGTTTGATGAACTGAGACGCATTGAAGAGCTCACTGCAGCCATAAACAATCTTCTTCCCCTGCTTAGACTGGAAATACAGAAAAATAAAATGACGTTTGCTACTGAACCTATTATTGCAGGGAGAAAGTAACACTTCCACACAAATACTGTTGTTTTTACCAATCTGCATGTATTTAACACCTTTGGTGTTAGCTGGTTGTTCGGTGGTAATGTTGCCTCACAAGAATAGAGGTTTTTGGGTTCAAAGCACAGTAGGGCCCCTCTGTTTGGAATAGGTATATTCACCCTGTGCTTGCGTGGTTTTTCCGTGGGAGCTACGGTCTCTCCTACCATCAAAATCACTAGGTTAATGCTGCCTATATCAGGAGGTATTCAAAGCTTTCACTTACTGGTAAAAATAAAGCACTGAACTTTGCAAATAACAAAAATGATATAAAGAGTCTGCATGCCATTTTGTTATGTTAGTGTTAGTATGTGTTGTAAGTTTGGTCCAACAAACTTTGAATATTAGTATCGCAGTTATGACTTGCTCATGTTGGTCACTTTATTTCACACTGTAAACTGTAAAGCTGCTTCATTGGTCATTTTAAACCACTTCAAAGTCCCTTTAAATCTCAACTGTAAATTTTAGACTGTTATTAACCCTTTTTTACTCCAAAGTGTACATTTACTCCCCTTACCTCAGTCTCAAAGTATATATATATATATGTTTATTCTTACTCTTCCTATATTTATTTTTGTTCTTTTGCACTGACTGGAACTGCAGCCTCGTCGTCTCGTCTCTCTATATACTGTACTGTATATAGCAGAAATGATAATAAAGTTTACTTTGACTTTGAGTACATTTTCCCGACTTCTATTTTATATAATGTGACAGTGTTTTCACTGAAGGACCTAATTGTTTTAGTGTCATTAAACTTTAAGAGTTTTAGTTTGATATTTAACCCATCCCATGTGAAACTACATTGTATTCATCTAAAGAGACATCAGACTAAAATATGGAAAAGAACTTTGAAATGTACTACCGTACCTTGGTGTAGTCCACCAGATTCTGGTACTCGATATAGTTTCCTCCACCCACTACGAAGACGATGGCCTGAAACAGCAGGAGGTAAAAAAATCAAGCTTATATCAGAGGATATGTTGAAGGTGATGGACAGAAAGACTGCAAATGATTAAAAAAAGCTGCTGAAGTGATTTTACAGAATGAATTTCAAGTATAAACACTGCCAAAGACAAAAGTTTTATGAACTGAAAGAGGTAGACGCCTCTAATTGTATGCAGGAAATCAAGTTTTATTCCAATATTCAGGATCTGTAATTATTTACTTCATTACTATACTTATGTATGCATTTAATTTCAGATATGTTTTTACTTGTTCAAGAAATCAATTTTGTGATATTGTATCTTATTTTTTCACATCTATAATTACTTACTATAATAATAGTAATGTAATTACTAGTCCCACAGTTACTGTTTTATGATCTACCACAGACTTGCTCGCATAACTGTTGTTTTACATGTGATTGTGTGGTGACGGGATTAATAAAAGTCCAAATCAAATTCAATCTCATAAAAAAATTCCAGATTTGAAACTCTGCAACTTTCATCACAGCTAAGAAACAGTTAACTGTGCGTTATGAGAGAATCATGTGCGGCAACAGAAATTCCTGTCTGTCTTGTGTTTCCTTTCAACTTTTGTTTATCCTGGAAATAACCTGAACTGAATCTCATCAGTCAAACTTTGGTCCAGATACACAAATTCACCTCCTGAAACGGGTTCTTGTTCCTGGGGATGGAGCTGAAAGAGAAGGAAAGGATGATGAGACATCTTCGAGTGTATTTTACCCACCGAGAAGATGAGCTCTGCCAAGCTACAGATGAGATTTTGGATTTGTTTTCATACCTTTCACTGCCTCGCAGCATCTTTGGGTCAAAGTATCGATAATCATCTGTTTCCTTAAGGATCAGATAGAAAATTTTTTTTAGTCAGACGTACTACACATGACACACTTGTACTCAACAGCCACAAAAATAAACCCTAAATAATGTAGATGGTAGAGGGATATGTAGATTGGTTTGGCTTTTCTGATATTATTAGATGAAGAAGAGCCTCCGATTTGTAACTTAAAAAACAAAACAAAAAACCTGCTGGTGTCAAAATGTAAAACAACAACAACAACAAACAAACAAAAACAGAGTTAACCAAATTGAAAGCACGACAAAGGCAAAAGATTTATTTCACAGGTTGACCTGGTTGTGTTGTCTCTCAGCTCCAAGGACTAAACACAGACAGAATGACACAGCACTGTGTCTTTTGGCTTACTGTCACATGACCTAGATGCAGGTGGGTACAGGTTTAGTTCAAAGTAGTATTTGTACTGGAGAAGGATCGTTTTTGTCAGTGATGTAAAAGCCCAAGCAGACCATGAAAAACAAAGACGAGTCAGATTTATCATCTTCATATTTTCCTCATTTTAATGACACAAAGCTCTGCAAATTGTACGTCTCCCACTCCATCCTAAATTAATTACAGGAAATCTCAGTTCTTATGCAGACACTCAAAAACAGCACAACCTATTTATTAGCTCAAACTTAAAAAGTATTTCCTTAACTGCTTTGAGCCGGTGTCTACAATGGCACCAGTAGTTTTTGAGGTCAAAATTAAAACTTGTGCCAGAGCACCTCACAAACGCAGAAAAACAAAGTTAAACTGTGATTTTCTAAAAGTCGTTGGAGACTTTAAAGGCTTTCAGTTTGTCCACATCAAGAGAAAATCGTACAAAAACCTCCACTGTGAACAGCAACATGGTTTTATTACGTGGCTTTATCTGATTAATGTTAGTATTAGTATTAATATTTTATCTAACTAAAAAATGAGTAATAACCTCTATAAACTTCTCCACCATTTTGCTATACTTTAACTAAAACATAACCTCGAAATGCAACAGTTTTACACTGAGGACAATCTGATAGAGGGAGAATGTGCTCCGTTTCTTTTATCTTCATCCCAGACTTCCATCCCCGCTCCACCCTTTCCCTTTTTATTCACAACAACAGGACCTTTGTTGGTAGTCTGTAACTCCAGACGCTGAGAAACCTGCAGGGGGTGTGTGTGTGTTCACTTGCAAGTCTGTCACTACAAGGACCGGTTTAAGCTTTGAGCAGAGACATTTGGGACTTAACTTCAAAAGGAATTTTTGAAAGTTCAGAGTTTGTTTTAGGGTTCACGTTAGATTCAGGTTTTGCTTTGCATGCATATTTGTGCGCATGGTCAAAATGAATACATGGGCTGAGAGTCAGAAACTGCACTTTCAGTTCAATGTGATAAAGTGTGTTTGCTAGTTCACGTGGGTTCAAACGTGAGTAATAGAATATGTACTTTCCTTCCTCTCACACATGGACCATAGCAGTTAATATGAAGCTAATGTAATTTGTGGCATGTGTGTTGGAGCTGTCAATCACAGCTGAAGTGACACAAAAACGTGTCTTTCTTCTGAGTTTCCTCTCACCAATTAAGTTATGTTGAGGCCTACAGATATGTAGGTCTTTCAGAGGAACCTTTCATATTTTCTTTAGCAGAGAAGTTCTACATGTAATATAGAGTACTCTGCAGTTTTGTATTCACACTATACGTACATGGTAAGCTGCTTTTATATCATGTGTCTTTCTGTCGGTCAACTTTACACTTATATTGTATATTAAAGTTCCATTTGAGTAACTTTTCTTTCACATCAAGAGAAAACAACTTAAAATGATTCACGTAAAAATGTGGCTTTTTGGAAAACTTTTCCCAATCTGTACCGCAGAAGTGGACACCAGAGACACATCAGTGGGACTAGAATCCCCCCCCTCTTAATACTCGTATTAAGTGTTTCTATAAAAGGGCTTGGGCTTTTCCCGCTTTTCACAACACTTCCTATATTTTTAACTAATATTGGAAATATGTTTTTTAAATCATGAACAAAAACAAAACTCACAGGATGAGACTTCATCTCCATCAGGTTGTCCAGGATACGGGTAACCGGAAGGTTCTGGAAAAAAAAGAAAAAGAAACAACTTTTAACCTCCTAGGACCTGGCGTCCACATATGTGAACATCACATTTTGGGTTATTTAGACTAAAATATTCAATTTTGCTCTACATGGGCCTGATATCCACTTACGAGGACATTATACTGCTACTGTTCTATCAAAATTTTAAACGAATATCCTCATATGTGGCTCTTATTTTTCTTAAAAAAAATAAAAAAAATAAGGTAAAAGAAAAAAAATCTGCTAATTCTTTGTTTTTACATTCATCGGGCCCCAATCAGCCCAAATATCAGAGAGAAATGAAAAACGCACGTTGTGGAAGAGTTCGGGTCTTAGGAGGTTAAACATAACAAAGAATAATGAATCTCTTACAATAAATTCATTTACTTTTTATGATATTTCATAAGAATCATGAGTTTGTGTTTAGGTTGGACTTTTTTTCTTTTTAGATATTTGGTAAGTAGCTATTTTGGAAAACTGGAGTTGCAAGTGAAGAAAAAAAAAAAAAAAACAAGAATAACTTCAAATATCTTCCCTAACAGAGCATCAAAAGATGCATTCAAATCTACTCTCACTGTTAATAATGTTCTGGCAGCGAAGCAGAACAGGTGACTTCAGCGGGTCCAATTTCAGTATGAAGAAAACAGACGCCACCCTCCCAGTGTGTACGTGTGTGTGTGTGTGATGATTATAAATGACTTTCTTGTCTGTGCCAGTTTTAGTCTGAAACACCCTGTCATCGTCATCGTGCTCATCCATATTCCTGTTGTCTAGGAATGAGAACGTCGTCACATTGTGTGCACTTGATTTAATATTCTGCCAGATGCAAGCAGACAGAGGATGGTGCTTTTGTGCAAAGGCTGTTAAATGCAATGTGCAGATGCAGTTCAAAATTATCTCGTATATATAAATATATATATCTAAATATAAAAATGGGAATGCTGGAGAAGATGTGGATCAGAAGAGCCACATCATTATCATATCTTTTGGGACTGCCCTAACTTAAAAAATTACTGGCTGGGAATTCATAAAACTTTGTGTGAGGTTTTTAAGATAAAATTTGACATCAATTTTGTAAATTTGTACTTGGGCTTGGTTGCTGGCTCGGTCCGGGGAGGGGACACAAAACTCTTACAAGCGCTATTAGCGGCCAGCAAAAAATCAATAACCAGAAAGTGGTTAAATCCAATCCGCCAACACTTGAGGAGTGGTTTAATGTGATTTTCTAAATATTTAAAATGGAAAAATTGACATTCTTTTTAAAAATTCTAAAAGACAAATTCTACAAAATATGGAATAAATGGATTAGCTTTGTGTCCCCCATCCGCCCTAAATTTAGGTAAGACCAGCCCTGAATTGGTGTATCTCCCATGTATCGTACAATGTCAGGTTGACCCTCAACTTCATAATATGTACCTAATGTAGTCTTTGTAAATAAGTTAAACATGCTGCATTATGTAACACACTGTCAAGCCAACGAGTTAATTTTATTTTTTTGCTATCAGAATGTAAAACAAAAGGACTAAGAAAAAGGTTTTTTCTTCTTTTTTTGACTAAATAAAGTCAATGCACTTTATTGTAACAAGTCCTTTTTTTTTCTTAAATAAAAATATAATTTAAAAAAAAGAAAATGATCTCGTTTTCAGGTGAAAACATATGCCAAGGAAGTTTCCCAAGTGTTACATGGACAAACATGAACAAAAATGTGAGAAAAGGAAAAAAACAGAAAAAGAAGGAAAAGTGCTGTTGATTACAGCCCTGTCCCTCCAACCTAGCACTTTATTAACTACAATTAAATAAAAAAAATCTTCAGATAATCTTCATATAAATGAGAAAAAATGTGATCTCTGTGACATTTGGGACTATTTTTAAACTAAAATGATTCTTCTTTTTCTTCTTACAAACGAATGCCATTTCTGAGGTGCTAAAAGGTCCTCAAAAACTCTGACACGTGTCACATGTATGAGCATGAGTGATGTAAAACAGCTTTCAAAGTTTCCATAAATACAGCACATTATAATAAATATGTGCAGCTCTGATGATGTAAATATGCAGCAGTTGTGTGGCAGGCTTTAAATGTAGTTTTATCACTTTAATTTGAAGGCTGTAAGGCATCTTTGGTCAGATAAGACTGGGTACTGTTCAGGTTGATGAACTGGACTTTAGACAAGTTCTTAATTACTTTTCTTGTGTTGATTTTGGTAAGAGTAGTTCATTGTTTCAGCTGGTTTTCTGGAATTGAAATGGTAACAGAAGGAGTTTTACTCACATGCTGTTTGAGCACCAGGTTTTTCACACCCTCCATGACAAACTGGGAGCCAGTATTCATCACTCTGGAGAACAGTCTGTGGGGATGGAGTTGGGGGGGGTGGGGGTGGTAAGGAGAAATAGATGAAGAAAAGCCAGGACGGGAGGAGAGACAGGATGGAGGAAAGCAAGAGGCGGAGGGCAGGAGGACAGGGTTAGGCTGGTAGTCTAAGAAACTCTAAAGTAAAGGAGAGAGTGGGATGTCCCTGACTTTTTGATTCAAAAAGTCAGTTTACAAAAATAGAGTAATAAAAAACATGACCACAGCCTACACTCAGGAAAACAAACTTTCAGGATTTGTGTTACACTGTGATATCACAATTACACAGCCAAGCACCTAATTAGTCCCACCTGGATCCACCCCCTACTCTACCTCTACTATAGCAAAATCATAACTGCTGTCACACTATGGTACCAGTGTGCCTGCTATCACCATCAACCTTGGTTGTATGCCTACACACAGAGAACCACTTTCTTAGAGGGCTACGAATATAGACGTATATACACAGAGTGAAAAGGTATGACCCACTATTTTATTGTCTCATTTTTCACTAGTGTATCTAATGGCAGAGGCAGGAAAGGAACAGCTCACTACATGAATGAAGCACACACAGCAGCCATTCCTTTGGAGCTTAAATTTGGACATATTAGACTTCAATAACACACGGAAATAGGGTGTAATATGTGACTAACAATAACAGTAGGAGAGTAATCATAGTAGGCTCCAGTTATATTTCACAGCCATTGAGAGGCAATTAAGGCACAGTAATATGTGGTTATGTTGTTTCTAAACAGTTTCTAAAGCTGCTAAATCTCAGTGGAAAAACCTTACAAAATTAATACATAAAGCTGGTCCAGCTGTTTAATTCACTGCTGATTACTCAATGAAAAGAATGTTTAAATTGTCATATAACATCATTTTAGACTTGTCATCTCACTTATTAGTTCATAATTCTAAAACTATGTTAAAAAGGTACAAACTAATAATATTATTTACTTACCCCATAGGTTTGACTCCACTGTTGCCATTATTGGCTGGTGTGGCAGCCATTTTGGTAAAGGCCCTTGAAAGCATGAGAAGAAACCAGAAAGACTTAAGCATACTGACGAATTAGTCAATACCGTGTAAATTAAATGATTTTTAGATAAAGCCTTGATGGAAATTTTGAGTTCAGCATTTATTACAAAATCTGTTGACCATTGGAGGGTCAAAATATGTGGAGTTAAATGATGCTGCTGGGAAAAAACACAACTTACTTCCATTGTTTAATGTAGTTTAGAGGTGAAAGGTCACAGACTGCATCCAACAAAGCCTTCTTATACTGCTCCAAATCAGACTGAAACACAAAAACAAAATCCCACAGTCATCTAATGTTAACACATAAAGACGCCCAAGGCTAGAAAATAGGTGGAAAATAACAACAACAATAATAATAACAGAAAATAATAATAAAATAATAAAAGGTTAAATAATGGGGGGAAAAAAATCAATCGCACAAACCTTCCTCAGCATAAGAGATGTTTCCTAATAGTGCCACCAACATGTAATCAAGATGTTCTTACATCATTGAATAAAGAGTGACTGTTTATATTCAATAAAAAGCTAAACAGACACTGTGAATATTTTGAAATAGGTGCAGTGTCAGCTTTGCGACTAAAAGGTACTGGCAAAAGTTCTGGGAGGAGAACATTTAAGGAAATAATATAATTATGATTTGCAGCACATAAGTTTGCAGCACACAAATTAACACAAATTGTTTTGAATATTGCAAAACGTACATCTTATTTGCACTTGATGTGATTGTGATAGGTGCTGTTGGGAGTGTTTATTTATTTAGAATTGAGAGGGAGATGCTGTCAAAACAAGTGTGTAACTGACACTGACAAAATGATCAAAGCTGTAGATCGCGTTCCAAAACTTGGCTGTGTCTTGTAACTCTTCATTGAGTCATCACCCTGAATGTTTAGAGTTGAGCACCAAATATATTTGGTCTACAGCAACACTTATATTCATGAAAGAGAGAACTTACATGAACAAGAAAGTCAAGACACTTTTTGCAGCGAATGACTGGTTTGTAGTGTTTTAGATTTTTAGTCCCATTTCTATACAAAAATCTCTGCGTCTTATCTCTCAGCAGTGTGCACACAGTGCTATTATATGCAATACAAGGCAATACTGTATACAAGGATTTCAGGTTTGTGTGCATAAACCCTATGTTCCACCTGACCTGTCAGATTTATTGAATGAACAGCTATCTCAACTATTCTACCGCACACAGTCCCAAACAATTTCTAGCAGAAAAGTTTGCAAATATACGAAAAACATTGATTCTCAATATATTAAAGATTGCTCTTACACTGTATTATGTATATAATGTTACTAACTCCCTTATCAGGTCTGCTCATTTTTGACCCCCAAATTTACTTTCAGCACATATTTGTGATTGCAACATCAAGCTAATTTTCACACACTTAGTAAATCTTACTGTACCGTGGCAGAATATTACACCAGCAGTGTCAAACATAGGTTTGCTGAACTGTGGCAATCCAACCCACTGGAGTTTGTTTTACACTATAAAAATGACAGAGGAACGAGGCATAATCTTTTGACTTTTACTTTATTTTGCACCAGAAACCAATACTTTTCACTTTAAGTGACCAACTGGTCATTATCGTAAGCCTTCTTCTAGAACTGTATGAACAAGTTTCTTTGACTTATGAGTGTGAATGTATAAAAAACTTTAACTGAAATAAATATTTTTCTTAGGACTTCTCAAAAGGTCCACCACCTGTTTCATTCATTAAATACAAAAGGTGTTTTCTTAGGTTATCCAACAGTCCAATCCATTCAAGATCAAATTGCAATGTATGTGGCCCATGAACTAAAATGAGTTTGTCAGCCAAGGCATATCATAATAGGAATGATTGAATTTTGTGCACCAATTTAATTTTGGATAAGCTGGTGCCATTCACAATAGAGCAGAGTAGGTTAATGGAAGAGGAGTGCTCTGTGATGTGTTTTTGTCTGAAAAAAGTCTTAGTTATTGTCAGTTATCACTGATGTACATGTGGGATTTATTTAGCCTGCACTCTTGACTGAAACAAAAATAAATGAAACATCACTTAAGCCACCCCATGTCAAATATTTCATTATGCATTAATCATAACACAGAATTTAGCTGTTCAGAGTCCTGCCAAGTAAAGTAAGACATTAGTGTATATAGTTCAGTTTACTTCAGTGTGAAAGAATATGATGCAGTGTGGATCGTCCACACATAGCTTACTCTGATGAGCAGCTCGTGGAAGCCACCCAGGCATTATTAAAGTGCCAAACCATGTTAGAGGGCGCACAAAAGTGTGCCTGATTGTTTTTGTAGCTATCTGATATTTATCTAATCCACACTAATGAAAATCCAGCAGCAGTCGCAGAAACCTTAAAGCAAATAGAAGAGAGTAAGGAAAAGGGTGAGAGCGAGGTCTGTGAGATATAAAACAGGAGGTAGAGGAAAGAGAGCAAGAGACAAAAAGACATGGACAGAAGGCCAAGAGTTGGTCACAGAGGGAGAGGGATGACCGGAGATGACAGGAAGGAAGAGGGGAAAGAGTGAAAGAGGGGGTGGAGGAGAGGGGGCTGAGAGGGTACTCCCAATGGGGAACATCTCTCAGCTGGATGAAAGATGAAAGCAAGAGTGAGGCTCACATTTTGGCAGAGGGGCGAGCAGTCACACCATCTCACAGCAGAGGAAATGGAGGATGACACTCTGAGAATCACAGAGCTCAAAGTGGAGATCTTAAACAACCATCAAACAGTCTCCTTTCTGTTGTTCACATTTGGGAAACTTTTCGCCGAAAAAGACGATTCAACAGACAACTCCAGACATGGTCTCCTTCACAAACCTGACCAATCACTCCTTGAAATGGGAATGTCTTAGAATTATACTATACTGCATTATCCACAACATACTGGTACATATCATCTCAACAATAAGAATTATACTGGTCCAAACTACTAAAAATGCCAAGAATAACACAGTTTGAGAGACAATATACAGTATTTTTACACTAAAAAGTTTGAATCCCAATAAACTATACCATAGCTCAGCATGGTGTGCAGTGTGTCCTTAAGAAATACAAGTGCCAGGCCTAAAAAACTATCTAGAGCAGACGAACAGTATCTGAAAGTCATGTCTTTAAGAACTGAGACCTGACGGTCACATTTAGCGTCGTCAACAGCCTCATTAATTGCCACCCTTTCATCAGGTGGAATGGTCAGTTGGAAATGTTTACATATTGCCCAACGTTACTACACAAATGACAAAAAAAGACTGCCTGAGAGAATTCTGACTGTGTAAAGAATAAAGGTTTCTTCCCAAATATCGACTTTCAAGCAAAATACAAAGAAATGAAGGGTTGCTCAAGAGTTTTGCTTTATACTCTTCATAGCTGAATCAATGGGCTACTTTCAGTCATTGTGCAAAGGTACTGTTTATAAGGCTGGGGATACCTGCATTCAGCTGAGAGTGAAAAAGTCACTTGGATGAGTTCTCCCACTGAAAACGCTACGTCCAGATGAACAGAATCAAGCTTTTGGGATTTACTTACCTGGATGATTAAGCATGCATCAAGAAAGCCAAATCAGTAATGTGACCTCCCCCAGTGTACTTTAAACTTATCAGGCATTGCGGAAAATGGGATGCTTTCATAAAACAACATCCAAGGGTTGTAAGAAAAAGAAAAAAACATTTCTGTCATCTGGAAATGGTTGTGACGGACAAGATGTGAATCAAAGATCCATTCTTCAAGAATCCAGTGGAGGGAAAATAGGTGTGGATGAGAACAAACAGTGAAGAGAAAAACAAAACAAAACATAACTGAACTTACTCTTGATGCCACTTGAGGCTGGCTCTCCAAATATTCCTATCTTAAAATTGATTTTTGGCTAGGCTTAAAGTTAGGGGCAATGGGACGCTTCAATTGACAGGTAGCTCTTGGTGTCTTCTAATCTAACCAAGTCAGTTTTTTTCTGAGAGAAACTTTG
Organism: Aulonocara stuartgranti; assembly: GCF_965226115.1. NCBI lineage: Eukaryota > Metazoa > Chordata > Actinopteri > Cichliformes > Cichlidae > Aulonocara > Aulonocara stuartgranti. Next base: position 27,564,856 of record NC_138955.1, on the reverse strand, counting down.
GTTCAGCCATTTGTCAGTGGCTCATAATGAAATGATAAATACGGTACAGCCAAAAAGATGTTTCTCATACAGCACATCCAAAATGTGGCTATCGATCAATATCCTTTGGTTCTGAGAACACAAGAGCGCAACCTACTTCAAGCCATCTGCACAAACCATTTCTATTATTTGCCAAACCACAGCTGGTGTTGCAAGTCTCCTCTGTGCCATTTTTTTGAGCGATGATCTAGAGCACTGTCATCTAAGATGACAAATTAAATTCTGTTGGGTTCAGAAGTCTGAAACAAGATGCTGAGACTAGGCCGGGTTAGCTTCCACTTCAAAACATGGAAGAGACAGCGAGATCACTACGGAAGGAGTTTTATTTAATCAGTGAACTTATAATAGAGTGTTTAACTGAGAGAATAAATCTAGTTAATCTCTTGTTCAATCATAATTGTGATCCTATAAAATAACGCCTACCATTTTTAAAAGTGCCTTTTTGCATAATGAGTAGTCTTATAATTTTTTTTAGTATTTGCTAGCTTTGAATAGAATAGAATAGAATAGCCATAATGTGTACAACCCATAACAGAATATTATTTTGGCTTGTACACTGGCAAAAAGTCAAGAAAGTTGACTCGCTTCTTTGCGAAACAGTTACCCATTACAGAACATTCATTGGATTTTTGCAGTGGCAGTACCACACTACATTTCCTTATGAACAAACATGAAAATTTCGTTATGATCTCACGTGTTAAAAATACTTTGTAATGTCATGTTATTTGTATATGCTGCATTCTATTAACACATCTCTCTCAGAGAAAGGTATTAAGAGCTGAAGTCAAATAGTGGAAACCATCACAGAGAAATAAGCTACTATACCGGCTTTTGATATTCTTGTCTTTCTTTTTCCGAAGTGCAAATTTCACAGCCTCATCAACATTGTATTCCCAAAAGGGCAAAAACGTAAACATCTAGGCAAATTTTAAGGAGCCAGAAAAGATTCTTATTTCCATTTCGATTTTATTTAGGGGTTCTCCTACAGTATCAGTAAAGTACAGTTGGTATCGTTCACCATTTATCTCATAGTGGCACTTCTTGCAGTTCATTACGTGTTTATGAGAAGGTATTTTTAAAATTCCCAATTTCCTTTGCAGAAATATGCGTTTACAATTAAGGCTGCCACTCTGTTCTGAGACCTCCCTGCTCTTCCAAGTGCATATGGACAGCCAGATGTAGTGAGAGTAGCAAAAACAATATCTCTGCCTCTGACAAGTACAGATCAGACAGTGACAAATCAAGAAACAGCATTCAAGACAAATCTGGAATGTCTAGCAATTAGAGGGAAACCAAAACAATTTAAAAGAAGGATCATGTATGAGATTTGGATGTGTAGAAAAGTATAAGCTGATTTGTGCTAGCACTGAATTTGCTGGAATTTTGACTAATCTTGACTTTAATTTTATGTAAAATCTAGTAGATAGTTTAGAATAGCCCATTATTGTTATTGCACATGTACAGGGTGGGCCATTTATATGGATGCACCGTAATAGTACGTTAGTTTATGTGAGGGGGCAAAGGCCTCAAGATGGGTGGTGACAATGGTGGCCATTTAGAAGTCGGCCATCTTGGATACAACTTTTGTTTTTTTCAATAGGAAGAGGGCCATGTGACACATCAAACTTATTGGTAATGTCACAAGAAAAACAATGGTGTGCTTGGTTTCAACGTAACTTTATTCTTTCATGAGTTATTTACAAGTTTCTCTTTGTTCACAGCCATTGACATGTTGAAGAAGTTAACACGTGAGGAGCGGATTGAAATTGTGTTGATATCTGGTGAACGCAGTAACCGGGTCATTGCAGCAGATTTCAATGCAAGACACCCTACGAGACCACCCATCTCCCATGCTACAGTCAGCAACCTGCTTGCTAAGTTTCATGAAACTGGTTCAGTGTTTGATTTGCCAAAATGTGGACGAAGAAAACTGTCACTAATGAAGAAACACTTCCTTCATTCAGCAAGAGCCCACAGCGTAGCACTCGCCGCATGTCACTGGAGAGTGGCATTAGTCGAACATCCCTTCAGCGGATATTAGCTACTCACAAACGGCACCCTTACAAACTCCAGCTACTGCAGCATCTCAACGAGGATGACCCAGATCGGCGCACAGAATTTGCAGAATGGGCAAAACAAAAATTGGAACAGGACCCTCAGTTCACGCAGAAGATTCTGTTCAGTGATGAGGCAAACTTTTATGTGAATGGTGAAGTTAACAAACAAAACCACCACTATTGGTCTGACACTAACCCACATTGGATGGATCCCTCCAAGACTGTTGGACCAACAAAAGTGATGGTTTGGTGTGGTATATGGGGTACAACGATAGTGGGTCCATTCTTCATCAATGGAAACCTCAAGGCCACTGGATATTTGAAATTGCTACATGATGATGTGTTTCCCTCTTTATGCACTGGAGCTGGCACGTTCCCTGAGTTTTTCCAGCAAGATGGTGCACCACCACACAAGCTAGATATAAACATATTTCTATATATGCTCAATTAATGTGTGTTCATCTTTGAAATATGCTGAAATAGTTCAAAATTGAAGGCACACTGAACCAGCATGGCTACCACAGCATCCTGCAGCATCTTGCCATCCGAACCGGTTTGTGTTTAGTTGGAACATCATTTATTTTTCAACAGGACAATGACAGCAAACACACCGCCAGGCTTTGTAAAGGCTATTTGACCAAGAAGGAGAGTGATGAGCGCTGCAACAGTTGGCCTGGCCTCCACAGTCACCTGACCTAAACCCAATGGAGATGGTTTGGGATGAGATGGACCGCAGAATAAGATGCTCAGCATCTCTGGAAAATCCTTCAAGACTTTTGGAAAACCATTTCAGGTGACTACCTCATGAAGCTCATCGGGAGAATGCCAAGAGTGTGCAAAGCAAGGATGGCTATTTTGAAGAATCTAAAATATAAAACCTGTTTTGAGTTATTCCACACTTTTTTTGTTTACTACATAATTCCGCATGTGTTCGTTCATATTTTTGATGCCTTCCGTGAGAATCTACACTGTAAAAGTAAAGGAAAATGAAATGGGAAGGTGTGTCCAAACCTTTGACTGATAGCGTATAAATTGTGTCAATAAATATATTTAAATAAATCTTCTTTATAAATCTTTTTATTATTATTATTATTATCATCATCTATGATCTTAACGAAATCTTAAATAAAGGCAATCATACCATACTGTCGCCAAAGTGTATCCAGTGTTTTCTTTGTTTTCTTTGTATTGTTTTAGGCTCTTTACCTTAAAATATAAAGTGCCTGCAGGCAACTGTTGTTGTGATTTGGCTCTATATAAATAAAACTGATTTGAATGATCCTGATCTAGTCAAGCATTAAGCATTTGCATCTGAACTGAATTCTCTTCTACAGCTGCATCAGGAAAGTTAAGGTTAACGCTTCTGTAAAGCGAGCACTTTTTCCACACCAAACAGATGGATGAATAGCCAACCCTGAGTGTGTTCTTCTGTTGCTGTAGGCTCATCCCTGCTGAGATGTTTATGTTCCTGTTGCCAACTCGGTTATCTTAATAAACCACTACAAGAATAATTGAGATGTTTTGCAGGAAAGATTTGGGGACTTCATGTTGATCATGACTTTGGTACCTTCAAAATGGTCTGTTGACATTTACCAGAATAGAAGTTTGGATTTCTGTTCTGGTAAAAGTTTGGATGGTTTTTGGTGAATAAAAAATAGACCAGAGTAGGGCTGGAGAGAAAAACGTTTTAGACATTGGAAAATATTTAGACTCTGGAAACCAGAAGCCGTTTTTCTCATTGACACTATTAGTTAGACTTGGTGTGCTGGCAAAAAACAAAAACACATTTGCCAATTCACTGAATGTTCCTACAATAAATATGGAAGGAGCTTTTCTAAATCATTTTTCACCTTTAAGATGTTCAAAATACGTATGAGAAAAGTTGGTGTTTGATGACACTTGATTTTCTACCTCACAACATTTAAGCTGCTTTCAAACATGAACTGCAGCTGTTTTCTAGTTATTGCCTGACTGGAGGTTCATGTCAGAGCACAAATGTCAGATAAAGTTGTTTCAGACAAACAGTCTTTAAACTTCTAACCCCTGAGCACAAAGTCCTTGGGAGGCCTACTGACATACTTGTGAGAATAAAGGAGGTGATTACGTGGCGAGTGAGTCGCTGTTGTGCGCTGTCTCCTGAATAAACGATCCTCACTTAAACCACTCAAACGATTTCCAGAAATGAGAATACATCTGTCTGTTCCCACTCTGCATCAATCAAGTTCTTGTAATTCTCTCCGTGTTCAGTCTTGTAATGGCAATTGAAATTGTAATCCTTACAGAAGTCTGCTCTCCACAGTTTATGCATGTGGCTTTACCTCTTCCTTCAGTAAATAAATATTTGGGCGTCTATGTATGTTAATGACTCTATATTCATCTTTCAGTCCTATCAAATTCATATCATCTAATTGACGTTATAACACATTTATAACAAAGCTGCTTCACTTGCACACAAGTACGTATGCAAATAAAAACAAAAAGAAATACCAGCCACCTTTAAAATGAAAGAACACACACTGAAATGGGACAAGCTGCATGACGTTACACCTGAAGCCTAATTTTCCGCTAACCTCATTCAGGCAAGAACAAATAGGCCAGACGTGGCCCACAGGCCACACAACACTCAGGTCTAATCTACTTTAAATAACTTGGTTTTCTGACCTTTACAGCGGCACGTTTTACACCCCCCCTTTCCCAACCTTTTAATACTACTAAAGTGTTTACCCTGACATTTTATGAATTAGTGTCGGTGGGTGTGTTACCTCTGAAGGAGCCTGCTGTGCAGTGATGTAGTAGATGAGGAAAAGTCTCATTTTGTCTTCTGGAGTGCCAGCTGACAAACACACACGTTTACACACAGCTTATTCAGTTTATTCTGTCTCTGTAATACATGCTTGCTGAATATAAACAAATACAATTAAAACAACATTTAAAATAACCCTGCAGTTACAGATTTTGCACTTATCCCAGTATGGTATATGATAATTAAGTACCTGCATGTGAGTGTGTTTATGTGTGTGTGTTTGTGTGTGTACCATCTGGGTCACTGATGATGTCCAAAAGGGATTTGTCTAAAGTTGACTTGCTCATCAGTTTCTCTTCAAATTCAAAGTAAACATCCAATTTCCGACTCTGAGGACACAAAGAGCATAAAATCAGTACAACAAACACTATATTCACACTCTGTATTGTATTTTCAGTGCACTGGTACTGCTGTAAACCATCCAGTAAACACTTCTTATCTTTATACATATTAGTGCACTGTTTTGTAATGGTAACATGTTTCCAATGCTAGCAGGCCTAGCCTGTAAAGTGAAGTAACTGTAATTTGAGGAGAAACTTCAGTGATACTGGGTCCACCTAACAAGCAACCCGTATTACAAAGGGTGGATGACTTTTAGCAAAGGTATGATGTCACTGTGCTTTATGTTTGACTTTTAATGGAGAATAGGTTATGTTCAAGATAACAAGAAACACAAATACTCCACCTTCTGACTATTCACCATTCCTATATGATCCAGCAGAGGTTCTCAAATTTCTAGAGCCCTTTGTTTTTAAATATTATCTAAAAGAACATTTTTCCTTGCTTCATTATATTCTTGCTAGTAACTAACTTGCTAGTGATTGGTTAGCTCCAGTAATTGACCCAGCCACGTCTGCAATCTGTCATCTGGTGACAACAGTGCTCCCATTTGTTTAAACAAGCCAAGCAATCAGTTTTTCAACTCAACTGAACTGTCAACCTTCAAGTCCAATGTAATATTAGAGTTTTATAAACTCATTTTATAGTACATAGTCTTTGGGTGTGTGGCACTTAAATCGAACCTCAGTTTCTGGAAACTACTGTATACCTTGATGTGGTCAAGCACTGCTGTGGCAACATTGGTGTGCAGATCAATCAGTCTTTTCTTTTCCAACAGCTCTGGCAGAGAGCTGCAGAAGGTACAAAAAATGTCAAAAACAAGACAAATAAAACTCAGTCTGCATTTTATTACCTATCATATGGTCAAAACTCTTATTGTACCCAAGTCTGTAAAGAATTTGCAACTACAAGGCTGTTTTAGACAGTGTGACACACACACACACACACACACACACACACACACACACACAGCTTTATTTTATGGAAATCTCACAAACCAAAACTTAAATCAGATGTTCCCTGCATCAGTACTCATCTGTCCTCTTAAGTTCATGGAAATAATTTCTTTGTTGTTGAGAAACAGACTGACGCAAAACCAAAGACATTCAGTGAAAGGGGTTAAATAAAAAGCTCTGTGTTCACTTTTGAACCATTTAACCATAATTTCACCTCATTCACTGAGTGCATGACTCAGGGACAACCTGCACTGTGGTGTAAACTTTTCTTCCACTCAGAACTATAGAGCCAGTATGACGATGATTTTTTTTTTAGGCCATAAAATATCAGCCTGTCTGTCTGAGCAATAAAACACTGGGACACCTTAAACCCAAAGAACCATTGTAAATACACATATTTTTTGTTTCGTTTTTATGATGAGGAACGTCATTCATGTAAGGTTTATATTTGAAAGGGCTGATTTTAAAATGACCTATGCTTGTTTTGATGCAGTTCAGAGGGAGAGTCGTTTTGCATACATTGTGTATATACAGTGGGGCAAAAAAGTATTTAGTCAGCCACCGATTGTGCAAGTTCCCCCACTTAAAATGATGACAGAGGTCAGTAATTTGCACCAGAGGTACACTTCAACTGTGAGAGACAGAATGTGAAAAAAAAAATCCATGAATTCACATGGTAGGATTTGTAAAGAATTTATTCGTAAATCAGGGTGGAAAATAAGTATTTGGTCACCTCAAACAAGGAAAATCTCTGGCTCTCACAGACCTGTAACATCTTCTGTAAGAAGCTTTTCTGTCCCCCACTCGTTACCTGTATGAATGGCACCTGTTTGAACTCATCATCTGTATAAAAGACACCTGTCCACAGCCTCAAACAGTCAGACTCCAAACTCCGCCATGGCCAAGACCAAAGAGCTTTCGAAGGACACCAGGAAAAGTATTGTAGACCTGCACCAGACTGGGAAGAGTGAATCTACAATAGGCAAGCAGCTTGGTGTGAAAAAATCAACTGTGGGAGCAATCATCAGAAAATGGAAGACATACAAGACCACTGATAATCTCCCTCGATCTGGGGCTCCACGCAAGATCTCATCCCGTGGGGTCGAAATGATCATGAGAACGGTGAGCAAAGATCCCAGAACCACACGGGGGGACCTGGTGAATGACCTGCAGAGAGCTGGGACCAAAGTAACAAAGGTCACCATCAGTAACACACTACAACGGCAGGGAATCAAATCCCGCAGTGCCAGACGTGTTCCGCTGCTGAAGCCAGTGCATGTCCAGGCCCGTCTGAAGTTTGCCAGAGAGCACATGGATGATACAGCAGAGGATTGGGAGAATGTCATGTGGTCAGATGAAACCAAAGTAGAACTTTTTGGTATAAACTCAACTCGTCGTGTTTGGAGGAAGAAGAATACTGAGTTGCATCCCAAGAACACCATACCTACTGTGAAGCATGGGGGTGGAAACATCATGCTATGGAGCTGTTTTTCTGCCAAGGGGACAGGACGACTGATCCGTGTTAAGGACAGAATGAATGGGGCCATGTATCGTGAGATTTTGAGCCAAAACCTCCTTCCATCAGTGAGAACTTTGAAGATGAAACGAGGCTGGGTCTTCCAACATGACAATGATCCAAAACACACCGCCCGGGCAACAAAGGAGTGGCTCCGTAAGAAGCATTTGAAAGTCCTGGAGTGGCCTAGCCAGTCTCCAGACCTCAACCCCATAGAAAATCTGTGGCGGGAGTTGAAAGTCCGTGTTGCTCGGCGACAGCCCCAAAACATCACTGCTCTCGAGAAGATCTGCATGGAGGAATGGGCCAAAATACCAGCTACTGTGTGTGCAAACCTGGTAAAGACCTATAGTAAATGTTTGACCTCTGTTATTGCCAACAAAGGTTATGTTACAAAGTATTGAGTTGTATTTTTGTTATTGACCAAATACTTATTTTCCACCCTGATTTACGAACAAATTCTTTACAAATCCTACCATGTGGATTCATGGATTTTTTTTTCACATTCTGTCTCTCACAGTTGAAGTGTACCTCTGGTGCAAATTACTGACCTCTGTCATCATTTTAAGTGGGGGAACTTGCACAATCGGTGGCTGACTAAATACTTTTTTGCCCCACTGTATTTAAATTACCCTGTGTTGTTCATTACCTGACAGCAGAGGTTAGCTTCGCTGTGTTGTCTGAAAGCATGCTGATGGCTCCTTCATCTTCCCCCTCTAAGCCCTGCAGTCAGAACAGACATCACAAGAAGTAGCATGCAAAATCATGCTGTAGTGTTTACAACCGCCTTAAATAGGACTGCATCAGGACTAATCTGCCATATAGTCTTCATGTAAGGTATTGTGATTATAACCTTGATTGCCATGCAATATCATCTTAAATTTCTTGAAGTACAACAGCAGATGGTTAGACATGGGATCTGGAAATTCTCTTGAAAACTTGGGACATAAACTTGGACATATCACCTTAGACTTGAAACTCAAAACTGATGTGACTGACCTCTGAATATGACTTAACTTTGTGACTCAGACAAAGCCTCAAACACTGTGAAACTGGAGCTGGATTGTACCATACTGAGTCTCATGCTGTATATGTGAGTCTTACCATGATACTTTTCAACCGTTTGACTTCATCCTCCTGCGCTCTATACGTGTCCAGCTCCTCCTGAACTGACTCTGCAACCTCTGGGAATGGACTGTAACAAACAACCAATTATAATAACCATATTATAATGATATTCAGTATAATAAAAAGAAAAGAAAAAGGCACTAAAGAAGATGAAGTGTTAGTCAGATAAACTCAGACATCATCAGCATAGAGACCAATGTTATAATGTTCTGATACACACACATCCATACACCCTATTACTGTTTGGCACCTAATAAAGCACTTCCTCAATACAAATTTAAATAGCAAAATGTTTGAACATTGTTGTAGTTATTCCAGTGTGACTCCAGAAATAGTAACACAAAGGTTTTTGCTGTCGTCTGTTTAAATTAAATACAGATTTTAGAAAAGTAAAAATGGGACATAAAGCGTTGGGAATATTAACCTTCCCAACGCTACTGAAAATTTATCAACTTTCCTTAAAAGTCATGTCTGTACTGGAAAACCAGGAGATTAAAATGAACACTATCAATACGGCCAAGAAGTGTGGCATCCTGGCCTTAAACATGTCAGGAATGGTATGCCTAGTCCAAATAATATTTAGCCCCAAATCCCACATTTCTGTGCCAAGTTAAGATAAATTGTAGGGCTGTTAATGTTAACTCGCATTAATCCGTCACCTTAAAATTTTTTATGCAATAAACCAATCAGGTGTGCAGAATGACTCAAAATCCTTGAAATGTCTCTGTCAACGCATTTCGGGCAGTTTGTCTATTCTGCGCTCCAGATGGGTTAATTGCGTTAAAAACTTAAAGCGTGTTAATCGTGATGGTGGATTAGCACACGTTAACGCGGTCATCTGTCCATTCAATATTTGGTCAATGCCCTAGCTTTTATTGTTCAGTAAAAAGCACTTTCAGCGGTTACTGAGCTTTAATATCAGGACTATAAGGATGCATTCAATTATATCTTACACATATTAGTTGCACTTAAACTTCAAAATCTGAAAAGAGGCTTTCACATGTTCACAGATGAATGAACAACTAATATATGGGAAACAACATGTAATTTAATTCTATGATTATTCTGCTGATTATTCTGTTAAAAGATTTCAAAACAGGTGCCAGAAAACAGCCAAAAAGATTTTCTAAAATAAAAATGTCATAAAAGTCAAAGATATTTCATTTAACATCATACAAAACAAAGAAGTCCTCTTAAGAATGAAGTTTAATTTAGAGTTGTTAGCATTTTTACTCTAAATGATGATGATCTAGACTGAAACAAAACACCACCTCTTTGGGAACTGACCTGCCCTTGTGTTTCTGCCAGAACTTGTCAGCGGCAGTCAAGTCATAGGTCTTCCTGCTCTTCTTCTTTGGTCTAGCACCAGCTGATGGCTCTGCCCCCATACCCTCCTCCATCACCACCCTGTTCAGATGGAAGTCCTGGTGGACACAGGAAAACATTTTTTTTTTAAGTATTGTTGGCTAATATTTTGTCCAAGTGCTATGATTATTGCTGTTAGTCGGTTATTTTGGTATGTTAGAGCTCATCACAGAACTAAAACTAATCCAGTTTTCTGGAATATATTTTTTTATTATAAAACCTGATCAAGAATCCAGGAAAGCTATTCCGAGAAGAAGTATTGGTGTGCTAAAGAAAATTGGAATGAGCTACAGAGCAAAGACAATCTTTCCTACAGCACATCGTTGCTAATTCCAGTACACTAAATGGCGCCAAACGCTGAGAAGAACCATAATATTATTGTTACCATGAAAACAGAGGAGGCATAGTAACAAACACTTGGTGTTACAATCCAGTCTCCTGTTGGGGGGGCGTGGTCACGTTTACAGGAAATAGAGACGGAGATGTGGAGTCGGCAATGCTGCCATCTGGACTGATGCAGCACTTACTGGCAAAACAAGGCCACAAACAGAAATCCATCCTAAAGCAGGCTGACACTTTTTCTTTTTATCTTCCAACAAAAAATCAGTATGTTCAAAAGTTATAGTAAAGTGTCTGATTCAGACTTCTTTCAAGATGCTAATTTCAAAATAACTCCCACACAAACTAAGCTAAAATTGACTAATAACATCCATAAGTCAGGCAGGCTAGATGAGATAACTTCTGACGCTACTTTTATCATTTATATACACTTTTTATTTGTATTGTCTAGCAGCTTTCATAGACGCCTACACTATCCAGCAATGAGGTCTGCCTTACCCATATTAATCAGATCAGATCTAGAAGTTTATTTGTGCTATATTAACCAGATATGTAAAAATCTGACTTTCTAAAAATCTTAACACACTTTCTGAAGAGAAAGTGATAAAGAATAAATATGAGACCAAATGACTCCTTAAGAGTGATGGTTTATGGGCTTTATTAGCAAAAGCTGAACTTTTATGAGAGCAAGCACATTTGTGTGTGTGTGTGTTGATTACATAATACATCATTCACCTCTACATTCCAGTGCTGTCAGTATTAACCTCAACACCTCACTAGTTGACAGCACTCTGGCAAGAATTAGTGTGAGAATTTGTGTGCATTGTGGGAAAATGGGGATATGTGTTTCTGACAGTCATATAAATGTGACTATGATTCAGTAAGCCCCCATAATGTGCGTACAGTCATCTGAAAAACAAAATACACCCTCCTTCAGTTCTAAGGTTTTATATATTAGGACATTAATAAAAACATCCAGTCCTTAGCAGTTCTTAAAATCAGCTAAATACAGCCACTGAAAAATACAACACACTACACCCGTTTATTATTTAACAAAAATTAAGCCAAGATGCCAAAGTAGTATATTAGAAATTAGGTACACCGTTTCTGCTTCCATAGAAATTAAAGGGGTAAATAATAGTCAGGGGCAGATAATCAAGTGCACTTAATATGAAAAAAATGAAATGTTTTTTTAATGCTAATCTTTTTTCTTTTTCTTTTTTTAACAGTTTCAATTTTTTTCGGCTACAAATTAGATTTTTGTCAGTTTCAGACTTTGTGTTGTGGGCTTGTATCAAGGAGGAGGGACAGAGCATAGGAAAAATGATGATAGGTCGCTAACCCATGGGAGCTATGAGCGCAGTAGAGAAATCTAAGAATCGTCCATTCATTTCTCCGTACTATATGGAAATTAGAATTCCCAAACTTAACACAACTTTAATCTTCTTTTGTAACAGAATCTTTTGACATGCTGCACTGAGTAGCATCAAAACTCAAATGACCATTGAGAACTGAAAGCAAAACGGCTCCATTTTTATTTTCCCTAATTGTGAAGCATTTGTCAGAGACCAAGCAGAGACTGAAAAATGAGGCCAGTGACATGCTAAAAGTTACTGTTTCTCTAAAAGTCAATTGAGTTTGACTCCAGAAGCGATTTAATCCCCACAGACCCCAATCCCCATCTTAAAATGTCCAAATTTAGGACAAAAAACAGAATGTTTTCAGCCCAGTACTTGTTAAAGGTTTTGGTCTCTATAGATAGTTTCCCACTTAAAAATTGAATAATGGATAACTGCTTTCTTTTTTAAAAAACTCATCCAATGGAATATTGGAAAGTTTAAAGTTATGGCAGTGGCTTCTTTGATTGACAGGTGTGCTAACAAAAGAGGCTGTAGCTGTTTGTAGTCTGCTAGGAATCGCCTTCACTGAATCCAGCCAATGAAATGGACTCTACTGTGTTTGTGATGGTGATGGCACCATGAAATTTGTTGTGTACCACATGGTTTTGCAGCTTCAAAGACAAAAGGAAAAGCAGAAGTATTTCTGGTCATTCTCAGACAGGTGACTTCTTACCAGCACATCATGAATCAGCGCCTGGTAGGTCCAGGTGTGATGGAGGGGCGTGGCCATGTCCACATTACGATCTACCAGGACAAACAGGGGTCTCTGAAAGCTAGAGGGGAGAGTATAATACTGCTGAGCGTGGTTAAACACAGGGCCAATATTTAAACTGGCAGAGAAAAAATATTGCATGATGGGAGATAGAGTCTCACATGGACTCAAAAACTAAAGTAAACCATACTGATTACCTTTTATTCAGTGGATATCTAAAGCAATATTGTCAATGTTAACATTAATGTTAACATGTTGAAAGTCGATCTAGATCTTCCTCTAATATAAGTACATACAGTATATACTGTGTGTTTTTCTACCATTTAACTCCTCATGCTAATGCTAGTTGAGCAACACTACAGAATGAGAATGGTACAGACTAAAATAATAACTGAAACAAAGAAGAAAAAATGTCATCACCTGATTTATATTCCCAATATTTATAATTTTGCAGAAACTAACATATTCGTTAAGAATGCTGACCTGAACTGTCCAGCAGTCATGCTGTCTCCTGTGAACAGACTGTTTCTGGCATCACGCAGGTTCTCACGGAGCTTTTTGTCCAGTTTCTACACAAACAAGTACACAATTCAACACAAAGCATTCCTATTTCCACAAAATTATAATGACTAAAGTGAATGCCTTTAATATTTTTCTGTCCAATGTGTTATTTTTGTTGGAAATCTTGGATGCTTGTATTCATAGGGATGATTTTTTTTAAAACAAACTATTCACCTAAATGTTGTTCCAGTTCACAAAAACAACAAAACAAAACAACCAGATTTGGGTTTCTGAGCAACCTCTTGTTGGAGCTAGGCCCAGGGGGATCAACGTGCATATAGTGATTGGGTGTTAGCCCTTGGGGCCTGGAAGGGCTCAGCCTAAATAAGCCATATGGGCCACCCCTTCTATGGACCCACCACCTGTAGAAGGGGTAATAGAGATCCAGTGGAATGTGGATTTGGTAACATTTGAAGCCAGAGACCATGGTCCGATCCCCAGTTGCTGAAACTCTGCTTTGGGTAACTGGAATAGGTAGCTAGTGGAGGAGGAGTCTGGGCTAGTACTTGAGGCCACTGAATCTGAGTGGAACATGTTCTGTACTTCCATTGCTGACATGGCTGTACGGAGCAGCGGCTGCAAGGGGGATGGTGCCTGTTGTGGTGGTAACTCCCAAACCAGATGGTAGACACTGGAGGTGAAGAGAGCTTTCAAGCTAAAGGAGTCGTCCTATTAAACATGGTTAACTTGAGGGACTCCGGAGGATACTGACAGGTACCGGCAAGCTAAGCGGAGCGCAGCCAAGGCAGCAGCCAAGGCAGCAGCCAAGGCAGCAGCCAAGGCAGCAGCCAAGGCAAAAACTGGGGTGTGGGAAGAGTTCGTTGAGGTCACAGAGCAAGACTTTTGGTCGGCCTTGAAATGTTTCTGGCAAACGACTCAGGAGAGGAAGAGCAGGTTCCCATCAACATGCAATATAGTGGGGATGGGACTCTGCTAGTCTCAACTGAGGTCATAGGTGGGCAGTGGAAGGAATACTTTGAGATACAATGAGCAGTTTTTACATGTTAGAGTGGACTCACCACAGCAACCATTTCTGCTGCGTTTCCTCTAGGACAGCGGATGATCGGAACCGCACCTGGTCAACAACAATACACTTTAATGAAGTCTCATTAAACTTAACAACAACAAAAAAAATAATAATGCCAATTGCCAAAGAGATACACATCTTTATCAACAGAATCCCTAAATTAGAAGGTTAAAATGGTTTACAGACAAATAGAATTCAGAGAGATGTTTTCTTCCAATGAAGCATCACTACTTGGTTCAATGTTGAGCCACTATTTAATAAGAATGATGTGCAAATAGTGAGTTACAGGTAACTTAAGGTTGTCAAAAAAACCTTCAAATACTATACTGACTATTGTGGTCTAAAAATGTTGAGACCAGTTTTACAAAGAAAAATTGACTCTAAAAGGTCAGTTTTACTGACAGAGTCAGAGAGTTAGTCTAACTTTCTAACTGAACTTTCAGATCGACCCAGTGAATAGCTGTCCCAACCTACAGACCAACACACAATCCCCAGAAAATTCTGACAAAAGAGTTCACCATTACATGAAAAGCTTATTCATTCTTCTTTGGCTGGTTTTCACTGATCTAAATTGCCATGTGTGAAACAGTATTACTGTATATACTACATTAGTGAAGAGGACTGATTGCATTTGTGATTATAAATCGTTAACAGAAAACTAAGAGATTTCCACTCCCATCTACATACTTTGGCCACTGTGGTATTGTGCCAATTTGTCCTTACTGTAAACTAGCAAAGCTACTGTGGTTTTGACAGAGTCGAGGGAGTTTGACAAGTTGAGGAGTTTTTACCCCGATAATAAAAAAAGATTGTATTACCATCTAGTGGACTGTAACAGTAACACACCCAACTGAAAAAAAAATGCTTCAGCTAAAAAAATAAACATTGTGAAATCCAGGTGAATTTGTAAGCACACAGATATCAGATATTTGCCTTGGCTGTCATTCTATGAGCCACACTCACCAAGAGTGACGAAGAAACAGAAAAGACTGTCTACAATGGTGTCCATGATGGCCTCCATGTCTGTGTCCTGGATGTCTGCCCTGTTGATGGCTGCACAGGAGTGAAAAAACAGGCAAAGCAGAAACACTTACTCTGTGTTTATTTAAGTAGAAAAGGTGGCAGCTAAAACAACATGTCTCTTCTAGTCATTATATTACGTCTAGTATAGGAAGCTATGCTCACTATATATATAAGTGTGTTTGTGTTGGTCATTCAAGTTTCAGTGACTAAAGCTGTCTGTATGTCATACTATTTCCTTTGAATTTAATAAATGTCAGTACACATAATATGAAATACAAGACAAGATACTCCTCTTTACACATACATATCCATCAGGGTTTTATGACACATAATGTGTTGTGTTCTTTTGCTAATCTACACACCTGATAGCTTAACTCTTAATACATGGATTTCAGGTTTATACTGAATTATGTGCAATAAACCACCATTTGTCACAATCTTAGATCAGTTCATCACAAACTACTTCTGCAATGTGAAATATCCTGCTGATATTTTAGCAGAACCTTTAAATTAAAATATTATTACACTTCAATTAAATCTAAGTAGATTTAAATGGATAAGTGAAATAATGATTTCAGACGAGGCAGGTGAAGGCACCTCAGTAGTCTCGGGGACAGATTTGCTAATGGTCTGCACCAGCATGTAACCCTCTTTTAGTGTTAGGGTCATTGTTTAGCTCAGTGTGCCAAGTAGGGCTGCCACGATTTGTCGACTAGTCACGATTACGTCGACTATCAAAATCGTCGACGACTGATTTAATAGTCGACGCGTCGTTTGAAACTTTGTAAGATCACAAAAGACGCAGGAATAAGTGGCAGGATTTAAGAGTGTAATAACGGACTAAAACAGAAGATGGCAGCATTGCATGTACAAGGATGTCAGCTACCGTTAAACCCCGAAGAAGAAGAAGAAGAAGAAGCAGCTGTGTCCCAGAATTCATAGCGCGGCCCAGCGCAGTTTCCAACAATGGCGGCAGCTAGTTAGTTTTAATGTTACTCTTATTATTCTTTCTGGGTCACAAAATAAACGTTTAACATATTTTCAGGCGAGAATGTAGCTGTGTAAACCTCAAATATCTGCTCAGTTTATCAGGACACCACATATTTTCAAAAGCGCTCCGACGTTTTCGGAGACATCTGTTACCCACTAGCTCGTTAGCGAGCCGGGGGCTAGGCTCACTAGCGCCCTGAGAACACCGGACTCCCCGCAAATCGTTTTCAAACCCACCGCCGTCTTTCGCTACTCAGGTTAAATATATATGAGTCACTTAGATAACTTAAAATGTTATTGTTTGGCTTTTTTTTTTTTAGTATTTTATTTGTTCCTGAGTAAATCAGTTTGTCTGAGATTAAAGTTATAGTTTTTACACAGCTGAATAAACGTCAAGCAGACAACTGATTATCAGAAGTGTGAGATGTTCCAGAATATACTCCAGTGTCCTGTTATATTTTAGATGGCAAGGAGTTTATTAAACTTCACTGAAACAATCTGCAAATTTCATTAAAATTTAATAAACTATCATCTTGTCTTTATTTTTAGTTAGCACAGACCTTAAACACTTAAAGGTGTAAGCTAATGATAGTTATATAAGAGCAGATGCTGCTGGTGCAATAAGCTGTAGTTTTACGTCTAATGGATGATGATCTGATTAGTCGACTAATCGCAAAAATAATCGGTGACTAGTCGACTATCAAAATAATCGTTTGTGGCAGCCCTAGTGCCAAGCAGGTGATGTATATGCCATGAAGTGAACACAGCGGTCCAGGTTCTAATGTGCTCCGGGTTATTTGTAGTATTTGCCCTTACCCTGCTCTGTTCTACTTTGCTGTCATCTCCTGGCTGCTTTTATCATAATAACTCAAAAAAACAAGACCCACAAAAATGATGACCAAAAAAAGGTCCTGTCAGAATTTCCTAAAGCAACACGTTGTGTTTTGTACTTTAATTCCATGTATTTCCATACATATGTTTCCGCTTGAGAGGGCAAAAGTTTTTAGAAGAACAGTATAAATGAATCGCACAAACCCAATTTACTAAGGTTTGCGGTCTGCAATTTGCTGCAAACTGTGCTGGAGAAAAAGCAATTGCTGTGGCTGTGACATCTGCTACTGACAGTGCTCACTGGTTTGGAAAGGGAGGGGAAAAATTATGTTGTCAAAACATCTTGTCCTCAGGCTGTGGGTGCTGTACTGGAGCTCTCTGGTTTCTGTAAATGTATATTTGGATGAAATAATGCCACCACGTGGGGGGTGAGGAGCATTAAATTGTTCATTAAAACACAGGTAAGTGCTACATAGCTAGATTAAACAAACTGCCACACGTAAATCTTACATTTTGTTGACTTGGACTTTCAGAAAAAAAGTTCCTATAGTATTCATTTATCTCATAAATGCTGTGTCATAACAGTAAAGCTCAGTGAGTATTTTTCCAGGTCAGGTAAACCCGTAGGAAAGGGTTAGGAGATGTATGCTCACATGTTGGTGCCATACTCTACGCCCCTCTGACAGTTATAAATACATAGTGAGTAGTGCATTCAATAGCACAGTAACTATCTGGCATTTTTAAACTCAAAGATATTCAAAGGAGGGCTGGAGAATAAAGAACTGCTGAACTGTTTTGCCCACCAAGTCTGGCATGACAACTATGGATTGCCAAGTACTTTTGAAGGACTTCTTCGTGTGTGTACATCACTATCATATACTTTTATCTCTTATATTGTCACTTGATTTTCTGATCTTCCTATTTAGCTTCTTCCGTGAAGCACTTTGAAACGTGACTCAATAAAATGTTTCAAATAAATTATTTTATTAGAAAACAATAATATACATCTAAAAACCTCACAACATCAAAATGCTGTTTGAAGCTTCAGATTTGGTTTTAAGCTTCAACTTACAGTTGTGGTCAAAAGTTTACATGCACTTGTAAAGAACATAATATCAAGGCTCTCTTGAGTTTCCTGTTATTTCTACAACTCTGATTTTCCTCTGATAGAGTGATTGGAACAGATACTTCTTTATCACAAAAAACATTCATGAAGTTTGGTTCTCTTATGACTTTATTATGGGTTAACAGAAAAAAGTGATCACATCTGCTGGGTCAAAAATATACATACAGCAGTGCTAATGTTTGGTTACATGTCCCTTAGCCATTTTCACTTCAATTAGGTGCTTTTGGTAGCCATCCACAAGCTTCTGGTTGAATCTTTGACCACTCCTCTTGACAGAATTGGTGCAGTTCAGTTAAATTTGATGGCTTTCTGACATGGACTTGTTTCTTCAGCATTGTCCCCATGTTTTTAATGAGCTTTAAGTCAGGACTTTGGGAAGGCCATTCTAAAACCCTTATTCTAGCCTGATTTAGCCATTCCTTTACCACTTCTGATGTGTGTTTGGGGTCACTGTCCTGTTGGAACACCCAACTGCGCCCAAGACCCAACCGTCGGGCTGATGATTTTAGGTTATGTTGAAGAATTTGAAGGTAATCCTCCTTCTTCATTATCCCATTTACTCTCTGTAAAGCACCAGTTCCATTGGCAGCAAAACAGCCCCACAGGATCAAACTACCACCACCATGCTTGATTGTAGGCATGGTGTTCTTGGGGTTAAAGGCCTCACCTTTTCTCCTCCAAACATATTGCTGGGCATTGTGGCCAAAAAGCTAGATTTTTGTTTCGTCTGACCATAGAACTTTCCTCCAGAAGGTCTTATCTTTGTCCATGTGATCAGCAGCAAACTTCAGTCGAGCCTTAAGGTGCTGCTTTTGGAGCAAGGGCTTCCTTCTTGCACGGCAGCCTCTCAGTCCATGGAGATGCAAAACACGTTTGACTGTGGACAATGACACCTGTGTTCCAGCAGCTTCTAATTCTTGGCAGATATGCTTTTTGGTGATTCTCGGTTGACTCTTCACCCTCCAGACCATTTTTCCCTCAGCAGCAGATGACAGCTTGCGTTTTTTTTCTGATCGTGGCAGTGACAAAACAGTGCCATGCACTTTATACTTACAAACAATTGTTTGCACTGTTGCTTTTGGGACCTGCAGCTGCTTTGAAATGGCCCCAAGTGACTTTCCTGACTTGTTCAAGTCAATAATTTGGTCCATGCTGAGCTCCTTTGACTGTCCCCATTGTAGCGTTTGTATCCAATGAGCCCTATTTAACTGGCCTCAGAGAAGTCACCAGCTGTAGTCACTCATAATCACTCACAAGAAGTTAAGAGGCTATGCTATGAAGCTCATTTCACTGACAACTTTCTAAGTCACCAAAATTGCTAATTCATGTTGCTGTATGTATATTTTTGACCCAGCAGATGTGATCACTTTTTTCTGTTAACCCATAATAAAGTCATAAAAGAACCAAACTTCATGAATGTTTTTTGTGACAAAAGAGTATCTGTTCCAATCACTCTGTCAGAGGAAAATCAGAGTTGTAGAAATAACGGGAAACTGTAGATTTAGATCACAAAGACAGAAAGGTGTGTGTGTGTGTGTGTGTGTGTGTCTGTCTTTGTTTTACCATGGTAGGAAATGAGCTCCTTATTTTGATGGCAGAGGATGAACATATCATCTTCCAAAGTGATAAAGTTTAGATACTGATCAAACACCTGAAACACAAACAGATATCAGCCTGATTAATTAGTGCTGGACACAATAATGTTACACCTGCTCGGTGAATCTATTACAAAACCTGTGTTACTGAGCTGATATAAATTATCCCGCAAGGTTGCAAAGAGAAGGAAGCAAAAATAATGACCACAATCTAGCAATAATAATAATAATAATAATGATAGTAATAAAAGCAAAAGTAAAAAAATCAAATAAACCTTTTAATATTTACATTTGTCAAATGTTGCTAATTTTTTTGTTATTTAATAAATTGTCATTGCCTTATTGAAATATTTTTGCATTTTAAACATTTATTTAGTTGTCACTGCACCAAAAAGGAGTGCTTCATAAACACAGAAAGAACGTAACCTTGGTGACTTGGGTAACAG
The DNA here is from genome assembly GCF_965226115.1 of Aulonocara stuartgranti. Taxonomy (NCBI): domain Eukaryota; kingdom Metazoa; phylum Chordata; class Actinopteri; order Cichliformes; family Cichlidae; genus Aulonocara; species Aulonocara stuartgranti. The sequence goes on along the minus strand of NC_138955.1, from coordinate 27,544,603 downwards.
CGTTAGCAGCCAATGCGGCACTGGCAATGTCCTCCAATTTACTTCTACTGATGGCAGAGATGAAGTTCAGATAGTATGACTCATACAGCTGGTTCCTCAAGTCCTACACACACACACACACACACACACACACACACACACACAATGATGAGATTGCGAATATGATGAACACTGCATTTCTAAAAATTAGTGCGTAGTAGGCCAAAATATCTCAGTCTGACAAGTACTGATTATTGGATCGTTAAATAATCAACAAAAATGTTTCCAGAGCTCAAGATCATCCCTAAGTGTCCACACTATATGTGCCACAATTTTAAAAAAATGACATGACACAACAGAACCAAGACATCCTTTAAGAATCGGGATCAATTCATCAAGTTCTGTTTTCCCTCCACACCAAGCAGCAGTACTTGGTTCTTTATTGCAAGCAAGTTCTGTATTAGAGTATTCTGACAACAAAAATCCAGAAAATATTCCAGTGTGGGATGCTGAGTATCATCAGTTGCTAAAAGATGATAAATGATAATAACAATATTTTGCTGCTGCATTTTTAACCTCTAAGAACCTGTCGTCCACATATGTGGACATCACATTTTGGGATGTCTAGACCACAATATTAAATTTTGCACAATCAACCCAAATAGCAAAGAGAAATTAAAGATTCATGCAATTAAAGAGTTCAAGAGTTAAAGAGGCATTAGGAGGTTAATGAACTCATCAAATCACAAAAACACAGAAACTTGGGCTTAAATTTAAGAAGGAAAGCCGTGAGCTTTCCTCACAGATGACACAAACACAGAAAAATGATAAATCATTTCTCAATAAAAAGGAAAGGTCAAGCTCCAGAAAGGCGGACGAATAAACGAATAAAGCTGGGATTGTCAATGTTTTTACCAAACTTTAATGACAGATGAAAATTAAACGGGATAACTGAAAAATGATTTGAGCTTTTAGCGTCTTTTAGCTCATGGTTTTGGTCCTGCAACTTCTGAAAGGAACTCTTCTGTAATTCCCAGAGTAGATAAACGCACTCAGGCAAAGAGCTGAGTGCAGCTTAATGAGTTACTGTGTGCGATCACCTGACAAATCCTGTCGATGTTCTCCTCTGTGGGCATGACGAAATAAATAGCAGGAACATCTGGAATAGGATCTCTGTCTGAATGAAGCAGCCTGAACACACACACACACGCACACACACACACACACACACACACACACACACACACACACACACACACACACACAAACACAAACAAACACAAAAAATTTTCTCTGTTAAAAACTGCAAAACGAAACAAAAGTAAAATTTGGGAAACAGCTGCCCCATAATCAACTGCTACAATGTTGTGCAAAACTCTTGTTTCTTTATATTTTGCTAGGAAAATGAAACATTTTTAGCAATTATTATTTTCACAGATTCAACTGAAGAAATGTATTAATTCATTCATATTTTGAATCTATTTATGAATTTCTATAATGATTATATAACAGCAAGTTTTTTGTTATACACAACTGATTTCAGAAAAAGTGTGTGAAAGTTTTGGTGCCAAAACCACAGCATATTTAAACCGAGGTAAACAGCTGAGGTGACTCTCCAGTGCCTTCTCTGAGAGGAGCATGTGACCAGCTGGCTTTGTGGTGATTACCGATGATTATGATTATTTTTGATTATGTAATATTTTGTTTTGCTGTTCTCTTAAAACAGCTCTGTGTGTGTGTGTGTGTGTGTGTGTGTGTGTGTGTGTGTGTGTGTCCTACAGATGCAGAGTGATGCCCATGTCTCGGAGCTCTTTGACAGACAGCAGTGGGGAGATGATGTCTTGGCCAAACCGGTCATATATTAACACCTGCAGAAAAGGCAGAGATCAAAAGACTTTTTCTGACCCAGGCAGAAATCACAAATACAAAGTCTTACTGATAAACCACACAACACTTATTTATGTGACTGCTTTCACTGTGTGAAAAGTCTGGCATGTGAAAGCAGTGATTGCTAGTGGAATGCAGATCTGAGGGTGAACTACTGATACATACATACACTGATTAACAGCATGAAAGATTGAGTTGGGGATGTGGGCTGGCACTGACATCAGCTGATTTGCCAGCATTGTGGCTTAGGTTGACTACATGGCCTATGTGAACTATAGAATTATTATGTATTTATTTATTAAACTTTGAGTTCACCTTGAAAAGCATGACATTCTTCATTACACAGTAAGCACGTACACTGTCCCTTCAACTCCTCTTAGAAACACAGGATGTGGATTTTAAGAGGCTGAGTTAATCCTAAATAAGATTTAACACACAATGCAGCACACTGCATTTTCTGAAGACATTGAGCATTTATGCACGGCGAGTATGAGTCTCAGTATTTAAGTCATGATTTCAGGCTGGATGTTTTTCCTTGACGTCTGTTGAGTTACTGCACTGTCAAAGTGACTTACCTTCCATACTGGCTCAGCTGCAGTGTTCTTCAGAGGAGGTGCATTGAAGTTCAACATTCGCTTCAAAGCGACTGCAGAAATGCAACACAGAAACTTTTATGTTAGGGCACACACAACCAGATCAGTATCCACATGGCTAATAAATACTGCTCCATTAATACTAGCTTAACTGAGAAGCAGTTGTTTCTGTAATCAAAATGTTGTTTTAGACATCTCAACAAATACTCTTCTGAAATATGTCAAGGGTTTAACATGCTTTTTTTTTTTTAATAGTGAAACGAGCCTGGGGATATGGCATGCCATATGACAAAATAAAGCCTAAAATCTTTGCATTTTAGGCTTTATTTGTCACATTTGTTTCTTAAAAATATCAATAATGACTATCTGCTATGATAATCATAATTGACTAACTGTTGCACTTTTGACTAAAAACGAAATTCTGTAGGATGTGATTTTAGTGTGTGGAAACATTTCTCTGAGCATTTCATAGAGAAAATATTTATTAACTTGAAACTAGACTACTGATGCAGTCCTCTGGGACTGCAGTAAACAGCTAGCTTTATTTTTTGCCAGCTATCGATTTGATAATCCCACTAATCACTGCAGCTCTAGATCACACATTGATAAATCTCTTTATTCACTGACCAGACTGCCCACAAAAATATTCAATAAATGTACTTGAATAAAAAAAAGTATATGCAAGAATAAGACATCCACATTCTCCTGTCCATCCAATATTTAATATTAATAAATAATATTAAAAAGCAATACAACAATAAACTGATCCAAACAACAAAGCTTACTGAAACCATAAGAGTATAATCACATGATGACGAGAGGATTCATCCAGTGTATATGAAGCTAGAAACTAGAAATAGCTTAAGGCTTTCTTCACAGTTAGCAGGAGGCTAGCTATCCGTAGCTATTTCTACCGTAGTAGAGCTAGCAGCACTGATAGCTGACAGGACGACGGGTTAACTTTGGGTAAATAATTTAACAGTGTGGTTGACAAGTTAACGTGTCTGTAAATATAGGAAAAATGAACGAGTTCCGCTATAAATAGTGAAACAGGAACATTAATGAAGTAGCTCAGCCCCTGTTAGTTTAGCGCGTAGTTTAGTTTGTCAGCTATTTAAGAGGGGGAATGGTATCTCAGTCAGACTTCGGGTTGGTGGACCTCTCCACAGACCGTCAGCGCTGCTGTCTTTCGCCTGATATAATGCTAACGAAGGAAAGAAAACATTTTAACAAACCTGTCTGCTTCTCCCGGACAGACGCCGCCATGTTTGATGTTGTTAGTTACGGAGTGACTGATGACGTGGCACCAGCTCGACGTCAGCTCACACGTCAGAGAAGAGTAGAAAGTGAAGAGGTCTCACTCTGGTGCTGTTTAACAGAGAATACAAGAAAGAACGCAGATCATCAAAGTAAAGTTCCGTTTTCCAGTAGACCAATAATGAAATTTTTAACAGCTGTTTTTCAGAGTTATGTGGTCCTCACAAAACAGCCACTACAGGCACTGATTTAATAGAATATGAGGAATTGATTAGGAGTATGAAATATTTGAAATGAGCTCAGCCTTAATTCAATTCAATTCAATTTTATTTATATAGCGCCAAATCACAACAAAAGTCGCCTCAAGGCGCTTCATAGATACAGAGAAAAACCCAACAATCATATGACCCCCTATGAGCAAGCACTTTGGTGACAGTGGGAAGGAAAAACTCCCTTTTAACAGGAAGAAACCTCCGGCAGAACCAGGCTCAGGGAGGGGCGGGGCCATCTGCTGCGACCGGTTGGGGTGAGAGAAGGAAGACAGGATAAAGACATGCTGTGGAAGAGAGACAGAGGTTAATAACAGATATGATTCAATGCAGAGAGGTCTATTAACACATAGTGAGTGAGAAAGGTGACTGGAAAGGAAAAACTCAATGCATCATGGGAATCCCCCGGCAGCCTACGTCTATTCCAGCATAACTAAGGGAGGATTCAGGGTCACCTGGTCCAGCCCTAACTATATGCTTTAGCAAAAAGGAAAGTTTGAAGCCTAATCTTGAAAGTAGAGATAGTGTCTGTCTCCCGAATCCAAACTGGAAGCTGGTTCCACAGAAGAGGGGCCTGAAAACTGAAGGCTCTCCCTCCCATTCTACTTTTAAATACTCTAGGAACAACAAGTAGGCCTGCAGAGCGAGAGCGAAGTGCTCTAATAGGGTGATATGGTACTACAAGGTCATTAAGATATGATGGGGCCTGATTATTTAAGACCTTGTATGTGAGGAGCAGGATTTTGAATTCAATTCTGGATTTAACAGGAAGCCAATGAAGGGAAGCCAAAACAGGAGAAATATGCTCTCTCTTTCTAGTCCCTTAAGCATCTATAGTAGCAATATCAATCCATATAGCACTAATAGTGAACATTCTTCTCCAGGGGCAGATCTAGAGAAATTTTCTTAGGCTGGTATGAGGGTGGCATGGAAATCGAATGTGGTAGCAAAATCAAAGGCTTTTACACACATGCAGGTGTTACATTCTGTAATATGCATTATATATCGTCAAAATACATCAAATGCAGTAAGTATACACATGGTTCATATAAATATACTCTATAACTTTCTTATTTTCTTTAGCCCATATAATTAAACATTTCAGTTATATAAAACATGCAAATTTGGATTTTATGTACTGTATAGCCTATATAGTAAATAAGTATGTAGTCCAATAAGTATAAAATCCAGAAAGCTACACAACATAGGGTGGTTCATTTAAAAACACAAGTCTAACTTAATTTCAAGACTCAAGACTCAAGAAGTTTATTGTCATTTCGTATGGTGTTACTCAGCCTGAAATGAAATACTGTTTCTCACCTGCCTCTACAGCCTCTACAAGAATAAATACAGTTTTAAAAAAATAAATACAGTTTAAAAAGAATAAGTTTTTTAAAAAAGCAACAAAAAAGGCATAAATAGCATGAAAGCATGATTTCAAACTCTTTTTTGTATTAAAAATAACCAAATCGTTACATGCTTAAACTTACACAAAATGAGTGAAATCTGCACTGTCATGAACACATTTTTCACCAACAGCTCAAAAACTATTAAAGATGTGAGTGAGTGAATGGAATAACTGCTATATTAAATAGTTTAAAAGTAATGTTTGAAAAGCGCATGCCAACTGAAAGTGTAAAGAAAAATAACCTTAAATAAATACCGCATTCTTAATGGATTTTAATTTAGTACAAGCAATCACTGCCAGTATGATTGTTTGTGTTATTATGTAATCTGTGTGTTAATGTGTTTTATCATCTGTTACAGGTTTCTTATTCATTTTCAGTTATATTAAATACATAAATTAAAAAACACAGTGAAACAATAAAACTGGTGTTTCTGACATTATTCATCTTTGCTGAGGGTCCACATAACCGGACTGGACCACAGTCCATCTCTTATTGCCCACTTTTTCATGCCAATCTTTGTTACAGTCTCCATTTATATTTCCCCCCCTTCCCTGACCAACATAAAATGAAAACCTCATATGAACAATTTAAAAGTCTGCTAAAATATATTCAGACATCATTTCCGAAGACCAATGTGTGGATCCAAAATATTCCAGTTGTGTTGATAGTCTGGGACAAAAACCCTTGTCCAAGGGTTTCAAGGGTACACTAAACAGTCTTTCAGTGCTCCCCTGTTTTCTTGAAATCTCTTGTCTGAACTCTTCATTCAAACAGTTCAAACTAGATCTTTTGTTGAGAGACAGTTTCCATCCAGTTCCATCACAATTTTTTGTAAAACCTCAAATGTGTACTTAGGCTTTGTGGGGTAGCTCAAGACCAATGAGTAAATGAGGCTAAATAAAATGGCGAATGCATTTGCAATGTTATGTGGTCATGAAGCACTTTAACACCTTCATGATTCTTCCAACATCTTTAAGGTCATCTGTAGGTTCTGCCCCTTCCTTATTAATGGTGAAGATTCCCAGGGTTACCCACATAGTAAGCAGGTCTGGCCCAGATCTGGTATTAAACCGGCACTGCTGGCTGACTCTTGGCATGATAAGACGTATGTCATCCAGATATAGGCCAGGCCTGGCATAGATAGCACTCTTTATGTGATGGCATGCCATATCTGGACTGATTGTGGTTTGGTCCATCTGGCCCAAACTCATAGAAAACGGGTATGACCCGGATCTGGCACCAAGCTGGCACTTCTGACTGACTGGTGTCATGGCAGGGTGTATGTCAACCAGATGTGGGCCAGGTCTGGCAATGATGGCACTATTTATGTTCCTATTTTCTTTAGAAGACCCAAATGCCATGTTTCAATACTATACTCCTATGGTAGCCAGCGTTTCAAATGCAGGTTTGACAGGTTTGTGAGTGTACACTTTATCCGAAACCTAGTGAGGGTTTACTCATGTTCAACACTGGGTGGCTGTAGCTCAGGAGGTAGAGCAGGGCATCTACTGATTGGAAGGTTAGTGGTTTGACCCCTCTCTCCTCTAGTCAGCGTGTGGAGACTTCAAATGTAGTTAGGAAGCACTCAGTTTAGAAAAAGTGTGTGAATGTGGCATGTTGTATAGAGCACTTTGAGTAATATGTGAGGGTAGAGAAGTGCTATATGAGAATCAGTCCATTCACTGTCTGAACAGAGTTTTGTCATGGTATTTTTGCACTATTATGTATGTTCCAGCACATGTTGTTATTACATGGCTTGATTAAGGACATCTGGGGCCAGAGCTGAAACTGTTCTGGGCCAGCACAGGGCCAGCAGTGTGTCTGCAACTGGCCTTGTGCTGGCCCATGTGTGGGCCACCTCTGGCAAACCAGATCTGGGCCACCAAAGGGCCGTCATTCTTCGCGGTAGGTGGGCCATGTGTAAGCATATTGTGTGGGCCAGATCCGGGCCATACCAATTTTTCTTTGTGGGTATCTGCCACATTACCTCCTGGTGGAGATTCATTACATATCAAACTCAGGACCTGGTGTGGGTCTGACCGCCATCACAGTATTTATTTGCAGACTGGTGAAAGAGTATATGAGTTGAAAAGTTTCATGGAGACTGCAGATTTAGTCACCTTTGTTCACTCGTGTCCGGTTTATTTAAGAAGGCCCTGGTCATACAAGTAGATGTAAGAATGATACACAAGTGCCATTTCTTTTCACCTTGTAATGCTTTTAAACCCTTAAAACCGTATTCCAAAACACGATGCTGTGGGCAGCAATCAGCACTTCAATCAAAATAAACACCCTGAATGATTGCATATGAAAGCAGTTAAAAAATACCTGAAATTTCTAAAACTAACAATAATTCAAAAACTAATATTACTAGTCCAAAACTGCCTTAGAATATTACTGTTGTTCATGCTATGGAAGAATGGCTGCCTAACACCAGTTTAAACTTCAAATGACATTAGCAGCATAAGGACCCAGTTTGAATTTACAGACACAAAAATACGATATCATCAGAATGAATCAACAACAGTTTTTTGAACTCTACAAACAGAAACTGCAGTTTGCCCTCAGCATGACAAACATTTGCCTATACACAAACACTTAAACCAAATGAAATTAACACATTTTACACATCTAAACTATAGCTTACATATTTATGAACTGCCTTGATAAACGAGCAAGTCTTAATCTAACTGTGCGCTGCTTCACCCTCCACAGCAAGTGGAAAACCAAATTTGCTATAAGGACGGCACAATTTATTTCATCACAAAATGCACTGCTGTTGTTGGGTTCGTTTTGAGAAAAACCCAATGTGTTAAGAAGTTGAAGTAAAAAAAAAAATAAAAAAATGCTGCCCTATCACAAAGAGCACCACAACCAGACAGTAAATGCTTTTTATTATGTGTGATAAACAGGACACTAAGGTAAAAAGTTGCAGGAAAGCCACAGTTCTCCTTATTTGGCAAAGCTCCAGCTAACATTTCTTCTTCTGCAGCTTTCTGGGCATCTTATTTAAATGAAAATTAGCTTTTTTTGAAGCTATAGGCCAAAATTATGAATGAAATTGAAATGACAATGTAGTTTCAATTTAATGAGCGTAAAAGTTTGTACATTTCTACTTTCTTCTACAAGTCCTGTTGTAAAGTTACAGCAGTGCAAAATATGCCACTGACAAATGTATTCAGATTCTCATACAGAAATGAAATGTTAAGTGTTATGCTTGATCCTAATCTGCTGCCAACTCTGTTTACATTGCTAGCTTAATAGCTGACACAACACAGAAAAAAAAATCTGTTTATCACTGAGAATATTAAATCAGTAAAGTTAATTTCACTTCCGAAACATCATTTAATGTCAACACATAGACCCCTTGTTTGTTTACATTTGGATAAAATATAATGATTACAGAGTTTTTTTTTTTTTATCTTTATATCTGCAAATATGAACAAAGTACAAGGAAAGCAAGGACAGCTCGTTAAAAGAGGTTTTTGAAAAATATGTACAGTAAAGTATGACTGAACTAAAAGTCAAGGTTACAAAATCAGCACCGTATCACAAAAGATGTTGAGATTACATAACAGAAAGTGACGACGGTTGAAGACCTTTTAATGCTAAATGGATTCCAAGGACAATTCCAGGATGAGGGGCTACGTTTTGGCCATCAATGTTTTCTGTCTCTAAAATGCCCCCCTCCCCCCCCAAAAAAATCTCCCCACACTTCCAAACCCAGAAAAACAACACATGAGGCAGGATTAATCATTAGGCAACTACAAACAATATGTACAAAATCCTCAATCACCATAAGCATAAATGTATTTAAGATATACTGGGATACAATCAAAAGAGAGACAAGCTCTATGGAGAGACAAGCATTAAAAATGAACTGAAGCCTATTTGGTCAAATGTGTTATTGTAAAAGAAACATAGATAAAAACAAACAAACAACAACAATAATGCACCACTCTCATGACTCAGAATGTGTTTGCAAGGTTGTAATAACAGAGATACGATAGTAGCTTCACTTCAGGTAACTACAGCCTTCAAGAAGTGTTTTAATATTGAAGTCTAGCTTTTTCGAAAGGACAAAATTTCAATGTACCCAAACACCCGTCGCTGACAGCTTCAAGTCAGGACTGATCCACGGATGCTGCCGTCAAGATCAAACTATTTGTGAGGCGTTTAACAGCTTGGATCCTCAGCAGGAACCTTTGAGCTTGGAGCAGAGCGCTACAAGAAGGAAAGGGTTTGTGGTTCAATTCATATTCCGTGCTTGTTTAAGCAGTTAAGTAAATAGATAAAAGGATGGATATTTGCATCTAGATTTACATCTTCAAAAGAACATACAGAACATTCTTTCTTCTTATCAGCCAACTCCAAGAAGCCTATTGACAGGAATCGCCTAGTGCTTGTGAGTTTGCACTCTTCCGAGCTTGTGAAGGCATGCTGCGCTAGCATTCTACTAAAGAATATTATACATATGTCAGAAAAAAGAAGAGTATTACGTAACACTGTCGGTCCTCTAGGTATACAACACCAGCTAACTCAGTATAAATGATATAGAAAACACTAAGGTCTACACATTAATACCGTGTCATGGTATCTGTAAACAATACCACTCAACCAGCTACGATACTGAAAGTTTTTCTTGCTGAAGCAAATAGTGATTTCTTTAACAAAACATCAAAAAACCTTGTTCATTATGTTTTAAATGCGTACATTGCCCAAATTTCTCTCTGTCAATCACAAAGAAACCCCTTGGAAAAAAACAAAAAAACAATCAGAGTTTATCTTCAAACACAGATCCCAAACCAGACCAGAGCCAACCCCACCTACTTCTTTAACCATCTGAGGGGAGAAGGTGCACATGGTGGCTGATGGCCTGCTCCATGGAGCTTTTAAAAGCCTGGTAGGAGGAAGTGATGGGTAGGAGGAGGTGTTTGGACTCAGGCTCACTCTGAGGGAAGAGTCCCTCATCCCTCCAGTCCACACCTCTCCCTTCTTTGAATCCTAATGGGGAGGGTGTGAGAGGATGGAGGAAGGAGATGGAGGGAGAAGAGACGGCACTGACAGCTTGTTGCTTGGCACTTCCTGTGGCAAAGCGAAGGAGGTCCTGAAGGGAGATGGAGCTCCTTCCAACTGAGGAAAAACAGAAAGGGAGTATAAACATTTTAGAGCATAAATATTATCATCATCATTTCTGTGGGACACTTTGGGAAAACGTATCAACACATAAAACAGAGAGTTAGAAAAGGACCCACTACCACTTTTATCCATCCTAATGCAATATTTTTTATTTATAATAATAAAAAATAGGATTAACATTTCACCTTCACACTCAAGCAGGAAGTGCCTCCAGAAGGTGACAACGGGCGTCTCTCGTTTCAATTTTTCCTCCTGCTCAGAGAAGTTGATGGTGAAGAGCTGACCAATCTTCTGAGCTGTGAGATGATCACCAGCTTCGCAGAAAACTCCACAGAAGACAGATGGGAAGAGCTGAACCTGATCATAGTACAATGTAATTAGAGTTTTTAGCTTCACTTTTCTTCATTTCAACTTCTGAATACTTTATCTTGATGTTTAATAACATTAATTGCTGCTTTTTATATTAATCAGTCCAGTTTAAGTCACTTAGTCTTTGTTTTCCCATCAAATATTCCCATTTGTGTTAACAGGGTTACAAACAGCTCTGAGACATTTTTGAACTGATTTAGAAAAGGGTAAATTTCTTTTCAAACTTCAGTCACCTGATCAAAGACACCCAAAGTCTGTAGACCTTCCCGAAACCTGAGGATGAAAATAAGCAAAGTAAACACTGAAAATACAAGAAAGACCAAGGAAAACAGGAGAGTTATCACCACAATCATTACAATGGAAAAAGCATATCTTAAAAAATACAAAATAAGACACCTAAAGAAGATCAGCAGGTGCTGTTATAAGGAAGTGTTGTTTAATTTGGTTTCTTTTACTATTAGGACTACAATTAGTAACTAGGATGCACCAATCCAGGCTTTTCCCGTTCTAATATGCTACGATGTCTTGGTTTTATGCATCTGCTGATACCAAGTACTGATCTCATAACTGTGTTAAATTAATAACTGGATTTTCCACTGTGAGGATGAGACTAGTAATCTTTGTGTGTACGGCAACATCAGTTTCCACTTAAGCATTGCTTCCCCAACTCATTTAGTATTTATTCATAAAATAACAAATGACTAAGATCAATAACACTCAGGACCTTCTTGCCTGTGAGTAAAAGTGCGAACTATTGCACCACCATCTGCCCAGAGTTGTATGTAACAAAGTTTAATATATAAATGGAAAATAATATTTGTGTGTTACTGTAGAGATGGATGGATTAGGATTCTCCTTAATGAGAGTAGGTCTGATTGAGGTCACATTCAAAGAATAGGTTTAATTACATTTAATGACTTAAAGCAGTACACCTCTGATGACCATAGTGGTAATATTTTTGTAAATTAGAAAAGGAGAATTATATTTTGACAAGCTTTTGTTGTTTTCTTTGTTTTCTTTATTTATATTCAGTGATGGAGTTTTAGCTGTCCATAAAGAAAACCGGGGTCATTTTATACTCTGCGTCTTATATTCAGAACAACGGTCTAAATAACATAAGCACCAGTTCAAGCCACAGCAGCCCTTTCTCCTCTAGGATAAAGCACACGGGGTCCTGGCATGCTTACGCTGACTTTGCTGGAGAATTACCTTCACTTTTCTTACACGGGAGCGATTAAACATCACACGGGCCATGCACTAGGGTGCTGCTATAACTATTTAAGACTGATTTCATACACATTTATGGGCACCTCTATTAGGTGACATTCAGAAAAGATCAGGACTGCAGTGCATGCAGGAAAACAGCCATCTACTGTACTTCCATGTTTATTTATCTTACCTCTGCAGTGGCAGCTGCATCCTGGTGATTATGGTGAAGCTCACCAAATCCTCCACCAGAGCCTCTCTCTCCTTCAGGCTGCTGATTGGTCGATTACAGCCAGCTAGTTCCAGGTACTCCCAGCTGACTGCCATGACTTCTTTTAGCTCTTCTAAAGACTCTGCCTCTGTGATCTGAAATGATTCGATCTCTATTTTAAAACTACCTATAATTTTATTTTATACGTTTTTAGCCACTGTGCCTTCCATGAAAGTTTGTCTTGTTCTTACCCTGGTGACCTGGTGGGTGAAGTGTGTGTCAGGGGTCATATGTGTGACATTGAGGGGACGGTTGGCTGGGTAGTTGAATAGACACTGATAGAGAGCACGCGAGAAGAAGCCAACAGGTGGACCACCATGGACCAGAGAGAGGGCCAGCAGGCAGCCGACATCAAAATAAAGGTCCTCACGCAGAGCTGAATAACATACACAGTCAGTGTCTTTGTTCAAATTTTTCATTTACATACAACTGCATAATGGCATTATAACACAAAAATAAGCTTTGGAAGTACCCTCTGAGTCCAGCGCCAAGTTTTTGGATCCATCTGGGCCCTCGAACACTACACACTCCTGTATCTGCTGCATCAGCAGCTTCAGGAAGTACTCCTTGGCTGTGTCACTGTCCCAGAGGTTGTTGGGAAGGGGAGTCTGATCTATGTCTTTGAACCTGGACAAATAACATCCCACAGTAAAGAAGACAAATAGCAAAAAGTCTAAACAACAAGCACAACTCAGGAAAGCTTTTCGCCACTGACCTGACAGACAGGGTTTGTGTGGGGTCAAAATCAGCCCTCCTGACTAAGTCGAGACCAGCTGACAGAGCCTGGTCCCCGATCACCTCCACCTGGACACTTGGGGGATGAAGCTGAGGGACCAAAGACTGCAGGAGCTCTTCAGGCGATCCAGATCTTTCGGGTAAAGATGGTCTAAGAGACAGAGAGTGACAATTAAGAACAAATCCTGCATCCTCGATGAGGTACTGGCAGGTTAACTTGTACCTTTTACAGCTGATGGAGGAGTGAACTGAAGGCCTGTGGCGTTTGGACAGCAGACTTCTCCTCGGACCTCCCTGAGGAGACCTAACAAGGGAGGCTGGAGAACAAGGTAACACGGTTCAGAGTGTTTAGTCATCTCTCCATCAATTTATAAAGCAAAGAGGAGGCAGAGCTGAGTGACATGTTGTCTCAGACGTTGTCAAATATGAAAAAAAATGGAAAAGGTAGGATTAGCCAGTGTTTTACAAACATGGAACCAGCCATCATTAACCACCCATACCTTTCCCATCTGTCGCTTGTGTGCAGTCAGTGCAGGCCCAGTCTTTAGTGTCCAACTTTAGTCCCGAACATTTCCTGTGAGTCCCTCTAGAGCCACACAGTCGGCAGCGGATCACCTCAAACCATCTGAGAAACACAAAAACAGAATTATAAAGTGATTCCCATAATATTTCCTAATCTCTAGATGACGAAAGCCAGAGAAATATCACTAATGATTATGCTTCACACAGCTGAGGAAACTAAGATCTGCTCCGCTGAGACAACAGCACTGAATTTTTTTATTCCACTCATTTTATTGCTACACTTTGCCAGTCTTGATGCCTTACATAATGTAAAGCACAGCATTAGCACACAAACAGCTGCCCCTGTGCTAATGTGGTTCTGTTGTTTAAAGGATTTTAAGTTTTTTTTTTAACAGTAACTAATGTCTTTATTTGATAAACAGCAGTTATAAATATAGATCCTTAGACGCAACTTTACTTCTTGACTATTTTTCCTGTTGGCTCTAAACAATTTTACAACATTTTTAATGTTCTATAAGAAATAACGTATGACCTTAAAACAAATACTTTTTTGTACTTAGTTTTTATTCTTTTCTTGTTTCTTAATCTCAGACTGTTAAACACCACTTAAAGGAGCAAATCTGAAACTGTCTCCAATAAGTCTGAACATTAATTGAATGGAAAAACTATTGAAATCTGATGGATTTCAATAGTTTCTCCACTTATGTACTGATATTAACCTTAAGAAACTCTGCTAACTTAAGAGTCTGTATTTCTTTAATTCAAATAGGCCAAACTTTATTAATGTAATAACGCTTGCTGAACAGTGACATTCATAGACACCTCACCCTCATCTACCGGAACTTCAACACTATACAGTCCATTACATACAGTCCATTCATATTGCTATTCCTTTTGCACATTATTCAAACTGCTGACCGCTGTATATTTGACATATATGTATAAACACACACACACACACACACACACACACACACACACACACACACACACACACACACACACACACATGCATATATATTTGGAATACATATTAGTAATGTGCATACATTACTAATATACAGAAAATGTTGTTTTTACAAGCATCCTTAGATACGAAAGATACAAATCTGTAAACTAATGAAAGAAAAATATAAATGCCATACCCGCTCTTGGCAGAGTGTGTACAACCATTGTTGCAGAGGCAGGTGAGAGCGTCACAGCGTTTGTAAACCTCCAACAGTTCTGCATATGCATTTGCCTCCAACTCCCACGAGGCATCTCTGCAGGAAGCCCAGACAAAGGGTTCAGGTGGGGGGGCAAAAAACAAAAACAAACCAAAGCAAATAACAGTTTTTCCTGGACAAACAAGTGCTGAAACGCTGCAGATATAATTTAAGGTTACCTCTCTGGGATGTATATTCCCATTCTGAGCATTTCCTCCTGGAAGTTTTCCTTGTTGTTACACAGGGTACATCTAAAGAAGAACAGGCCTGCACTGTGGGCCTGACGCTAACACACAGACACACGCCAATAAAAATACACAGAAATACAAAAAGTTACACATGCATTGTACTTTTTATATACAGTGGTCCCTTGCTATAACGCGGTTCACCTTTCGGGGCCTTGCTGTTTCGCAGATTTTTTTTGAGCAATTTTCCATACAGCGCATTGTGTTCTGCATCCTGATTGGCTGTAGAACATTGTCAATCAATCTTGTGCAGTGTCTCCTGTACAGTACAGAATGCATTCAGCTTGTCAAATTTACACGTCGACGAAACATTTTACACTGTCCAAGGCAGCCGCGGGTGCCTTTGGTTTCATTCTATAATACTGGACTTATTTTTCTACGAAGGTTTGAACTTTGAGAGTGTTTAAACAAAAGATACAAGTATGAAAATGTTCATGCCTGTCTGAGAAAAATGTATAAAGCGTGTAGTGAGGGATTTTACAGCCTTAAAACATCTATAATAATTGTAAAAAATTAAGTTTGCTACTTCGTGGATTTCACATTTTTGGAATGTAACTCCCACAATAAACAAGGGACCACTGTAATATGGAGTGTAAAAAATGAATTTAATCTTCTCAAACTGAATGGACACAGTTTGGTGGTAGAACTGCAGATAATCAATTCAGCAGAGTCCAGTATGCAGGACAGCCATATAAACCATTAAAAAAAATGCAGGACCACATATTCAGGGAATATTTCAAAACATTCAGCTCCCATGAAAGCAAAGTCGAGCTGCATTTCCTGTAAACCTTTCTAAATAGTACTAAATAGCCAACCCAACATATAAAATCAGGGCTCTCTGCACACTCATGGTACCTGCACACAGTCTCTGTGGAACCAGCTGGTATGGCAGGATGGACACTTGAGGATGGAGTAAGACAAAACGGGATCAATAGAGTCCAGACAGATGGAGCAGGATCGAGGCAGACTGATGTCTAACCCAGTACACAGAGACTGGGAGGGACTATGATCTGGACAGTAAGATCTGGACACACAGACAGAGGGGCAGTTACTATCTTTTATATTTACAGTATTATAGTTTAGCAGTTTTATGCAGCTGCAGCTTGGAAGAGTTTTGCAATTTCTCTGCAATTTGGTGCATATACTTTTTAATAGGAACCAACACTATTGAAGCTGAACTTTGACAGCATTTTACAGCAGTTTATTTAAGTTTTAAGAATTTAAGTTTTAAATTCTATGATAGTTTGGACATTTTTGTAATTCAGTTTTCAGTAGAATTAGATTCTTTTTGTGGCAGAAACAGTTTTTTATGGGTTCACAAAGAAGAGGTACATCTACTTCTTAATTTTTTCTTTACAGATACATCACTCCCAAAGTACTTGGTGATAAATGAATAACAGTTTCACCTGCCTCTCTGACAGACTCCACTCTTAAATCACATCTGTGGATCTGCTGCAGCAACAGAGTAAGGATTACCACTTCTAGATGCAGACTGAGATGGTGTAGCTGGAGTAGGTCTAACCATAGAACTGATGAGGCAACAAAGTAATAGGCCAAGAAAATAAATGGTGTGTTCTCCAAAGAAAGATCCACGATGTACTATCAGCTTCAAAGAAATAATAGCACAGGAGGAGACCCACCGAGAGCTGAAACTAAGCAATACTGGAAGAACATTTTGGAGAAAGAGCCAAGTGCCTGGTGGAACTCAGAGCAGACCATAGCTTTCTAGAACAAGAGCCAGTCAACAGCCAGTCAAAGACAGACATCCAACAATGAGTCTCTGGAATGAAGAGCTGTACACCATGAAGACCTGACACGAGCCATGCCTACTGGCTGAAGAAGCTAAATGCACTCCATGACCACCTTGCAACAAAAATAAATGGGCTGCTAACAGCAAATACTCATTCATCCAGCCTCTCCACATCATGACATGATGAGTAGGCACTGGAAATAACACCAGAAGACATTCCCAGTGTGGTCAAATGGTTTCATAGAGGCGAGGTGATTCGAACTAAAGGGATGGAGCCACCAGAAGTCAGACTAAAAGATATACTGGACAACCAAAGTACCTAGGTGTCCCACAGGGTAAAGGAAAAATGATAAAGATGCCTGAATGTCAACAAGTCAAATACCTTCAGAAGGTAAGACAGGTGCTCATTGAGGCTCTGTGAGCAATGGAAAGAGGAAGGGCAGAGATTAGTGAGTGTCAGACCCACAATCTAAGAAGATGACCCCCGAAGATGAGCTGAGATCAGTAATCAGGAGCATTAAATGGCCTAAATGACCTGTATTTATATAGCGCTTTACTAGTCCCTATGGACCCCAAAGCGCTTTACATTTCCAGTCATCCACCCATTCACACACACATTCACACACTGGTGATGGCAAGCTACATTGCACTGACAGAGGCGAGGCTGCCGGACACTGGCGCCACCGGGCCCTCTGACCACCACCATTAGCAGCTATAACCCCAAAACTGGAAGAGTGGCTCCTGCAGATTCCCAGCACAACATCAGATGATTCTGTCCAGAAGAGAGCAGTCCTACAAAAAGCTAAGTTACTGCCCAGAACCCTATATGTACCTTAGCACACAAAGTAACTTGCTTTTGGTCAGTTGTTTCTTTGCTGTAACAATGTTTGTTGGCAATAAATTTTATACCACTGGAAAGTCTGTTTATTTTCTCTTAAATGTTGCCACATTTGTAAGCAAAATGCATTTGTGGATTAAGCAGTAGAGATGAGAATGTGGGTTGCATCCATGACAAATCTTAGTATGTTGCCCTAGTACGTTTGTCATACTAGGGCGACATAGAAAGAAACTAACACCCATGCATGTAAAGCCTATGTGTGGCAAACACTGAAAAATCAGCTTGTGTATATCTTTTATGACTACCGTTTGGCCACAGCAGGAGTATTTCATGTTAGCAAACAGTGCTTTATGCCTTTAACCAACCTACAAATACAATTAAAGAATTTAATGTGTTGTCAGCACTCACGGGAAGAGTCCAGTGAACTGGGAGACAAACATTTGCTTCCTTCCACAGGGGAAGTGAACCATCTTCCTACAGCTCCTGACATTACAGCCGACACATGCTCCCTTCTTCTTACAGCCAAAACATGTCTGAGACACATATACAGCACACAAGGAAACAGTAAATACAAACAGGCCCGCACACTTCAATCACAAATCACACCTAGAGGATTTGCTGTTGACCAAATGTAGAAGGGTGTTGGGATCTTATTTGTTGTATTTGCTCTACAGTATCTCACAAAAGTGAGCACACCCCTCACTTTTTAAGAAATATTTTATTATAATTTTTCAAGGGACAACACTGAAGATATGACACTTTGATATAATATAACAGTATAAATTTGATGTCTAAACTGCTGGCAACAAAGACGAGTACGCCCTTAAATGAAAATGTCCAAATTGTGTCCAACGTGTCAATATTTTTTGTGGCCACCATTTTTTCCCCTGTGCCGGCAGCCCCAAACCGTGACATTCCCACCACCATGCTTGACTGTAGGCAAGACACATCTGTCTTTGTGCTCCTCACCTGGTTGCCACCACACATGCTTAATATCATCTGAACCAAATAAGTTCATCTTGGTCTCATCACACCACAGGACGTAATTCCAGTAGTCCATGTCTTTAGTCTGCTTGTCTTTAGCAAACTGTTTGTGGGCTTTCTTGTGCCATGCAGACCCATTGTATGCAGTGTGAGGGGTGTACTCACTTTTGTGAGATACTGTAGAGCTCTTAATATATGCAAGGTAATAATATTGAACTGCTCACCAGTCGAGCTGACCGGCGGGCCTCCTGTTTGATGTCCTCCACCAGGAAACCGAAGATGCCTTCGTCTTCCTCTCCTCGCTGATAAACTCCACAAGATGTTAGCTGAGACAAACACATGCTTACAATATTATTAAGACACACTCTTAACAAACAGACCCTTTTAAAGCATTTTTAATCTAAGAAAATACATCATTGTCACTTTATTTGTGGGACAGAAAAATACAAACCATGAGCCCTCTTGTTCTGTGGTGACTGTGCTCCCTCCTCTAATATTTACCACCAAATAAATTCACTTAAATCATAATGAGGTCATAGAATAAATCATTTCCTTCTTTGTTTGCTTGTTTTATTTATTTATTTTTATATTCGATTGATTGTGACTTGGTTTGTACAAGTCTTTCAGAAAGAATATTTTTAATGCTATAACTGTTGGTCAGGCACTTGTAAAGCAAGTCTCAATAAAATATGCTTGAAGGCTGAAAAATACATATTCCTGTGAAAACAGAAATACTTGCAGGCGTTGTCTTACCAAGCAGAAGTAGTGGACAGAGAGTTTATGTTCTTTGAGTGTGACTTTCTCCCCAAACATGGCTGGGTCATCATCACTGCACCTACACAAAGCACAGCCTGCAGATACACACAAAATATGCAAACCTTCATTCAACTAAAAAAGCTTTCTCAAGGCCCCAAAAGACATCATCATAAACACTCATTAAGGTTTTAACGTATGTAAGGAGAAATGTGAAGATATAGCTTTAGTTGCTGATTTTCTTTTTTTAACAGTAAGAGCACTATATCTAAAACCACAGCGACAACACAACAGAGCTGAAAACTCAAGCCTAACACACAACACACAATGGCTGGAATTAGCAGTCAAAAGGTGGTTTAAATACACATTTGTCAACAAAAAAAACAGCAGCAGGAGATATTGACTTCCAACTGTGTGTGAAAGTCACTCACACTCCTCCTGGACACTGTTTGTGTGTGTCTCCTGCGACCTCCTTGCCTTTTTCTTCATGTTTGTGTGAATCAACCCTGCAGGAAAATGAAAGACCACATTTACTGAGCTTTTACAAACACTGTCATCACAACATGCTCACTACACAACGCAGTGGGTTATTGAACAAATGCTTCCAACCTGACCATATTCGACTTCCCTGAAAAGAATTCCAGGTTGACGATAAACTCCTAAGCTTTCCCATTTTTACTAGTTTTTTCATAAAAATGATTTGGAATGAATCTAGAGACATATTCTAGCCCCAAATACCTGTCACTGTACGGTCATTAAACTGAAAGTGAAGCTAAAGTTCAACATAAAATTTAGAGCTCAAATTTGTTTAAGCTCTAAGAGTAAGGCCTGCACCACTTGCACATATGCAGATATTTCAAGCAAAGTCATTATGATATTACAAAAATTACATTATATAACAAGAACAATTTGACTCATCACAAAATATATTTTTTTAATTAAACAAATAAGAGTAGAAAGTTAAAAGAAAACTCCCCCTCAGCGTAAACTTTAACAATAAAATACATTTAGAATGTCTGAGGATTGAAGAGACAACACTATTTATTTTAACGTAATGTATCCTTTAGCATTCATGGTGCCTTTACGGATGTAATAGCTTAAAAAACAAACAAGCCTCCTTTCAGGTGCTTTCGTGCTCTTTCTTTGTTACCTGGGAGGACATGCCTACAGTTGCTCCTACATTTCCAAAAAATATGTCACGTTTTTATTAGTCAGGCAAAAGGACTGTTTTATCCATTTCACTTCAGCAACCATCCTGGTGTCAACTCCAGGCAATTATTTAGGCAGAAACAATGCTCTTAAATTATTTAGGCAGCCTTTCAGATTAATCTGCATTTTTCATTTTTTATTCAGCCTGTTTGAAGCTTCTTTTTTTTTTTAATACATATGGTTAAAATACTAATTGAATTGAACAAGCGTATATTTTTTAGCAAAAATAATATTTTCTTTTGATTTTATTTACATTTTACAAAGAGGTCTCACTTTATTAGAAACAAAGTTGTATACCGGAAGTCACTGACGGCCTCTCATAAGGTTAATCGAGCCTGAAAGTCTTACAGTGATGTCTCGTTTTGTTTTGTTACACACACACACCGAAAAAAAAACAAAAACACATAATAATATCAGCTAAATAAAAATAAAAAAACAACAACAATAAAAAAGTAATCTTTATGCCTGGAAAGATTCTTCTTTTGATATTTCCTTAACTACAACTAATATTAGTATTTAACTATAAAAGCATTCAAATTATTTTCTGTGGCAGCTCTAAAAGCTTCCGTTGTGCTAAGATCGACAGCTCTCTCTGTTAGACCTACAGTCGACCAAATGTTCCTAACATGATGCCTAACATTGCGTTATAGCTACTCCATTATACTCCTATCTGTAAACATTTAGTCGGAAAAATACATTAAGTGCAAGAAGGAAGATAGGAGTTTGAACACGTTCAGCTGAGACGCTGACATCAAAGAAAGGCTCGGTTTCAAACGCAACCTAAACACTACAAAATGTTTCTCCGGTGACCTACTTTACATTCAGGGGCGAAGAGTGTTAGTTTGCGTCCATTTTCCTGTCGTTTTTTGAAGGCTTACTCCCAATGCTTTTGTTTATTTCCGACTAACACCGTCGAGTTTTTAAATTTCCCTCTTTCAAAACAAAAGAACCTTATTTCCGCTTCCGCCTCTTCTTCGTTTGCTTTAGAGGATTTTTCGCACTAGGTTCTCATTTGCCTACATGCGCGCCCCCTGATGGTTGGTGTTGATAATGCTCTCAATAATATTAAATATCTCAACAGATGGTGAAAAACTAAGATATGTGGAGGAAATAAATCCTGATTAAAAACAGTGTCTCCATAATATATACACAAACTACATTTTTAAGGTAGGTAAAGTTTTCAGAATTTTATTAAAATGAAACTTTGGTAATCATGATACACACTTGGTATTTCAAAATTAACATGAGTTAAAGGTTATGACTTTGACACAGGATCTCATTATTTGGACTTTTGAATAACAACAACAACAACAACAACAATAATAATAATAATAATAATAATAATATGGTTCTTAGCAGGCTTTAAAATTAGGTAAATGCAGCCTCAGATGAACTACAAAACATGACATAATACACAGTGTTATTATTTATTAATAAACACTAAGCAAATATGCAGAAACAGTTTGTGAAAAAGCAAGTAAGTTAATAAGATTCAGTAACTTAAGGAACCACCTCTGCCAGTAATAAGTCACTTGAAGGTTGAAGATTTTTTGTCCAATTTTCTCCCACATCACTTGTGGGGGAATTTTAGTCAACTTTTCTTTAAAAAAATGTTGCTTCAATTCATTGATGTTTACAGATATTCCTTTATGAATAGCTCTCTTAATAACTCACTACAGTATTTCAGTCTGGTTGATGTCTGGACTTTCACTGGCTGCAACACCGTGATATTTTTTTCTTTTTAGATTTGCTACTGTGCTTGGTCTAACTTTGCTACTGCATGATCCACTGAAAGGAAAGGTGTACACCCTTTTAAACTATACAATACCAGGAGCATCCAAAAAATAAATATCTCTAAAATGACCATTTCTGTTTTGGCCCTTGGCTATTTTAACTTCCAGCAATTTAATCCTTATAGAACACATATGCTGCGGTGGTTTTTCAATAATAGTGGGACAACATCTCCCTATAACAACAGCTCTATTTTCACATTATCATTCAAAAACTGTATTTACACAGTTTATCTTTGTTTATTACCATTATTATTAATAGTAGTAATAGTAGAAGTAATTTATGATCTGAAACATTTAAATGCGACAAATATTTTTAAAAAACTAACAAATCAAGAAGTAGGCAAATATTTTTTCATGGCACTATTTAACATATATTGTTGCACTTGTCTCACTTTCTTCGCTGTCCTAAGTTACTTTCCACCACTAAAGGACAGTTTAGTGGTGAAAAGTAACTTAGTATATTTACTTGATTACTGTCCTTTGAGTTTTTTTACTTCACAATAGTTTGATTGAAGTAACCGTATGTTGGCTTTTGCTACTTATCATTATACTTCTACTAATATATGTTACTGCATTATTACAGATTAAGCTTAAATTCATTAGAACCATCTCCTGTTGCTTTACTAAAGGAATAGAAACATTAATGAATCAGTATTATGATCTAATCGCTACTCTCATTTATATAAGTCTGCATAATGAGCACTTTTAGTTCAAGTTAAACCTTCCGTACTATTCCATCCGTGGCTTAATTAGGCTACAGTTAGTTTTTACTTACTTTCATGTCATACATCTGTATGAGGGCCTAAAAAACTATCCATGTGTTTAATGTCTGCACCGGATTTGTTTGTGAGCAAATATTCAGTTTTGCCGCTAGATGTGGCGAAAGCACTCCCGTGCTGTTGCTGAGCCTCCCGTGGTACCCTGTCAGAACATTCTTGAAACGTCCCCGTATGTGCGTTGTGTGTGTGTGTGTGTGTGTGTGTGTGTGTGTGTGTGTGTGTGTGTGTGTGTGTGAGAGAGAGTCTGTGTCGTCACGGGGCGAAGGGCGGTGCCCCCAGGTAAGCACATCAGCACCCTCCACATCACAAACACACGCCCAGAGCAGCACACAGAGGAGGCACAGTACTGAGAGTAGCCGAGACTCCCTGGAGCCAGACACACACTTCCCTCCGCTCAGGCTAAGGACGGAGCTCACAGAGAAGGAGGCAAAAACAGCCGCAATATTTGGAAACATCGAAACAAGGAAGTTGGATACAGAACACAGCGGGAAGCATGTTCAGCTGGGTCAAACAGGAGCAGGGTGGCAGCAACAAAGAAGGAGAGATGTACCAGACCGTTACGGAGGGACTGCAGACTCTTTACACCAAGAAGCTGCTGCCGCTGGAAGAGACCTATCTCTTCCATGACTTCCACTCCCCGGCCCTAGAGCCTGCTGACTTCCAGAGTAAACCCATGGTACTGCTGGTCGGCCAGTACTCCACTGGGAAAACCACCTTCATCAGGTACTGACCTACAACTGACTAGTGTTCTTGTCTGTGAAGAGGCTGGAAGGGCCGGAAATTGTACTAGATGTAGGGGGAAAAGCCCACCTCTATTTTTGTTGCATCACTTGAATGTTATTTGTTGGGACCTCGTGTCATATCTCGTTAAAATATCACAGTTGAAGACGCGTTTGATTTCATCTCAACTCGAAATATAATTGAAAGACAAACTCCGTGGGGATCCCAAATTTGTGCCGAAGTGACTTTTACTATCCTTTCTTTCTATACTGTGAAAAATATGTGGCATGCTATTGAAAACAACACATCTTAAGGCTCATGGGCATTGGGAGTGAGCTGTGGCATTATGAATGACAGGAAGCACACAAGTTAAATTCACAGCCGTGACTTATGCAAACAGAGTGAGATTTCAACACTACCGTGCCTTCATCAGAGTCAGAGTGGACAAACACACAAGGAAAACACAGCCAACCCTTTGAATCTATTAGATAATGAATCGAAGTTTAAATTATTCTGTTCCACTATTTCAGAAACAGAGAAAAAAAAATGACATGACCACCTCAGTTAAGTGCGATAGGCCAAAGTAAACATAATTGCTATGTAAGTGGGGTGACATCATATCAGGAACAGAACCAAAAATACAGTCTGCTTTTAAAGGTCATCAGGGTACAAAAATAATCACCAAACAAACCAAAAACCACATATAAGCATGTGTCATGGGCAAAACCTGCAGGAAACATGACAAGTCACCTTTTCATGTGCTATGTCACTGTGTTCAAAGTGAAAAGTCAATATTTCTGTCAGTGGTGCCATGAACTGCACTGCACTGCTGCTAGGAGATGATGGCATTTTTGGATTATCCCTTACCTCTCACTGGTAAAATGAAACAAACAGCAAGAGAAAAAAAAGTGTGCCTCTAAAAGATTTTAGGGAAGGGGAGAAACTAAGTCACCCTTAGAATTCAATTTCAAAATTAGATTTTGATTTTTTTTTTAAACCCTGAAACGATCTGAAATTTGATTTAAAGGTTCATGCAGCTGAGTAGGTAAATACAGGTAATTACACTGCCATCATGTTTATGTTTTGACACTGTGTGTGAATTCTATAACCTGCAATCATGGAATAAGGTAAAAGTTAACTGGAACAGTTCAGGATCCCTGTCAGTTTAGGTTCCTCCTTCAATATTGGACAATTGCTCAATAAATAATTTAGCTGCAAAAGAAATAATATGTAAGGGCCAGATTAAAAGTCTGTAGTTCTTTTCTTTATGGGCAAACTGACAGTAGAATTGTCCTGTTGCATAAACCTTAATAATACATTTTCAGTTTTCTGGTTAAACTTCCAGATGATTAGGTGTGAATAAAAAGGCAGCTTGGAGACCACGTGCTGATGGAGTGATTTTTATTACACTGGAAGGACTTCATGTGAAATTATGTCAATTTAAAGCCCTTCCATGTTCATGAAAAAGGCATGAACATGTATCATAGCAAATTGTAACATGTCAAACAAGTGAATGCAGTCTCAGAGTAAATTCTGGTCACATAAAATCCAATCCAACTAGCAGGTCTATAGTTACAGGTTTAAAAAACATTTAAAAAATGTCTTTACTAAAAGAAGACTACAGTGAGCGCAATTAATATTTATTTTCAGTTAAAGATGCAGGTCAACATTATCAGTGGAGTTTTCACTTCATACAAAGTTTTAATGGCTTTTGGAATTAAACCAAACTTCCTTCTGTGTGTCTTACCTGCTGCACCCCTGATAGCACTAGCTTAAACTAGCCATAGAGGGCCTTATGTGTGAGCTTGCTTTTAATCTTACCATGCCATTAATAAGAGTAGTTTAGTATTGAGCTGTGTGGGGACAATATTCCTTAAAAAAGCTCAGGAACCTGTTCTCTCTGTATGACCCAAGCTTTGCTGAGAATCAGAAACAGTTTCCAAAAGTAGCAGAGTCTCATTTTCCCATAATAGAAATGAATGTTGCAATTACCAAATAGATTGGCCAATTTTCCAAAGGAATTTTGCATTACTTCTTCTCTTTAGGGTTTTGACATATTTAATCTTAATGAGTTAATCACTAAGGTTGTAACAGTCTAACCACCTCTCGGATAAGCTGTTAGATTAGTTTCCATGAATTTGCAGCCGGGCTTCCTGCAAAAGAATTGAAAGTCCAACATGCACCTGCAGATTTTGTCACTGAAGGTCTCATGTGTGAATGTGTCTGAGCCTTTTTCAGAACGTCATTGATGTAATGTAAACAAATAAGGCACATTCATAACTCTGAATAAGTAAGGAGTGAATGATGAGTGAAAACAGTTGTTTTGGCAACAAGGCAGACCAGCAGATTTGACCTGCAATCCCTTCAAGTCTTACACAAGCTGCAGAGAAACTTTGGCAGTTAGTAATGTGTGTGTGTGTGTGTCTGTGGGGTAGGGGGTGGTGAGGGCACAACCGAAGCTCCACCTTGCACCGGAATGCTCTGAATCATGGGAACATGTTGCCAGTAAATTGCCGAGTCAACATATTTTCTTCTTCTTCTTGTCTCACAAGGGTGAACTGAAACCCTGGCGTAAGCTGTGGCCCAGTGGGCGGCTCGCTAGACACGAACAGGTCTTAGTGCATTCTGTTTGGACAGTAGTAGTAATCTGACCAAACCTGCATCTATGTTAATTGATGATAACTATTAGCATATTTTCTATAATGTATAATCCCACTAAAACTCACAATTTCCTAACTGAACACAAATGACCAAACAGTGTAACTGTTACACAGCTATAAGGAAATGCTTGGAGAAATGGGAAGATTATGGGTGGAAGCTCCAAAATCTCTGCATGAATGACAGAAGTAATTATTTCATAGGAAACTAAAGCCTAACAAAATAAGATTATAAACATCTCCAGGTGTCTTTGTGTGAAGAGTTGGGAATGCATTAATATCCATGAATGTTCAACCACTGCTGTAATATATTTGTCCACCTGTCCTTACAAATTAGTGAAGCAGCAGGCAACAATTACTTTTAGCCAAAATATGTCAGCGGTGTGCTAACGTTGGTCCTCGGCATTTTACCTGCCAAGTTTGAAGAACACTGTATGAGCGGTTGTCAAGAAAGGAGAAGAAAAGATATTTCTCACATTTTTCACAAGTTGCACAAAGATAAAAATGCACATAAACAACTACAATCAGAGTGGATCTTCCACAATTTTTCAAACTGCAGCTAGAGGTGGAAATTCTTGTGGATCAGCAGCTGAATGAAAACATGAGGGAAGATTATGACTAAACTGTAAGGCCACGTGACATGTAACATTAAAGGGGCTGTCGTTTCTGACATTTCAGTATAGGGGCATGCACGGTAGTTTTCCATCCTTGGGTCTTGCACACTCTTTGAAGTGTGCACTGTCCACAAAGACAGGAGATGACGAGAAAGAGCCATCTTCCCTCTCTTCCTTCCTTTCTCACTTTTCTTTTATAAGGAAAAGCAAGTGGAAAAGTAGACAAGGTCAGTGTTGAGATGAAAGGAAAGGAAAAAGATTTATTTTCAAAGTCTGTGCAAACACAGCTGTTCCATTACAGAGATCAGAGCCCTGTGTGACTGAACCTCAGAAACTGGCCAATGGCCTGCTTTTGTGACAATAGATCTGGGATTTCCCTTGGCATCAAATTAAAAGTCAAACTGCTGTTTAAGTAATTAAGAATAGCTTTAACGATCAACTTAGCCCTTTTAGTCTCTTTTTTTTAAAGACTAAAAAGGTTAAAATGTGCTGTTTCAGAATCATAAATGTGTGATTATCTATTTCTTGTCTGTAACAAACCTGATCATAAACTGAATATTTTTCTTCTTAAACACCCAGTCAGTGATAATGGGTGAACAGTTTTGGGACAAATTTACATAGTGGTATTGATGTCTGACCGATGTGAAGCTGATTTTCAATAGTTCATAATTAAATGTATCAAACATTGGGTTTCTCCCTGTTAGCCAGTAAACTCTGGCTTATTAATTAACCCAAGACCTAACAGTTTGAAAGCCTGACTATTAGCCTTGGAAAAGTCAAAAAACAGTTTTAGTTGTTACGTTGTTTGTTTTAGCACTTAGTTTCTATCTGATTTCATAGACTTTTCATATGATTTTGTGCTTACAAAGTAATTATTGTAGGTGATTTTAACATGCAGATGTTGAAAATGACAGTCTCATTAGATTCAAGTGGCTGATGAGGTTTAGAAGTATCACTATTATTTTCTACCATGTGCAAACGCAATGCAGAGCAGCTACCTAAACTTTACTCCCACAGAGGTAAATTATTTGATTATTGTGTTACGTCATCACTATATATGACCCTGGATTCTGTGGTTTCTTAAAAAGGAAGGCAACAAGTAAGACATGCTTGACTCCCTGCTATAACTCACAAATGTGCAGCTTAAAGCAGATAATCCATAAGCTGGAGAGGAAATGGCTTTGCACTCATTAAGAAGATCTTTGTTAGGCCTGAAAAAATAGTAAGATTTCCAAGCTTTACAGTTTTTGAAAAAATAGATTAACAATATATTTGTCATCGTTCAAGGAAAACAGTAACAATCCAGCTTTCTTCTCAGGACTGTAGCCCGACTGACACACAGTCAGAGCTCTGTTGGGCCAACCGTACTTTAACTTTAACTTTCACAAATAAAATGTTAACCATTAAAACAATTTTTTGTCATAGGGTAAACACAGATGTATCATTATATACAGCGACGTCAGTAGCTGCTGATATTTACTTAGACTCTTCTTTCTAGCAATCATTGAGTTCATGGCAAAAAAGTCTTTCTCTAAAACATCATTGTGTCTTTTGGTCTAAAGTCTTGTAGGAATGGGGTCTCCATTCCTACAAGACTGCTAAAAGAAGTCTCATTAATTATTAATGTTTTTATTTAAGGTTGTGGTAATAAACCATTACTTAAAACACCCTTATTTGAGCTGTCAGCTGTCTGAGCTAATTGTAGACTCATTTTTAACCTTTGTTTTATTTAAAAAAGTCTTGTGTTATGCAATCTTTTGGAAGGTGATATTATTGTGTGAACCACATGAGTTGTGTGTTCAACCACATAAAGTTTATGTTAGCCAACATATGCAGGATCTAACATGTGCATTCCATTCTCTTGCCCATGCTTTAGTTTCGGCCTGCACCACCCTAATCTTGCTCAATCCTGTTTTTTATTTTCAGTATAGTTACCTGTTGTATTTAAAAGCAAATTAAGCACTTTTGACATTATTACTCATTAAGAGCAGGATAATGTGCTGTGTTAATGTAACTGTTGTGACATAACATCCATAAAAGTCCAGGTCCCTTGTATCCTAATGTACTATCCAATTGTTAATTAACGATGGAACAACCTTTTTTCTGGGTCGAAGTTTTCAACTTTTTAATTCTTCCTTGTTTTTTAAGCCTCCAAAAACTTTTAGAGCCTTGATGTTTGTAGATAAATACCTTTATTTTAATGTTTGAAAACTTAACAGAAACACCTCAGTGTACTCAATAAAACTTCAGAAAATATTTCAGTTTGGACATTAGGCATGGTTTTGGCAAGGCACTGCTGACCCTAGTAGAATATTCTTATTGTAACACTGCTTTCTATTCACCCTTTTTTATGAAGCCTAAAACGGTGGGGGTACCCAGACTCTACTGAATGAAGGTGTCAAACAGAGCACGTCCAAGAAAAGTAAACCATTTGTGTGACTTGTGTATTTCATTTATTTTTCCATCTTATTGGACCTGTTTTTGGACCTGGATTTTCAACAATGATTTGACCGAGACATTCTAACAGATGTAGAACTTGATTGCAAATTTCTGGACTACACTAAAACAAAGTTTTTTTCGAACACTCTTATTGTTGTAAGTATAGTAAGATCCTGAAAGTCGTTAAAGTTGAACTACATATATTCTGTCTTTGGCTCAGGTATCTACTGGAACAAGATTTCCCTGGGATGCGGATCGGTCCTGAGCCAACCACTGATGGCTTTATAGCAGTGATGCATGGTGAAAATGAGGGGGTTGTCCCAGGCAATGCTCTAGTCGTCGACCCCAAGAAACCCTTCAGGAAACTCAACGCGTTTGGAAACTCCTTCCTCAACAGGTAAAGGCATGCGCACATTAAAGAAGGAAAAACACAGCTTAAACAACCCTCAGTGTCCATCTAGATATGTTTATAAACCTGGAATTCAAAGAGGGTTTTAATATTTGATGTACAGTATTTTATGAGAAAATCGGGTTCCCTCAGATATAATTTTTATTTACCCCTCAGAGATCCAAGTCATTAAGGGCGGCAACCCAAACCTTAACCCTACCCTAAGACTAGGCCAGAACAGAACTATTATGTCAAGATGTGAATAGTTTTTTATGTGTGTTTTGTTGTTTTCAAACTGTTTAAGCAAAACACCAACTATATATTCTGATTGCCTAGGGTTAGATTTAGGTTTGGGGTCATGATAGAGTAGACCTCAGAGGATTAAAAATCTCCATTTTTGGTGTCAGACCACAGACTGCGCAATATTACCCCATAAAACCAAAACACAGTGTACAAAAAACAGACTTTCGACATCCTACCTTACTATAAAATGATAAAAATGTAAGTTTTTAAGAAAACAAAATAAAACGTCGATGCACCCTTGCTGGTAAAGACTAGCTAGTTGGATCGTTAGCCAAGGCCATTTTTTTGTTTCTTTTCAATTTTGAAATTCTGTTTTGGTTCTCTGTTTGAGTGAAATTTGTTACAATAATTAAAAGCAAAATTTAATCATGAGAAAATTATGATTTATTTATTAAAGAGAATATGATGGAGAAACCCTTGTTGGCGAGCGGTGCGGTAAGCCCTTTAGTTTAGTTGGTCACCAGGTTTGTTCATATTTCAGGAGGGATTTTGGACCACTCCTCTTCTTGGTCTGATGGAGACCAAAACAAAGAATCAAGCAAAGCCAATCAAATAAAATGTAACTCAGACTGACTGATCTATAATAGCAACACACAAATCGACCAGTGGATCAGTCCATATACTGAAGAGCTCTCAGGATGTTTGCCTGCTGATCTCCAGAACCATTAATCATTTTAATTGCTGGTCATTAGACTTAATTCCTTTTTTCATCATGCAGCTGAGGTCATCGATGAAATACAGTACAACTGAGAAAACTGGTGATTTCTCCTGATGGAGAGAGACTGAGGAGTATGGAACAACAGATCTATAGACTTCTTAGATGTGCTGTGATTTATTTGTTGCTTTTTCTGTATAGATTATATTCATGCAGACAGAATGCAGAGAGGTTGGATAAATAAGATGGGTGCAGACTGATGTGACATTAGAGACCCGGTCCTCAAAGAGATCAACAAGATCTTAGAGAATAATTCCATGTAATTGAGGGTTTGGTCTTATTTTCTGCCTTTGTAGATTGTTGTCACTTTGTTTCACTACTTTTCACACAGACAGACACACCCAAGAACCAAAGTAGCTAAATCCAGAAGAAACTTTTGAATAGGCTATTTATCATACTCATGGGATTACTTTACATATACTATTCCAATGACGTCAATGTGTAAGTCTGTACATATGTTTACAGCAGATAGCTCTCATTCACGTGTAATACACATTTTGAATATGGGCTTTTTTTTTTTCTTTCTTTTCTTTTTTTCGACGCTCTTATGACCTTGCTCCCACTTTGGCAAACACCACTCCATGAACACAAAGAAATGCTGGCACTTCCTCCCACTTCTGTCACTGCTTTCCTCAAAACATTTACAACGTGGGAAGTGACCTCTGTCCCCCCACACTGACATATAAACACTATTAGCTGTCAGATTCCAGAGTTTGTATCAGGCATTTAAATTTAGCTAAAGCCACTCCTGTTCAAAAGTATTTCCTCTGTCCAGAAATATGTCTAAGAGCAGGAGAGAGGAAGTGGACACAGTCCACCCTCCGAATGTCTGTTTGTAAATATACACCTGAAACATTCCTTAAGCTTGAAATCCCATCTTGTCCCGTTGAGACCCTCCAAAATAAGTTATTGTTTCCAAGGGGAAGTGTGTGTGTGCGTCACCATGTGTCAATATGGTGGCTTTGTTTTTTCCCGCTGCCAGCCTGCTGCATCCCTGACAAGTCAAGGCAATTTATAGCTCCTGTAGCCTCTCGACTAAATTTAGGTGACAGGGAGATTAGAAGTACAGTGACCAGAACCTGGAACATAAGAGAGAACAATGATAACAACCAAGGTGTAATAATAAACTAGTAAAGCAAGTCTAGCAAGTCAAGCAAATCTACATGGTAATGTATAGCCTATAAAAGACGGATGCAACCAACGTAGCATCCCCCACTGGTTTCTGTATTTTGCAGGCTCAGCATTATGTTGTAGTTGCGAACGTAATGGTTCTTTTGGAGCCAAGAAACTGTATTTGCACGATAGTGTGCAGTCCAAAATTATCAGCTAATGCAAACAATCGTAGTTAGAAAGTGGGTGTATCCAAATGTCACAACTATAGACGAGGTCCAGATTATTGACTTAAATATATGCAGCTGCATCAAAGAGCAAACCGATATGCCACATTATCCACAGAAGAAGTTTTTTTTCTTTATCATTTTTGACTCTTTTTGAACATTCTTTGACCTTTGACCCCACCTTTTGTTTTAACCCCAATCACGGTGACAGCAGCAACACCGTAACCTTTGCATCCTGCTGCATGTCACAGATAACCCACACCCCCCCTGAATTTTCACCCTGAGGAAATATTTCTTGTACACTGACAATGTGACTGTTTTTACACACTAGCTTAAACTACTTTTTGTAAAGTTCATCTTACTAGAGTTCTTCTTAGAGATTTGCTGTAGTACGATAACCTTAAGGGTAAAGTACGTGGTTGGGTGGATGGGGCTGTGGAAATGTTACTTTCTTGAACTATCTGACCAGCTGACAGTTCGTTAGCCTGAGATAAAAGTGTTGCTGCCTTGAAAACATGAATTCTCACTCAATTCTCACTGTTCAGGTTTATCTGCTCCCAGATGCCCAATCAGGTTCTTCAGAGCATCAGCATCATTGATACTCCTGGTATCCTGTCTGGAGAGAAACAACGAATCAGCAGGGGTAGGATATCTGTGTGTGTGTCTGTGTGTGTGTGTTGGCTGCCTAAAGGAGGCACCCTACTCTCAGTTTGTTGTGTTGTTGCATAATAGCCCTTGACATTCCTTCACTTCCTCATATTGTATTAAGTCAGTGAGCAGCTGACCTCCACAGTTTAATCTTAAGGCAGTTTGTCAATTAGTCTTCTGTTAAAGGAAAAGTCTTTTTTCCCCGTTTTTTTTCTTTGTTTTGACTAAGTCGAGTAAAAATGTATTAGCTTCATGCAACATGAATTTTCTTTTCCTTTCTAGACTGAACGATTAGTCAGTTTTTCTTAAAAAGATTTTGATAAATACTGGCCAGAGTTTTGCACAACCTCAAGACAAACAAGTCTAAATCTCCATCAAACGTTGAGGTCCAGTGTTTTAGAGTAAAATTCCTTTAGAACTTATGGATCTTACCTGCTGATCAATCCTCTAGACAGAGTAACTGCGCTAACATTTAACCTAAAAGGTTCTTGTGAAATACTGTATCTCTCTTTTCTGTCTCACTTCCTTTTTTGTCTCACAGTCTGTTTCCTCTAGTGAATCAGTGCTGCTGATGTGTGTTTATAAATGCAGATCTGAAACCAAAGACACTGATTCGTAGGAAATGAATTCACGGGAGCAGTTACACATCTGAAAAATCTTGACCTGACTCGATATATTTGGTGCCAGGGCTCAAGTGATTGTCAAAAAATATTTTAAGAAATTTCTATTTTTTTTCCTCATTAAAAATGTCTGTTTTCTGTCCTGAATGACAAAAATCATATTATCTATTGGAGAAAATGTGTGACAAGAACCACGTACCAATGACCCTAACAGTGGGAATTTAGTATTAGTTGTAATGGTTATAATTAGTTCAATTTGTTTTATAACCATGTCAAAAGTGCTTCGCAGGACCAAGCATAAAGCATATTCATACATTTTCTATATATCTCTTAAAGCTCTGTTTATTAAGTACTGACTGAGTAGGAGTTACCGGTAGTACTGTTTTCTGTTTTGGTTACTTCTAGTTTAGTTTCCCAGGACTAGGTTAGGGGAGAAACCTGAATCCAGGGGCCTGCCGCTGGTTATGGTCTTCTTCCTCTTTTGGTTGTTTTAGCCGGGGCTCCCATTTCTTTTTTTGGTATTTATTCTTTTGTGAGTAACTACACACCCTTTATTAAACGCTTGATAAATTACAACAACATTCTGTATTTATGGACGGTAACAGTAAACTGAATGCAAGGTTTGCACTTGTGTAACTGGGCGACTTTATATGCCAGAATTACTAACGTACTGCTTACCATGTATAATATAAAAATGTATTCCATAAGGTAACAATCTGTATTGATTTTAGTGCATGCTGTTGGGTCAAAAATGTGGGAAAATGTGGCTCCCACAGTTGTTTTTAAACCAGCACATAACATTATCTGAAGTTGGTACTGTAGTGGTCTAACCAGATAAAAAGAGCCACCTTTGTGAAACTGAAGACTCTGGTTTTGTGCTCAGCATACCTCACTAACCCATTACACTTTGTTATGGTTAATTCTGTCGGCTTTCACAACACAAAATCAAAATGAAAGAAAATGGAACAATGTGAATTTCCATTTAACTTCCTTATTTTTAGTTTCAGCAGCGTAAGCAGTCATATTTCAAAATGGACCAACATTGGTCTTCATCTTTTTAAACTGTAAGAAACTGTGTTAACCCCATGTCTTATCGTCTATCTGATACTTTGTTCTTCAACACTCTGGCTTTATTTAGTCTTCTCACAGACCATATGCCTAATCCTGTCTTCACCTGTTTTCATCTCTTTTCTCATGCTCTGTGGATTAAAGGGATGCTATCTACACTTGCCAACAACATCTAACAAAATCTCCTTTGACAGCCAGCCTTTAGATAAATGTTGGTGAAGTTGGCATCAAAAATGACACTCCTTGCTGGAATCATTACCAAATCAACCCTCAATGAACAGATTAAAAAGATTCAGTGTGGCATACAACGGCTTGTAATATCAAACACCTCGTGATGTGAAGACATTCCACCAGCTGATCTAAACATGTTCACTGGGGAGCTCGATATATGATAATGTATTCATTCATTTAAAAAATAAAAAGCAAATCAAATGTGCTGCATTATTCACTACAGGGAAAAAGAAATAAGTACCCAAACCCAACACTGGTCACTGGTACACTGCCAAATAATGGCTAACATGTACAGTCTATGGGAACAATGATATAACAAAAACAGGAGGGTGTTATTGTATAGATATGTATAAAGTTTGCTAGAAATTTGTCCAAACGAAGAACTAAAGATGCAGCCTTCCACAGAATACATGGAGGTTCTTTAATATAAATAATGAATATAATATTTCATTATGCATGTCCTTGATCCCGTCTTCCTTCTCTCTCCTCAACCTGTTGCAGCAGATGGCTCCGCCCCTCCCTGAGTCTGGTTCTGCCGCCGGTTTCTTCCTGATAAAAGGGAGTTTTTCCTTCCCACTGTTGCCAAAGAGCTTGCTCATAGGGTCTCATATGATTGTTGAGTTTTTCTCTGTATGTATTATTGTAGGGTCTACCTTACAATATAAAGCGCCTTGAGTCAACTGTTGTTGTGATATGGCGCTATATAAATAAAACTGAATTGAATAGAATAGAATATTTCATTATATTGAGAAAATATCTGAACTGAGTACTAATATCTATAACAATCATCTAAATTTCTGTGAGCAAAATAATGACAACATGCAATGATTTGTAATAATGAAAAACTTTAAAATTAGTCTGTCATTGGTAAAAAGTACAAAATTGCTTTTATGCTATTAAGTATATCATTCTGCTTTAAGGAAATGAAAGGGTGTCTCTTTTCTGAGTAGATGCTTGTGCTGTACTAAGCTCTACATTTTACATCCCACGGGTATCTTTGCTGAAAGTTTTATATAATAGCAGTGGTATGTTGGGTGGAGAGCCAGAAAGTCACATAGACTCAGACCATATACTGAGCTTTCTAATGCTGTCGTGCTTATAGCACAGGACTGTATGATTCAGTGGGAAACACACCTGCTAATGTTCATAAACGTTCACAAAGGAGTTCCCCAGGGAACCAGCAGGGAGTCCTTTTAAATTGTATGTCCTCAAAGTAGCCCTTTACTTCACAGTTGTATGTATTGTGGCATGCTACATTGTCAGAAATGCCGATGCTAAAGTTGTCCAAAGTACTTGGAGCTCCCAGAGGGAAACCTAGAGGAAGATCCATCTGGTATAAATGAGACATTTTTACAAATCTGGCAAATGAAAGTCAGCAGAGAACAGGAAGGATATGTGATTCTGATTACAGCTGCACTTAAGTTTTGTTGTGGAAGATCATCTGTCAGAATCGAGTGGTTAGAGAGACAGTGAGAGTCAACAACAGTGCGTCCAGATATCAAAAATGTTAAGGAGGTGTGCAAGCCTGAATTACCAAACTTGCAAATAAGGCACCAACTCGACTTTGGAGGCAACAAAAGTTGACATTTAATGTTGTGGGTAGGTAGTCTTTAGTTAGATTGCTTGAATATTTTAACCACTGAAGTGCAACATTGTTAAAACAAAGACACACATTAGGGCAACTACATTCTCCTGCTCAGCTGTATATAGTCAGGAATGGTTTATCATAAAATCAGCTTTATGAAAACAGTTTTATTAGATGATGGCGTAGATCCACCACTTAACATGTAGTGGATCTAGTAATAGGGATTGCAGCATATAGCAAAAATCTACCAATCTAACTTCGGTGCATTAACTAGACTATGTGTTAATTTTTTATTATCTATATTAGAATATTTTTGTAGAAACAAGTTTCTCCTTTTATTGCAGAATTCCCGATTCCCTTACATTGAGTCAACCTTATGAATGACACCATTACTTGAACAGCTCAGCTGGGCAAATGGAAGGATGGATTCAGCAATGGAGGGATGGTGGATTAAAGGGAGGGAATGAGGGCCACAGGAAGCAGTGGTGGGGCTTTCCCTCCATCTGGAAGCATTTAGGGCTGCTCAGCTGAGCCTGAATTCCTCTTGAAGACTTTTGACGGGCCAACTGTGACTCAACATGAACGCACATAGAGACAGCATCAGCAATAGATTAAACTTCACTGCGCACATGCTGATGGCAAACTGTCATGCCGCTGCTACTGCTCAGGAATGTTTCATCTGATTAAGTTACTTTGAGCAGTTTAAAATGACTGAACAGCTCTGTGTGTGTGTGTGTGTGTGTGTGTGTGTGTGTGTGTGTGTGTGTGTGTGTGTGTGTGTGTGTGTGTGTGTGTGCTGCAGCTGCCTTCCAGCACATTGAACATGTTTTGACCCACTTCAGACCTCCTGCTGTGTAGACATGTGGCCTTTATGTTTTTTTAGTCGGGCTTCATTTAAGATTTGTTTCGGCAACTAAAGCACCTGTATATTAGACATGTATCATATAGATATTTCGTATTTGTATACATATTTTATCTTTTCTGAGTTCAACACTTTGTATCAATAATGCAATTTTTGCTCTGGGTATAAAATAGAAAGTTCCTTTGCTGCACCTAAAAACCAAAAAACTGTAATTGATTCAAGAAAGTCCCCTGTGCATCTCTGTGTCACTAGCAGGGCTTCAGAGGATTACTCTGTGTCAATCTCATTTGACAACTTGAATGTGTGCATATGCATGGATATCAAACTTGTGCAGGTAGCAGCCTTTAATTTGTCAAGCATCATCACTGCTAATGAAAGGTGACTTTCATATTGTGAGGCCTAATTAACATTAATGAAGTTCTGCAGTTTGACTGAGTGCATTTTTATAAAATAACAATGGGTAATAGGATTAGTAAGGAGGAAGAAAGGGCAGGTATGAAGAGAGCGAAGAGTGGAAGGGAATCACTCCACCTGTGGAGGTATAGAGTTGTCTTGAAGAGAGAGCAGATTGGGAAAACTATGGGAAAGAGTTGTAGAAGCTTGGTTGAGGAGAGAAGTTATGATTAGTGAGGACTAGTATGGCTTCATGCTGAGAAAGAGCACTACATATGTGATGTTTTCTTTGGCAGTGTTTATGGAGAAATACAGAGAAGGTTAGAAACAGCTCTGCTGTGGTGCATGTGATGCTGGTGCCAAGAGAGGAAGTGTGGTACTGCAAGAGGAAGTCAGAAGTGGCAGAGAAGTATGTGACAGTAGTGTAGGGCATCTATAAGGAAAATGTGTGGTAGGAGTGACAGATGGATTCAAGGTAGGGGGTGGGATTAAATCAGGGCTTCTTTATTGGAATGGTGATTGAAAAGCTACCAGATGAGGTCAGGCAGGAGTCTCCAAGGACTATAAAGTTTTCAGATGACATTCTGATCTGCAGTGAGAGTAGGGAGCAGGTGGAGTAGAGCTTGGAAAGGTGGAGATATTCTGTGAAGAGAAGAAGAATGAAAGTAGGTAGAAGCATCTGTGATTGAAAGTGAGGATAGATAAGTTTAAATACATGGAGATACGTCCAAAGCAATGGAGAATGCACAAGAGAGGTGAAGAAGAGAGTGCAGGCAGGGTGGAGTGGGTGGAGAGTGTCAGGGGTGATTTGTGACAGTAGAATGCCAGCAAGAGTGTAAGGGAAGGTTTACTAGATACTTGTGAGGCCTGCTATAATGTATTGTTTGGAAAGGGTGGTATTGAAAAAAGACCGGAGTCAGAGCTGCAGGTGGCAGAGCTCACGATGTTAAGATTTTTTATTTTGTGTGACCAGGATGGACAAAATTAGAAATGACTAGAGCGGAGGACAGTGTGCAGAATTCCTCATTTTGTCAGTGAGATTCACCCATCGTTGTCATCTCAAGTTTCGAAACAGCAAGATGGCAATGGGTTAAAAGCTCAGCTGAAAGCTTTATATTGGAAATCTGCTAACTAATGGGTGTCTACTACCTACCACCATGTGCCCCATTCACCCTGATTCTATTCTCTGTGCTTCCTCATGTCCAAAATAATGGATTTGACGTATGATTTGCAAATATAAACTTTCAAATGATTGAGGGAGTGATTTAGTTAAAGGAGGAGAGCTGGGGGACACTTAAAACAGGAATACGTCGACTGTGAAGGGGTTGGCAGTCAGTGGTATGGCTTTTGCTTTTGAGTTTTTGCAGTGGTAAAATTTTCCGATCTCAAATATACTTCCATGCAAATGTTTGTGGGAGTTATCTGTCTGTGATGTCATAGAGTGGATAGTTATTGGAAGGAAAAACAATAGTTATATCTGCCATCCTTTCCATTTTATAACAAAAGTCTGCTCTGCCTGTCTAGTGTTTCCCTGAGCACAGAGCATGTTTTATGGACACATTACAGCTGCATGTTTGGCAGAGACGCTGGCTTGTGGATTGTCTACAGGGTGGAGTTGATGTTTGCCCACAGGGCTCTGGTCCCATGTGTTGATCTCCTGCCAGTCTGTCATCAGTGGGTGGAGTCTGATTGGAGTAACAGAGTTCTAATAGGAGCATTAGAACCTCTTTGTAGCATTCACACACACACACTGCCTTTAATCAGTGGATGGACGTTGCTCAATCATCATTGAGGTGAATGCTATAGTGTGACATCGACATGCCCCAAGAGTGAGAATTGACTTGGAGCCTGACTGTCTCTTGCTGAGCTGCTAGCATGTGTGCAGGTAGCGGTTGGCACTCTGGCCAAGATCATATGACTGAATCATGATTAATGACTGAAATCTTGATTTCCCTCCTATGATCCATGGTCTATGCTTCTTTGTATGTTGGACTCCTCCCAGTATCAGGGTGCTTGTATCTTTCTGTCCTCTCTCAAAGATGTGTGTATGGGTTGTGTGTGTGTGGGGATAAATGGTTAGTAGATTGATTCATATATAGCACCTTTTTTACTCTACTTGAGCACTCATAGCACTTTATATAACATCATCCACCCACCCTTTTTTCTCAGCAAGGAGCAATTTGGGGTTCATTATCGTGCCCAAGGATACTTGGCATGGAGGGATTGAACCACCCCAACCTTCTGTAAGTAGATGACCTGCTCTACCTCCTCAGCCACACAGCTAAAGCCAGCCCATTAAAAATTGCTGTTGAGCCAGGTGGAGGCTGCGGCTTGGCTGTTGTAAATAAGTTTCTGAGTGCAGACTGGATAACTGCATGGACAGCAGCATCTTGACCTCCTGCTGACAGCCACCTCGTCCCTTTGCATGCCTCTTCTGCAGCCTAAAAATAGCCAATCAGCTGCTTGTAAAGTTGTTTGTGTGAGAACCATAAACTGAACTGCATTAGTTTATTGTGTGAGCTGAATTGTATTTCTCATATCTCTATTACCACAAATTAGGGCTGCTCAATTAATCGAATTTTAATCACGATTACGATCTGGGCTTTCAACGATCATTAAAAATGACTGAGCCGATTATTAGCCCCTCCCTCATTTATCCGCGACACCTTAAAGGCCGGTCCGTGAAAATATTGTCGGGCATAAACCGGTCCGTGGCGCAAGAAAGGTTGGAGACCGCTGATTAAGAGGACCCGAGGGAAGCTCGGAAAGCTAAGCAGAAGTTATTTGGAGAGGAGAGTGACTGCTGTTGGTTGAAAAGAGAGGTTAAAAAAAACTTCAGTGGTGTTGCACACTATTTTATATTATTTTTTAAAGTCATTGTTAACCCTTTAAATCCGGTCAGAGCAGCACGCTCCGTTTTGTGTAACTATTTTTAAATCCCTGTAGAACCTGAACCGTGTAAGCTAGCGCAATAATTTGTTTTGTATATGAAACCGGAGGAGCTGTACTTACATCTTATGCCATCAGCTTGTCCTCGGTCACGGTTTCCTTCCACATACAGCTTTGCAAAAATTGCATAAAAAGCGCTTGCAGGAACAAAAACATAATATTCCAGAAACATGCTTTGCCGATCCGATCAGCTGTTCGTAACACTTCCCACAGTGAAACAGATGTCAGCGCGAACTATCACATGTCCGCCATTTCCTGGCCGAAACCGGAAGTGACGTCATTTTCGCGGAAATGTAGTTTTTTACTTGTAGGCCTTAAAAACCTATACTGGTCATGTTTGACTTTTCTGAATAGTTTCTGGGATGCTTAGAACTCAAATTGCACTGCTGGAAATAGTTTATTTTGATGCACATGCTGTTTTCTTTGCAAATTTGCATCATATGATTGTTTTTTCGTTTTTCCTGCAGTATATATAAAAATTTGTGTATCTCCAAAATAAAACTATGAAGACACTCAAAATAAATTTCTTGTTGTTGTAAACTATTTTTTGCAACTTTTTTGTATTTAAAGTTTTGAGGGATAAGCCTCTTAAATTTCTCCAAGTAGAAATATATGTAAAAAAAAAAAAAAACTATTTTCAATTTTTTTGTAGTTTATTGCACTTTTTTGCAATTAATGTAGTTACTATGGACTTAATGCATACATATTATTAAAATATAACAGTTGTATAGCAACTTGAAATGCTCCCACAAATGGCACTACAACATGTAAAAAAATAATATAAGCTCTGGCGGACTTGGTTCTATGGTAGGTCTTAAAGGGTTAAATAAATATCGTCAAATAATCGAGATCTCAATTTCAGTGAAAATAATCGTGATTATCATTTTTGCCATAATCGAGCTGTTCTTTTTAATTAGGAGATCAGGTTAGATAATTGTCGTTAGGTTATGCCTAGGGTAACCCTCGACCAGGGACGTATCATCACTCCTAGTTGAACTTGTGAACTTGTGATAATTACTTGCGGTTAGTTAGATATTAAATCTGTTACTTCCTCCCAAAGCTAAACTTTAAACTATAAATGCTGAATTTTGTGGCCACAACTCTCAGAATGTTTAGTCTTGCAACTTTTGTAACATCATGAAATTCTCATTACAAAAAATGTTAAACCTTCATGATGTGTTGTCCTTTGAATGGGTGTAATTCTAACTGTGTCACAGTCAATCACCCTTTTGATTTGCTAATGTAGGGTAAGTAAACCTGGACAGCTCTTGGGTGTATGTGTTTAATTATGTGATCATTACAGTCATTCTGAAAATTAAGATTCTTCATAATATGAGATCATCAGATTGGTCTCTTCCAGCTGTAGACTTTAAGTCTTTCTATCTAAACAACAGCTTAATTGAAAAAACTTACCTGCAGTTCTTCAGCAGATGTCTTCTTTTATCTAAGAGTCACCAAAACACTCATAATTAATCCAATGTTGGATTTTTTTCATTGGACAATGCTCCTCAGGGTTGACAGTAGTCAGAGTGAATTTTAATAGCTTGACATTCAAGGTTGTATTTAGCTTGTTTTCCTTTAAATCCTAATAATTACTATTTCCTCATTGTTTTTGGTGCCATTCCCTCATGTAATGCACACTTGTGACATTGCCAACATGTACACAAAGGCAACATCCACGCTTGCACCTCTGCACTGTGGAATAAGTAATAATTCACTATGTTCCAGCAGTGCAGGGGAAGTAGACATTTAAGGAGAAGGCATTTCCGTTTTTAAATGAATTGGAGCATGTGAAATAATCAGTTGTCCTGTAATAGAACCAGAATGGTGAATGTGAATGGTGATGACAGGAGGTGGAAACAGACTTGCAGGGCTCAGGAGACCTGCACAGAAGCCATGGGGAGAGTGACAAAGCAGTGGCCCTTTTTGGTTCTCTTGGCAGCTAGTGGGGCCTCCATAAGTTGGGCTAGTGCCAGCACATCTGGTAGATGCTTGATCACATTGGGGTCTTGGAAATTTGGACACCAGAGCAACCTGTTGGGCTTTTAATTGACTTTAATAATTTGGTCAGGTTGAACAGAAAGATTGGTGTGTAATAGCTTTTAATGTTAACTAAAGCCATTGCAGTGTTCTAGGTTTTGGAATTTACACATTAGAAATGCTGATGGTAGTCCTCATTAACCTTCATAATATGCATCATCAGCAATTGTACATGTGTTGTGTCCACAAACAGTCAGATGTTTGTTGCCCCGAAGTGATGTTGTGAATGTAGGCAAAGTGGGATGCTCCACTGTTGTGTTTAATTTGTAAAATTCAGCTGATAGGCTGGTATCCAACCTCTAGATCGTTTTTACCTCCGCCAAGGAGGTTGTGTTTTTAAACACGATAGCTTGAAAAGTGTTGAATGAAATGTGATTAAACTTTGTAGGGGCGTACACTGGGGTCATGTTAACAACCCATTGGCCTTGGTCGACCGAGGTCTTCAAGGCAAACTTGATGATTTATATGCTGAAATTTTGTTTGTTGAAAAATACCCCGGTGTATTGTCAACATGTAGAGAGTACCATATAAATGTTTAACCTCTGATATCATCTTTAGGGTCGATAGTTTGATCTGAAGGTCAAAGTGATACAAGTGCTATATAGAGCTATTTAAAACTATGTTTCTTAATGCCATTGTTTGTATTGGCAACATTTAGGTCTATAGGAAATGGTATGTCTATTGTTTATTTTTCAAACTATTTTTAAAATGCTTTAAAATGTTATTGTTTGTATTGGCATTTAGGAAATGATACTGGTAAACTTCTAAATATCACAATATAATTTTATCTAAATGTCATGTCACACTTGACCTCTGATCTCATTTTTAGTCTTCTGCCTTTCTTTCAAGTTGACCCCAAGATGGGTTACATATTTAAGGAAGTCAAGAGAAAGAGAATTAATCCATAAATAAAAAAATAATAAAAAGTATTTATACTTAAAATTATGTCAGGTGCATTAAAATGTTTCAACAGGGCAAATAACGAAGGTTTGCCCTTGCTTTTAATACACTAAAAGCATGTTTAAATGAAACAAGGAAAACAAAATAAATATATTCAAAATACAATACTGTTCCCTTAAAATTAAATACTGCCCAGAGATGGAGCTGCCGTGGTGGTTTGCACTCTCAAGTACTTCTTTTTATTTTATTACATTTAATTTATTACTCTACATTTTATTATTATGTACATTTTTACTAGGCAGTACATTTTTGCTTATTTGCTTCTTATTGTATTTCAAAAACTTTCCAAATGTCTGTTATCCATTAGACCTAAGGTTGATGAAGTGGCAAACACATTTAGAAGAAAAGTATGAATGTTTGCTGAAGGTGTTTGTACTACCCATGTGTTCGGGTAC
The DNA here is from genome assembly GCF_965226115.1 of Aulonocara stuartgranti. Classification (NCBI taxonomy): domain Eukaryota; kingdom Metazoa; phylum Chordata; class Actinopteri; order Cichliformes; family Cichlidae; genus Aulonocara; species Aulonocara stuartgranti. The sequence goes on along the minus strand of NC_138955.1, from coordinate 27,500,487 downwards.
ACTGGCTGTGGTCGATGGTGCTCTATGCACACTCAGCCAGCTCTGGAAGCCATGTGTTCAGTGTAAACTGTGCACTTTAGCTCTACCTGTTAAGACCTGGACAAATAAATATGTTTCCCAGCAACCTCAAAGTGAGCAGGAGGACAGTGAATTACGGAGAGCTTCTGAGAACCTTTTTATGCCTGATTTATTGTGCAAATCTTAAAAGCACTGCATGGAAAAATATAACAAACTAACTGGAATCTCCCTTTCCCTTCTTCATACAATTCACAGGCCTTCTTATACAGTCCTATGATAAATAGTATAAATACGTTTTTACCTCCTTTACTCGTCTTCTAAAATCCTAAAATGACACATCCTTAATAAGTGGCTGTACTGTCTGAAGCTTACCAACATCAGCTAAAATAAGGTAGGTAAGGTGGAAAGGAAAGGTCCTAAACTAATATTTAGTGAGACACAAGATGGCAAGTTACTGTTAGAACATCTGGCTAACATCGGAATTGAGGACACAGCACTCAAGTGGTTTACAGCCTACCTGTCTGACTGGAAACAATTTATTCAAGGCAAGATTATCCGACTTCTCGCGTCAGTCAAACATGTTGTCCCTCAGGGAACAGTGCTGCGGCCTTTATAATTTATCTTCATCCTCTTGGAAATATCGTCCACAATTTTGGTATGCAATTCATTTTTCATGCAGATGACACACAATAGTATTATTCTACAGAACCCAGAAATTCTCTTCCCCCTCCTGTCCTCATATCCTGCCTACAGGCCTAACCCTTTGTTGTATCTATTGTCAGGTCCACGCTTTCCATAGTGTCAAAGGTTTTGGAATCATCTTGGACAAACCCCTCTAGTTTACCGCCCACATCAGTCATGTCTCACGTTCCACCTTCATTACATTTCTAGGCTTCACCCTTTTCTTTTTTTAATTCAGCACTCAACTCCGGGTTCATACTCTGGTCACCTCTCATCTGGACTACTGTAATGCCATTCTCTCTTCTGTCGGGTGTAGATGGTGCAGAACTCTGCAGCAAGAGTCCTCCTTATGTTTCAGACCTCCTTCACCCTTACACTCCTTCATATACCTTCTGCTCAGCTTCAGCTGCTCCTCAATGATTATTATTATTATTATTATAATTATTATTGTTACCATTAGGGCATTTTACTTTTTTATACTTGGTGATTTGAGGCATCACTGCGCAGAAATGATTGACAAGCAAGGCAGGACAAAGAGAAGATCAAAATTACTTTTTGTCCCTTCAACTGAGGGTAACTATTTTAACCCCAATGCATCTATCCGTAGATACAAAGTAACTCAAGTTAAAATGCTGTATAAATATCTTTGTGAAGGGTTTATATGGTTTCTAGTGCAGAAGCACTGAGTACACAGCAAAAGGAGAGAAGTGCTGGATACCAGCCCATTTACCCAGTAAAGACAAGTAGAATTTAGTCAGATATGTAAGCAGGAGTAGAAACATTTCCTTCTGCTGCAGCAATCTTCCTGTTTGAGTATAAAAGCTCTTGAGTTTTCAAAAGTGAGGTCAGTGTCACCCAGTTTCAGATGAACCACACCCAAATTGCTATATATCACTTTACACACACACACACACACACACACACACACACACACACACACACACACACACACACACACACACACACACACACAGAGAGAGAGAGAGCCAGAGAGAAACAGAACTGTTTTGTGGCTGTTAAATTCACTATGAATATACCTACATCGGGACTACTGTATGCTAAAGTGAGGGAAATAATTATTTGATCTCGTGCTGAATTTGTAAGTTTTAGAAGGAAATTTAGAAAGAAATTAGTACTCTCTAAATTTTATGGTGGTTTCATTTAAATTGACAGAGACAGAATATCAACCCAAAATTCAGAAAAAATACATTACATAAAAGTTTTACACTAAGTTGCATGTCATTGAGTGAAATAATATTAGATCCCCAAGCAAAACATGACTTAGTAGGCAACTTGGTGGAGAAACCCTTGTTTGTAATCGCAACAGTAAGAAGTTTCTTGTACTTAGTCACTAGACTTGAAGAAATCTCAGGCAGGATTTTTGCCCACTCTTTACAGAAACTCTCTAAATCCTTCAGGTTTCTTGGCTATTGTTTGGCAACTTGAAGAGCGCCGTCCACAGATTTTCTTTAGGACTGAGGTCTGCAGACTGGCTAGGCCATTCCATAACCATAATTAGGGATGGGTATCGTTTAGGTTTTATCCGATACCGGTGCCAAACCGGTACTTTTGAAACGGTGCCGGTGTTCAAGCGGTGCTCAAACCAGTGCTTAAAGAATGGAGAACACAAAATTGGTCCAAAAACCTCTCATATTCAGCTGTTTTTTGTAAAAAGATAACAATGTTAGCCTTTTCTGCAGCTATAGGGCATATATGGTATCATTCTTGGCTGGAAGCAGTGCTTAAACAATGGAAAAAACACAAACTTTGTCCAAAAACCTCTCATGTTTAACTGTTTTCGATTTTTTTCTTTGGTCATTTTAGCCTTTTTGGCCAGGGTGAAGGGAGTATCTGCCATCAAACAAGAAGACAGCCGCATGTAACAACGACGGTGTTTGCTAGTTCACCTTACATGCATTAATGTAATAACGTGGTTAGCCTACTCAACGTAAATTACACACGAACAACATTAAGCTACTGACGCAGAGAAGAACGGCTGCTGCTGCATCATCATCCTCATCATTTCTGCTACACTGGCAGGGCTAGGGGCCAGGACTCTCCTCTTCGTGTTTTTGGGGGATGTTGCTAACTCCGGGTCCGATAACAGGCACCACACCCGCAGTAGATGTGCTCGGTGTGAGGTCTCGCAGCAAGCTATCAAATACGGCGCATTTCTCGGCTTTTAAAAAAACGCTATGCGTCGCCAGGTTTTTCTTCGGATTTGAGGTGTTACCTCCTTTGACAGTATCACAGTATCAGCTTAAAGCACTTGTTGCAGGCTGCTGAGTTTGCATATTTTGCTGTGAAGCACAGCCAGACTTTTGACCGCTTCGCCTTGGGCATTTTTAATCTGTAGCTCTGCTCTAAAAGAACGTACGTACCTGGACCCGCCTACTATCCTCGGAAACGTAAAATGATTGGCTAGAATTCAAAGTGTATGACATCTCAGGAAAAAAAAGCACCGAAATGTGCGCTGCTTTTCGGTCTGGTTACTACCGTTTATGTCAGAACCGGTGCCATCATGGCACCGGATACCGGTACCCATCCCTAACCATAATGTACATCTGCTTTGTTGTCTTGTCAGTATTTTTTTGGGTCATGGTCATGCTGGAAGCCCCATTCATGACCCATCTTTAGGACCCATCTTCTGTCTGAGATTTTACGGTGCACGACCCCATCCATTGGTACGTCAAGTGTGGTGGAGTCATCTCTGTAGCCTTAGTAGAAAAACAGCCCCAAAGCATATTGTTTCCACTTGAAACATGCTTGACTGTGGGGATGGTGTCCTTTGTGTCATACTCTGCCTCATTTGATGGCAAAGAGCTTGGTTTTGGTTTCATCTGACCACAGTGCTTTCTCCCAAGCATAGTCTTATGGTTCAGGGTCGGGAGTATCAGATTGACTGATTGATTGATTATTTCATTCATTCATTGACTGGTTGATTCTAATCTCTGTAAACCAGAATTATTGCTGGGTTGTAGGGGATCAAATTCCTGTTCCACTCAATAGTGGTGCACAAATTACACCTCAAGCCAAATGTAATTTTCTTTCTCATCAGTCAAAATTATTAGACTTTGTTATGCTAAGTGTTCATTTTCCAGAAATGATCTAGAAATGGGAACTAGACTGATCCTTTTGTTTGTCTCCCTGTTGCAAGGTTATGACTTTGCTGAGGTCCTGCGTTGGTTTGGAGAGCGAGTGGACCGGATCATTCTCCTCTTTGATGCACACAAGCTGGACATCTCAGATGAGTTTTCAGAGGCCATCAAAGCTTTCAAGGGTCAAGATGACAAGATCCGAGTCGTCCTCAACAAGGCAGACCAGGTAGGAGAAGCTGAACAAATCTAACATGAAATTAAACTCTGCTTACCTGTGTCAGTCTAACCTTAAGCTCCTCCTCCTCACCTGTTCGATTAGGTGGACACCCAGCAGCTCATGCGGGTGTATGGCGCCCTCATGTGGTCACTGGGGAAGGTGATCAACACTCCAGAGGTGGTGAGAGTTTATCTCGGCTCCTTCTGGGCCAAACCGCTGCAAAACACAGAGAACAGGTGAGATACGTTACTTTGTCTGTTTGTTCGCAGGGAATGATGCTTTTTTAATGAAGTGAGACATGAGAACCTCTTATCTATGATTCATAATTCCAAACCAACCCATCAATTTCATCCTCTGACTGAAGCAATTTGTTTTAGTTCCCACCCCCCATTTGTCTAAAGACAAATTTTGGATGGAATTGAAAAACTAAGCTTGGAGCTACACAGCATGTACACAGTTCATGTGTTTACACATTAAAACATGTAGAACAGGTGCTGCAATTAAAATTGATTATTGCTTTCTCAAAAGAATTGATTGCACAAGTGGAATTGAATGAAAAAATAAATATACTATAAAAATATAATATGATAGATGGTTGTAAGAATGAAGAAAACTGTTATTCATATGTTCATAAAATAATCTAATTTAGTTATTTAACCTTTCTCCATGATGTATGTATTGTTTCATCCATCCATCCATTTGTTCGTGTGTTTACTCATTTGCTTGTTAGAGTAGGATTTCTTTCTCCATATACGTGTCTTACTTCATTCATTCATTGATTCATTCCTGGTACTTGTCAGGCGTCTGTTCGAGGCAGAGTCTCAGGACCTGTTCCGGGACATCCAGAGTCTTCCCAGGAATGCTGCTCTCCGTAAACTCAACGACTTGATCAAGAGGGCGAGGTTGGCCAAGGTGAGACAGGAAGTCACACGTTGTGGTTGGAGTTAACTTTCAGGAATTCTAGACTTTGAGGAATTCTAGGAATACTGTGGAATATTTGACTGAGGATTGTATTGTATTGTATTGTATCTTTATTTGTTTCAGACATATAAAACAAAAAACAATATATACACACTACATATATTTTCATTTACAGATACGAATATATATGTAGATATACACACACACACGTATGTGTTCAGATAAACAAAAAATATATAATGAAATAAAACAAAATCGTCTGACATAATGTAACAATGTTTGGTCTGAAAAGGAGTAGGAAGAAGTATGAACATACTTATTAATTCCTACCCCTGCTCAACATCTTATTGATCCCACATAATTCACCTAATTCCCATCATCACATACTCCACACGATACACGAGGAGAACCTATATAAACTTGGCTACCGTGATTGATATAATTTGGATATAATTTGATATTTTTATACATACAATGGGTGATCATCTTTATCGGTATCATATTCTTCCAAAATCAGTTTTCGAAGTATTTTCATGAACTTACTAATTCCTGAGCATTGCTGTAGATCTATAGTAAAACTATTCCACAGTTTTACCCCATAAATAGTGACACAAAAGGTTTTAACCTTTGACCGTGCTTTAAGAATCCTTAGATTCAATTTCCCCCTCAATTCATAGTCTCCTTCTCTGTCATAGAACATCCTCTGTATATTTCCTGGTAACATATTGTATCTGGCCTTGTACATAATTTTTGCAGTTTTATATTTTATAAGATCCATAAACTTCAGTATTTTTAATTTCAAAAACATGATGTTAGTATGGTCTCTAAATCCTGCTTTATTAATCATCCTGATTGCTTTTTTTTGAATTTTACATATTGGTTGAAGTGCAGTTTTATATGTGTTTCCCCAAATTTCCACACAGTATTCCAAATATGGCAATATAAGTGAACAATAAAGTACCCGGAGTGATTTGGAAGGCAAAAAATATTTAACTTTACTTAGTACGGAGATGCTTCTTGACAGTTTGGCTTGTATATGCTTTATGTGAGGTTTCCAGCAGATTTTGTTATCTATTATCACACCCAGAAATTTTGTATCCGAAACTTGCTCTATTTCAACATTGTTTACTAATAATTTTGCTCCTGCATCTTTTTTACAATTTCCGAATAACATAAATGTAGTTTTTTCCAAATTTAATGATAGCTTATTTCTATCAAACCATGTTTTCAGTTTAATCATTTCTTGTGTGACAATTTCCAAAAGCTGATGTAAGTTCTCTCCAGCACAAAAAATATTTGTATCATCTGCAAATAGAATAAACTGTAGTATATCTGATGTTCTGCATATATCATTGATATAGAGGATAAACAGCTTTGGTCCCAATACTGACCCCTGCGGAACTCCACAAACAATGTCCATACACTCAATCACTGGGATAGTGATTCCAACTGGCTAAATCTATGTTTAATGGAGGTGTCCTTGTGAGAAAATGGTTTCTAATGATGTCAGCTGTTGTTTCAGCCTTTCAAATGAAGAATCGAAACATAGATGTTTTTTATTCTGGGGAAACAGGAAACAGAAGTGGTATTTAATTTTAACACTGATGTGGAAATAAAGCCTGAATCAGACCCTAATCCTGAAACCAAGCTTACAACAACCACATGAATTCAATTTAGAAGAGTTTTTAATATATTTTAAAGAACTAAATGAGATAGAAAACATGCGTCACACATATCATGCAGGGCTTATATTTTGCCATCACTGTGCTGGTGTGGGTCTTTTTTTAGATATAATTTAATTTTATATTCTTGCTAATAAGAACATGGTTGTATTTATGTATACAGCCAGAGGGGTCCTATAATTTTCAAAGTAGTCCTACGTTAAGTAAATAAAGAAAGGAAAACTGTAATTCAGCTCAATAATTGATGTAACAACAATGTAACTGCAGTTAATTTGTTACTTGGTGTGTTTTAATGTTTCAGACTTATAATTTGATATGAGCAGGTCTGACTAATAAATAAATAAAATGAGCTTTAAAAAAATTAAATCAGGGCCTTATTGTTTATTTGGTTATAATAATGTAGAGCTATCAAACAGTTAACGGTTTAACTTTAACTTTAACCGAGCTGCATTTTTGCTTATGGTCACCATAGTGGGGGATACAGGGCATATGCTCAGCTCAGTATTTGGAACACTTGTCCAGCCTGGTAGAAGCATATAAGAAACAAAGGGCTTTTATTTTGTAAAAAGCCTTCTAGCGTACACCACATAGAACGAAGTTTGAGAGCATGTAAAATGTTATTATATTTGAAGTAGAGATGGCACGATACCACTTTTTTTATGTCCGATACCGATACCGATATCATAAATTTGGATATCTGCCGATACCGATATGAATCCGATATAGTGTTTTTTAATCAACAAAACTGTTTTTTAAAATATCTTGCTGCATTTTGCAAGTCTGCAAGTTCATACTCAAGTTTAAAACAACAACTACACTAAAGCTATTCTGTTATACCTGTATACAAAAAAAATATTTCATAGTTCAGCAATACTGATCAATCTAATAAACTTAGACCTACACCATCCTCCCTATTCTGGTATTTTAAAGAGTACTTAGCGTAAATATTAAGCAACCTAACTAATAGGGTTCCAACTCCCAGCAACAACAAAAAGAAATAAATAAAAAATAAGGAACCACCCCTCATGCGCCACCTCATGATGCTTAATCGACGTAATCAACCTTAATTTGATGCAGTGTGAAAAAAAAAAGCACAGAAATCAATTATTTTTCAAGAAATATTAAATAGATTCAACATCTTTCTTCAACAAAATTGCAGACTGCACAGATGGTACCTTCCCAAAGTAAAAAGTACTATAGCTTACTAGGGTATATATTAGACTTAATAGTCACTATATACAGTAATTGACTTCTATTCATTTTACATCAAATTAAAACTTTGGGTGTCAGATAATTATTTATTAAAAGCTCGACATTTTAAATGAGAATAAGAAAGAAAAGTATGTCTTTGTGCCCCCTTTTCCCTGTTCATGCCCTATCGACCCCCCTGGCTAAACTTTGCTAGATCCGCCCCTGCACAGTTACCAGCGTCAGCTACGTAGAAAAAGATCCTGGTGTAGAAAGAAATATTAAATAAATTCTAACAACAGCTTATCAAGCTTAAACGTTCTGCTGTTGTTCAGCCGCTGGTTTCCTCTTTCTGGTGCAAAGTGGGCCAAAAACAAACAAGAGACACGGACTCGCAACAGAAAAGCCGATCAGCTGATCATTTAAGCAGTTTCACGATTGAAGGAGAGGCAGTCGCTTGTTAAGCTTAACGTGGGAATGCTTTACAAACATTCAGAGATGGACTTACACACTTGCTTTACTTCTCTCGGGGATAACTTTGTCGGAGATGAAATGCCGGGTTGCTAGCGAAGCTCCACATGCTATCCAGACCACCGACAGGTCCGGCATGCCACAGCTGCTCTATCACGTGATGCATACTGCTCGACTGCTAACGTTCTGAGGTGAGTTACGGCGTGTTGCAAGTTTTGTGAGGTGCTTTCGTGATATTTAATGGATCGGATTACATTTTTTATTTTTCTCCGATATCCGATCCAGTAATTTAGGTCAGTATCGGACCGATACCGATACGTAATATCGGATCGGTCCATCTCTAATTTGAAGTATAACAAAGATCAAGTACTTCAGGTACCACTATATTTTTGAGCAAGCAAAGAGAAGCAGGTTAATAACATCAATCATATTAATATTATTAATCTCTGTAATGTTTCGTAATGTTGTACAATGACGCTCAAGTTGATTTGATCGTCTATCATCTCAGGAGATTCAGTGTGAAGTCACAGCCTCTTCCTCTGTGGTTGCTTCTTTTTTCATAAGGTATTTATGTGGGAAATTGCGAAGGCTGCTGTGAAAACTTAATAGTGAGGCACATCCAGCAGCTGTATCAGGTCTGTTGTGTTGTTATACAATGAGCTGGAATCTGTCCTGAGTGAGCGATCCACACCAAGCACAGATGTGTGTTTAGCTGCAAAAGTTCTTGAAATGACACAATCCTGTGAGGTTTAGCAACTTTGTTATGGTGCATATTTCAATTATCAGCTAAACAAAGGATTTGGCTGCTCTCTACTAACATATGACAAGTGCTTTCTAGTGGAAACACTGCGATGTGATGTTTGTGGTGTGATAACGTTAAGCCACTGATGCAAAGGAAATAATGGGATTTGTAGATGTTTTTGTTACAGTTACAAATGACAGTTTTGTGTTTGGGTTTTTTTTTGTACATTTGAAAATGAAATGAATCTAAGCTGTTTTCTCACACATGTAGTTATGTTCAGCACCCAGAAACATGCCAAGGAGTCTTTTTAGTTTTGTTTTTCCTTCCTCTGTAACTTTTAATAAATGGCACTCATGTACTCTGGCACTTTGCCCTCAGAAATCCCATGACCTCATTCCCTCACTGTGTTACTCCTCCCTTCCTTCCACCATCATTATGCCTTTGCCTGTGTAACCGATGATCCTCCTGCACTCCTACATTCCTCCTTTCTCCTCCTGTTTCTTCTCCTCTTCTAATCCATCAGTCACCATAAGTTCCCCTCTGACCCAGCATCTCATAGTTTCCTGTTTCTCTCTCATCCAAAGTCTCAACACCCAGACTTCAAGCTATATTTTTATTCCAGCAAGAGGAAACAGCCTGAGATTTCTGCATTATCCATTTCATTCCATAATAAAATCATATTTAAAGATTTAAACAAAGAATATTTTGTGAAATATTCTTTGTTTTTATGTTGACAAAATGTCGACGTTGTGGTTGTTCCATGTAAAGATTATTTGTTTTTCTTTACTTAAATACAAATGATTAAAGTTAAATTTGTGAGATGTCATCTCACAATTTCTGATTGTTTGAATTTTCAAATCTCATTTTATTAACCTAAACACATGAGAGTATGAGCTTCCTTGACCTCCATGGTAACCTGTAGCCCAGATAGCAGACTTCCTGTGTTGGTGGTGTGATTAAGGAAACTCTGTGTAAACAGTGCTGTTATTGAACGGAGCTCTGGCAGCGGGAGGGCTGTGACCTTTTCCTTTTGAGGATCTATCAGGGTAGTGTCTTCTGTGCCGTGCTGTGTGTTACACTGGTAACACAGAAGAGTTAAAGGGGATCAGTCATAAATAACTTCGGTTTTGTCTCAGTTAAGCGTTGCCATGTACTCAGACTTCTTCTCTGTTTGCTTCCTCACTTGTCCTGAATTTTGGCTTTTTTTAAGATTTAATGAGCTGAATGAACTTTTGTGATCAGTTTCAATCAGCTTTCTGATGCAACACTTTTAGTTTCATTCCTCTTCTTTCAATGCAATCTCAAATGTCTCAAAGGAAAAAAGCTGCCAAAGCTGCCATTAAAAGAAACTTTAAGTTTTAAGGCACAGAATTTAGATCTGTGTCCCCTCCACGGCATTTTAAAATGCTTATGATCTCCATTGCTTTCCTGCTTGCAGGTGCATGCCTACATTATCAGCTACCTGAAGAAAGAGATGCCATCTCTGTTTGGACGGGAAAAGAAGAAGGACGAACTGATCCAGAGACTCCCGGAGATCTACACCGTCCTACAGAGAGAGCACCACATCAGCCCTGGAGACTTCCCCAATGTCACTAAGATGCAGGTACGTAAAAGCCAACACAGTAGCCAGCAGTTCCCAAAGACCTCTGTGCAATTAGACAGGAGTCATCTCCTGCTGGTTATTAAAACACACACACACACACACACACACACACACACACACACACACACACACACACACACTTTGGACCTGGATACTGGATATCCTGAGAATATTTTTACTCAACCCAGATAAAGTCTGTTAATCACTTTTAACACAACAAAAAGAGACAATGTAACTGTAACTGCCAATTTTAGAATAGTTTTTTGTATCACAGTCATATCACAGTAACAGTTTCTTGAAACAGAAGCCGCTCGTACCGTACGGGAAATGATTTAATTCCCTGTTGAATTTGACAGTTTGCTCACTTCCAAAGAAATGAGCAGTCTTCTAATTTTTTATAGCAGTTTTATTTTAAAGGAGAGAGACAGAATGGCAAATATACAGAAAAGAAAAGCGCATTACTTAAAAGTCATGAATTGGTTTGCATGTCACTGAGTGAAATAAGTATTTGATTCTGAAGCAAAACATGACTCCTTATACTTCTTTGTAAGTGAACAAATTTAAAAATTCAGTAGTGGATCAAATAATTATTCTTCCCTGACTCTAGAAAATTGTGTTTTAATTTGACAAATAGGAAGCATCACATAGGAATAGTAGTGCTATACTTCTTGCCCACTCGGTGGAATTGTCATTCTGAAGTGTATGTCTCCTTTAGAGTGGCAGAGTTTGCAAATGCACTCTTGGACACTGGCTGATAGACCTGGAGCACTGGGTTTAATATAATACCTGTCCCTGTTTATGCAAATACAGGAAAATCGTTGTTTAGTAAAAGAAAACCTGAATTTAAATGATAAACAAATGATTATAGCATTGCATCATGTCATCATGCGGAACAACGTGTGATCTGAAGAAGAAGAACTGTTTTCCTGACGTCAGGGAAGGTTTTAGCTGCTGGGACAGAATGAACTGAACTGCAGCTGCTCTGCTGGGCCGATAGAGAGATGCTGCACAGCAAGTGTGTGTGTGTGTTTCCCTCAGCGAAACTTTGTTTTTATTGGATTATTGTCAGAGAAAATGTTTGAGATTTTTCACTTCCCTGGTGAGATGTCCTGAAAAAGAGCCTGTAGTTATTTTACAAATAGTTTTCTTTAAGCAGCGACACCAGTAATTAAAATGAAGGCATAATATGGTACTAGTAATTAGAATTCCAGAAAAATGTCCTATTATGTTAAGTGAAACTTTTACATGTCATTCAAAAATGTGTAAAATTCATAGATTTTTGTACAGAAAATTGCTAAAACACACTTACCTCTCTGAAAATCCAACCAATGTGCAATCGTGCTGTCAGCGTGTTAGTAAGGCCCATTTAGGCCTTTTTATTGGGCTGTGGTTATTTTGCTTCTGAATAAAATATATATCATTAGTGAGGCTTGGATCTCATTAAAATGTAAAAGGACTGTGAATGGCTGTGGCTCGGGGGTAGAGCAGGCCCTCTACTAATCAGAAGGTTGGTGGTTTGATCCTGGCCAAAGTTGCTGTGAGTGCTCAAGAGTAGTATAGAAAAGCATTAAATAAGAATCAATCCATTACTCATATGGTAGTTACTTACCAACCATAAGTGAAGCACGACCCTGTAACTAGGAGATCAGGTGACCCCTGCTGGCCAGTAAAACAAATTCAGGTTTAAGGTTCGTCTGCTTTACTTCACTGTGAGAATCTCTGACCATTTTTATGTATAGTCAACAACAGGTGTAATGCTCAAAACAAAAGGAATCCCAGTGTTTTGGGTGGTGATTTAAAATAAACTACATTGATGACAGCAAACTCACTAAGTCAAGGAATAAGCACACAAAACAAGAAAGGTAAACAACATCTAAACCTCAGTTTGAACCCAAATTTCAAAACCATAATGCCACTTTCTAAAAAGCACACCCATTTCCCTGAACTATAAACACTATTCCCCTGCTTTACCATATGAGTCAGATGTGGTGGACTGTTACTGCAAAACTCTACACACAAATCCCTACATTTGTCAGTGCTGACACCATGTGGTCACTTCCGGTGTGTTCACACCGAACGCGATAGACGCCCCAAGAAAGCAGTCAATAATGTTAACTCACATAAGCACAGCTTTAGCTCAATCAGCACACAGTTAACAAAGTGGAAACACTAGGAGTCAAAATGCATCACACACCAATCAGAAACTTTGATGGATAGTCAAAAGGGCCAAAGTCAGCTCACTCAGGTTTGAAACAATGGATCCAAAGACATGCATAGGAAGAGGTCAAGGAGGAGGAGAAGGAGGTCTAGGACACCAGCAAGGAGGAGGTGGAGGAACATAATTGGCTATCGGGCTATTGTAAATGTCCCTGGTCAGCATGGAGGGAATGTCACTCTGTGCGCAGCCATCAGCCAACGAGGGATACTCCACCAGCATGCCATTCTAGGACCCTATAACACTATAGCTCCTTGCTTTTCTTGATGGTCTGAGACAACATATGTTCCAGCTGCACTACAGGGAACCTGACCCTGGCCTGACCCAGACCACAGACAGGATGCTGAGGTGGACTAATGTTTTTGGTGTGTGTTGTACTGTATGGTACATGAATAAAAATGTGCCACTGTATATACATTGGTTGCATTTTTTTGTGTTCATCATGTGAAAAGGTTTTTGAGGGGAAGAACCACAAGCAACATAACTTACCAGTTTTGGGAATATTGTTTTACATTTATTGCACCAATGTGTACGACTATGTTGTTGTGTGTGTGTTTTTGAGGCCTTGTGTGTGCTGTCTGTGGGCAAAGTTTGATTTTTCAGCAAGAGTGAATGGTTTTGAGTGTAGATTGTTCAATATTGTACAATACTATGTTTGGGAAATTGAGTGAGATGATTTGTGTTTACTGTTTTGGCAATATGAGATATAATTTCAGAAATTTGTGTTTAAGCAATCGATAAAATCTGGAATAAATGGCAGACTGGCGGGGGAGGGGGTCAAAAGTTTAGTGACTAACATTAATCCCACATGCAAATATCAGTTTGCTGTAATCTTGTGTTGAGGTTTGTGGCAAAAAAAGAAAATGTGCATAGTAAAGCCTTGCAGAAAAGAGTCCAGCTTGCATTCCTTTTGAAAGCTGCAAGCTGGAGCAGAAAGAGCAAGCCACCATGTTATGATAATGTGTTCAAGTACCTCATCCAAAAATATACCACAATTTTAAAGGCTTCATTATCTGTCATCGTTGTAGTTGTTTCTCTGAGTGTGAGCTGTAAAAGTAGTTAGCAGACGTTAACCTGTGTCTCTTCTTCTCCTCCAGGACATGCTGCAGCACTATGACTTCAGTAAGTTCCCATCTCTGAAGGTGAAGCTGATTGAGAAGGTGGATAAAATGTTAGCCTCAAAGATTGCTGTTCTTATGGCGATGATCCGGGAGGAGGAGGCCAAGCAGCCTCCTGCCATGGTGTCAGGTGGTGCCTTTGAGGGCTCCCAGGATGGGCCCTTTGGTCAGGGCTACGGTGAGGGGATCAGTGCTGGGGCTGACGCTGAAGATTGGATTGTCAGCCGGGACAAGCACCGTTACGATGAGATCTTCTACACTCTGATGCCTATCAACGGCAAGATAACTGGCGTCAATGCCAAGAAAGAGATGATGAACTCTCGGCTGCCCAACACTGTGCTAGGGAAGATCTGGAAGCTGGCCGACTGCGACCAGGATGGCATGCTGGACGACGAGGAGTTTGCCCTCGCTCAGCATCTCATCAAGATCAAACTGGAGGGCTACGAGCTGCCCACTGAGCTCCCCAACCACCTGGTGCCCCCATCCCACCGCAAAAACCCTACTGCAGATGCCTTGTACAATCATATTGAGGACTAGAGTGCTCACAGGACGCCAAGCAAGCTGCTGAAGAGAGACTGAGCAGAGAAGAGGTGTAAAAATGTAAAGAACCATCACAGGTGAACGTGTCTGCTGCTGCTCGTTGAACAAACAGGAGAACAAATGGGCCACCTAATGCTACACAAGGTCAAAGGGTAAGGTTTTGTTGGATACATTCACTAAGACGATGCATTAGAGCCCAATAATGCTTGACATTTTCAGGCAGCAGTCAAACAAAGCACTTTTATTTTGATAATATTTTACATAATGAGCATTTCAGCTGATTTAATTGCATTAAAGAAGAAAAGTGACAAAGTTCTTGTATAATATAGCCACATTTGCCTAATTCTGGTTTCACCATTCACTTTAATTTCTGAAGGACGGCAAGTTCATATTCATATATTCATGTTTAACCTTGAAAACCGACTATCCGAAGGTAACAGTTAGTGCTAGGGTGCAGTTTATTCATTTTACTGCAACATATTTCAAAGGACATCACTTGCACAAAACTTTAGATGCAAGTTTAAATGCATACTTGCTGGTGTTCATAATATCTTTCTGGATTTTTCCCCATCCTTTAAGCTGTTCCGGCTTTATCCTAAAAGGTCTTCACAGTTACACAACAATGACAGTTATTCTCCTTCACAGAAAAACACTGCTAAACTGACTGAAACACCTGGCAGTCCAGGCTGTAGCAAATCTCTATTCTGTTAAAAACATTTGTAGCACTATGGAAACTTCGTCTTTAAACGCTTTTAGATAAAAAATACCAAAGATGTGTCTTGATGATGACATTATGCAAAAAATAAATAAATAAATAAAATAAGTTAATGAAATAAAAATTAATAAAATCTAACATTTTACACAATCGCAATGGCTCCAGCAGCATCACAACAAACTAAAGCTGGGGAGTAAAAGCTGACATAGTATGTATTGCAATCAGAAGCTGTAACATAACTTTATTCCCACTCCATGTAGGCCTCACAGTGAGGTCAGAGGTCATAGTCTGCAGCTCAGTGCTAATTTGCTCACAGGGATAGACAGTGTCCTGAAATGCAGTTGTCAGTATGTGCTCAATTGATTCTGTTTCCTGACATTGTAAAATGAAAAGGACAGGAGGAGAGCCATGACCTCTGATCTTATAATAGCAAGACTGAAAACTTCAGCATCTGGTCTTAACATCACCATTCAAAGAAAAATTTTAAACAGGAAACAGAGTTTGCAGGAAATAGGTTCGTTGTCTTGTTATTTCTTTCTTCTTTTCTTTTTTTAAATGTCAAATTTCAAATGAGATTACATCAGAACAAAATAAGATATCGCAACACATTTTTGCATCCCACCTGAGACATAAAACACTCAACAACATAACCCAAACCTAAAAACCCAGCAACAAAATTAGCAGTGACTTCCAACTATTGGTTTGAAAAACAATTAGATAAAATTATAGAGGATTTTTAACAGATAAGATAAGTGGGAGAAGGTAACTCATGCGGTTTTTATGGTTAAATAAATGTCTGAAATTGTACTTTCTGATATATATAAATGAATTATACCTTTAAAACCACAGCAGATGTAAAGGGAAGACGTTCCATATCAGTGCCTTTTCATTTCAAAGGCTTTTAGTTTGTCAGAATACATTCTTTTAATTTGACATTGTCACCATGTTGCTGTTTTTAAGTTGTGTTTAAAGGCCTCTGTTCCTATGACAGGACTGTGGTTATCCTTGAGGTTTTTACAGGAGGTCTGCTGCACATCAGTGCTTTTAACATGCAACTGTCAGTGCATTTAATTTCCAAGCCCGTCTACAATAAATTATATTCATATGTTACTAATACTGTTTTTAACATCCATTTTCATCTGCTTATCTAATTCAGGGTTATCATATAATGTAAGTTAAGTGTAAGGTTCAGTGCCCTTAAAAGGAGGAGGAGGTGGGGTGGAAGGAGTTGTCACAATAGGCAAAAAAGTTCTTTAGTTAAAGTTTGAGGAAGATGACGGTTTCCTTAGATGTGACTTAAACTACTGTGGAGATTTTCTGTAGTTTTTTTAAAATGTAGACATCCGATTTCTTTCCCAAAACTGAACCATGTTATTTCAGTAATAATAGGAATAAATAATTTAAAAAATGTAGATATTTTTCTAAAAAGTCAAACCTTAATGCCCTTAATTCCATCTCTCCACCAAGTTTCATGAAGTTCAACTTGTTTGTTTTTTTCTGCAAACCTTCTTTTGTGCAGATGAACAAACAGCAACAGGTTCCACCTACTTAATGAGGGTAATAATAATTCCTGCATAGCACAGCTTTTGTCTTTTCTGTCTGTTATTGGGGCAAAGACTGGTGGAATTGCTAGATTAATAAGTGTCATGTACTGTTTTTGCTCAGCAGCCACACAAAGGCTTTCAATCTTCCAAGCAAAAGGGCACATCTGCAGTCACTCTCTGTCCCTGTCTATAAAAGTGAAACATGTATGAATCATGTTATGTTTTCTGTATGATTTTATCCGTCCAGCTGTACATGTAGTGAAAAGGTCAAACTTCCATTTACCTGAATGTAAAAGGTTTTTTTTTTCTTTTTCAGCCGGATGTATTTTGTAATAATGTTGTTCCAGTGTTGTTCTAATGCATTTCCACCTCTCATCCTGTTAGCAGAGCTGGAAATGAATAAAATTAATAAAGTTTATTCAGTACATGTACTCAAGGTTCCAGTGTTTTGTTTTTTGGGACTTTATTATAACCACATTTCTCAGACAGTTATTTTTTCTGTTTGGAGTTTGTTTGTCTATATAATAGAGATGGCACGATACCACTTTTTTTATGTCCGATACCGATACCGGTAAAAATCATTCTTAAAAGTTGATGCCAAGCTTTCAACACAATCCTCTTCTCGGACACCTACTTTACCTCTGGGCCAGGTTTTACCCAGATTTACTGTAATATTACTCAGAAATCACAGTAAACTCATATTCAGTGCAATACAGTCAATACACTACAATTATGTTTATTTCAAAAATTCATTAAAAGTCATCCTGAGTAGTTGATGTCCAACTTTCAACACATCCCTCCTCTGGGACACCTACTGTACCTGTGTGCCAAGTTTCATCCAGATTCACTGTAGAATTCCTCAGAAATTAAAGGGTACTTGTATCCACTGCAGTCAGCCAATACAATATAATTATGTCAATTTTCAAAAATTCATTAAAAATCATCCTGAGTAGTTGAGGTCCAATTTTCAACACATTCCTCCTCTGGGACACCTACTGTACCTGTGTGCCAAGTTTCATCCAGATTCACTGTAGAATTCCTCAGAAATTAAAGGAAACTTATATTCAACGCAATCAGCCAATACAATAGAATTATGTCAATTTTCAAAAATTCATTAAAAATCATCCTGAGTAGATGAGGTAAAACTTTCAACACATCCCTCCTCTGGGACACCTACTGTACCTGTGTGCCAAGTTTCATCCAGATTTACTGTAGAATTCCTCAGAAATTAATGGAAACGTCTATTCAATCCAATACAGTCAATACACTACAATTATGTCAATTTTCAAAAATTCATTAAAAATCATCCTGAGTAGTTGAGGTCCAAGTTTCACCACATCCCTCCTCTGGGACACCTACTGTACCTGTGTGCCAAGTTTCATCCAGATTCACTGTAAAATTACTCAGAAATTAAAGGACATTTATATGCAATACAATACAGCCAATACACTACAATTATGGAAATTTCAGAAATTCATTAAAAATCATCCATAATAGTTGAGGTCCAACTTTCAACACATCCCTCCTCTGGGAAACCTGCTGTACGTCTGGGCCAAGTTTCAGCCAGATTTACTGTAATATTCTTCAGAAATTGCAGGGAACTTATGTTCAGTTCAAGAAAGGCTGAAAGACGACCACCACTGAACAAGACACACAAGCTAAAACATCAAGACTGGGCCAAGAAATATCTCAAGACTGGTTTTTCTAAGGTTTTATGGACTGATGAAATGAGAGTGAGTCTTGATGGGCCAGATGGATGGGCCCGTGGCTGGATTGGTAAAGGGCAGAGAGCTCCAGTCTGACTCAGACGCCAGCAAGGTGGAGGTGGAGTACTGGTTTGGGCTGGTATCATCAAAGATGAGCTTGTGGGGCCTTTTTGGGTTGAGGATGGAGTCAAGCTCAACTCCCAGTCCCACTGCCAGTTTCTGGAAGATACCTTCTTCAAGCAGTGGTACAGGAAGAAGTCTGCATCCTTCAAGAAAAACTTGATTTTCATGCAGGACAATGCTCCATCACACGCATCCAAGTACTCCACAGCTTGGCTGGCAAGAAAGGGTATAAAAGAAGAAAAACTAATGACATGGCCACCTTGTTCACCTGATCTGAACCCCATTGAGAACCTGTGGTCCATCATCAAATGTGAGATTTACAAGGAGGGAAAACAGTACACCTCTCTGAACAGTGTCTGGGAGGCTGTGGTTGCTGCTGCACGCAATGTTGATGGTGAACAGATCAAAACACTGACAGAATCCATGGATGGCAGGCTTTTGAGTGTCCTTGCAAAGAAAGGTGGCTATATTGGTCGCTGATTTGTTTTTGTTTTGTTTTTGAATGTCAGAAATGTATATTTGTGAATGTGGAGATGTTATATTGGTGTCACTGGTAAAAATAAATAATTGAAATGGGTATATATTTGTTTTTTGTTAAGTTTCCTAATAATTATGCACAGTAGTAGTCACCTGCACACACAGATATCCCCCTAAAATAGCTAAAACTAAAAACTACTTCCAAAAACATTCAGCTTTGATATTAATGAGTTTTTTGGGTTCATTGAGAACATGGTTGTTGTTCAATAATAACATTATTCCTCAAAAATACAACTTGCCTAATAATTCTGCACTCCCTGTAGGTCTGTTGACAGAGCTCTGTACAGGTCTGCTCGAGCTGACCTGAAAAGTGGTCCCACCTGTCCAGCAACAACACATGGCATGGAATAATAGACATCATAAACCACAGAGGCAGAACTGTGAAAACAGAAAACCTGAGTGTGCAGCTAGCAGAGGAAATAAACAGCTTCTTCGCCCGCTTTGAAACACCACAACAGCAGCATTCATCTGCCTCAGCCCTGCTCCCATCCTCATCCTCACCTGGTTCCTGCACCGCTCCATTCACTGTAACGGAGCACGATGTCAGATGTGTCTTCCTAGCAGTGAACCCCAGGAAGGCGGCCGGTCCAGACGGAATACGTGGTAAAGTGCTAAGACCATGTGCCCACCAGCTCACCCTCATCTCCACCAGAATCTTCAACCTCTCACTGGATGAAGCAGCCATCCCATCCTGTCTAAAATCAGCCACAATCATCCCAGTACCAAAGAAGTCTCCCATCACCAGCCTGAACTATTATTGCCCTGTGGCCCTCACACCGGTAATCATGAAATGCTTTGAGAGACTAGTCCTTCAGCACACCAAGGATTACCTCCCCCCAGAATTCGACCCCCACCAGTTTGCATACCGTGCAAACAGATTCACAGAAGATGCCATCACCCTCCACTCGGTGCTGAGTCACCTAGAACAGTGGCAGAGCTACGCCAGAATGCTCTTTGTGGACTACAGCTCACCCTTCCACCACTCGCCCATTGAGAGCCTACTAACTTACTGCATCACAGTATGGTACAGCAGCTGCACTAAGGCGGATAGAGCCACCCTCCCAGCATGTTTGCAATGAGTAGGAGATGCTCTGTATCTCACTGTACAACTGTATAGTGACAAAGGTATTGGGTTCTTTTCTAAAAATTGCTATAAACAGAGGAACCCAAACTGATGAAAAGTGGCGAATATTTTTTTTCAAATGACTATTTTTAGTGGATGTTTGATATGGAGGCAGAATGACAGAATGTTAAAAGAAGTTACTTTTAGTCACTCTAAGCTGGGCATTGCGTTCTCTGGCTGTTCAAAGCCATGGAACTTTAGACTTTCCAAGCAAATAATGATGGCCATACTGATGTTCTTTTCAGTACATTTTACTTTATGTTCATTTTCATTTTTATGATGTTTCTATTTTTACATAATTCCTCCCACATAGCAAAATTGGTATGGCCTGGATCTGTCCTACACAATGTGCTTACACATGGCCTGCGTACCGCAAAGAATGACGGCCCTATGGTGGCCCAGATCTGGTTTACCAGAGGTGGCCCACACATGAGCCAGCACAAGGCCAGTTGCAGACACACTGCTGGCCCTGTGCTGGCCCAGAACAGTTTCAGCTCTGGCCCCAGATGTCAGCCTAATGTGTACCTTAGCCATGTAAGCCATGTAATAACAACATGTGCTGGAACATAATAGTGCAAAAGTAACATGACGAAACTCTGTTCAGACAGTGAATGGACTGATTCTTATACAGCACTTTTTTACTCACCCATATTACTTAAAGTGCTCTATACAACATGTCACATTCACCCAATCAGGCCAAATGTTGGCATGCCATCACATAAACAGTGCCATCTTACCATGCCAGAAGTCATCCAGCAGTGCCGGCTTGACACCAGATCCAGGCAAGACCCGTCTGCTTTGTGGGATGACTTGTTCTTTTGGCGTTTTAGTTGTGGATTATGTTTGGGCTGTGTCTCTTGCCCTTTCAGTATTGTTTCCTTGTGCTTCTAAGTGTCCCTTTGTTTCTTTTTAGGTTATGTAGTATGGGTTAGAGATATTTTGTATGTTGTTTTTGTTTAATAAATCCGCCTTTTGGATTATTCCCTGATGTGCCTGAGTTCTGTTATTTAGTGTCACTTTGAAAGGACACACATCCAGCATTGACATATAATTGTTCTTTCAATTTTTGATAAAGATTACAGTGAATTGAGATGTAACTTGGCCCAGAGGTACGGTAGGACGCCCAGAGTAAGAAAGTGTTGAAAGTTGGACCTCAACTATTATGGATGATTTTTAATGAATTTTTGAAATTTCCATAATTGTAGTGTATTGGCTGTATTGAATTGCATATAAATGTCCTTTAATTTCTGAGTAATTTTACAGTAAATCTGGATGAAACTTGGCACACAGGTACAGTAGGTGTCCCAGAGGAGGGATGTGTTGAAAGTTGGACCTCAACTACTCAGGATGATTTTTAATGAATTTTTGAAAATTGACATAATTGTAGTGTATTGACTGTATTGGATTGAATAGACGTTTCCATTAATTTCTGAGGAATTCTACAGTAAATCTGGATGAAACTTGGCACACAGGTACAGTAGGTGTCCCAGAGAAGGAATCTGTTGAAAGTTGGACCTCAACTACTCAGGATGATTTTTAATGAATTTTTGAAAATTGACATAATTCTATTGTATTGGCTGTATTAGATTGAATAAATGTTTCCTTTAATTTCTGAGGAATTCTACAGTAAATCTTGATGAAACGTGGCACACAGGTACAGTAGGTGTCCCAGAGGAGGGATGTGTTGAAAGTTGGACCTCAACTACTCAGGATGATTTTTAATGAATTTTTGAAAATTGACATAATTCTATTGTATTGGCTGTATTAGATTGAATAAATGTTTCCTTTAATTTCTGAGGAATTCTACAGTAAATCTTGATGAAACGTGGCACACAGGTACAGTAGGTGTCCCAGAGGAGGGATGTGTTGAAAGTTGGACCTCAACTACTCAGGGTGATTTTTAATGAATTTTTGAAAATTGACATAATTCTATTGTATTGACTGTATTGAATTGAATATAAGTTTCCTTTAATTTCTGAGGAATTCTACAGTAAATCTGGATGAAACTTGGCACACAGGTACAGTAGGTGTCCCAGAGGAGGGATCTGTTGAAAGTTGGACATCAACTACTCAGGATGATTTTTAATGAATTTTTGAAAATTGACATAATTCTATTGTATTGGCTGTATTAGATTGAATAAATGTTTCCTTTAATTTCTGAGGAATTTTACAGTAAATCTGGATGAAACTTGGCACACAGGTACAGTAGGTGTCCCAGAGGAGGGATGTGTTGAAAGTTGGACCTCAACTACTCAGGATGATTTTTAATGAATTTTTGAAAATTGACATAATTCTATTGTATTGACTGTATTGAATTGAATATGTTTCCTTTAATTTCTGAGGAATTCTACAGTAAATCTGGATGAAACTTGGCACACAGGTACAGTAGGTGTCCCGGAGGAGGAATGTGTTGAAAGTTGGACCTCAATTACTCAGGATGATTTTTAATGAATTTCTGACATTTCCATAATTGTATTGACTGTATCGGGCTGTTTCATTGTAATTTGTGTGCGCGCATGTGCGTGCGACTGTTCGCGCGCGCACGTGTGCGCGGGTATAGGCTTTCAATCGGCACATAAAGCGAAAAGGCGCTACCGTAAAGACTGGTGTAAAAGCGCAAGGAAATTTATGCGGCGGATAAGAGGCGGCTGGCTTGACCGCGGCTCACAAATGACGGCTCACTTTACCGCGGTGCTCTATCACGTGATGCATACTGCTCCGACGTGCTAACGTTCTGAGGTGAGTTACAGCGTGTTGCAAGTTTTGTGAGGTGCTTTCGTGATATTTAATGGATCGGATTACATTTTTTATTTTTCTCCGATATCCGATCCAGTAATTTAGGTCAGTATCGGACCGATACCGATACGTAATATCGGATCGGTCCATCTCTACTATATAATGCCCAAGAGAAAAGACATTAGCAGTGATCTTAGGGAAGCAATTGTTCCTGTCCAACAGTCTGGGAATGTCCTCTTCCAAATAATTTGAAGTTCATTCTTCTACAGTGAAAGATTTAGGACTCATTTAGCATCTTAAATGTTAAAGGTCATAACAGTGTAATTATAAGACTGAACAAGTATGGCCTGCTTGGAATAGTTGCCAGAGGAAAACCTCTTCTTGCTAAACAGAATATGGCACTAAGGCTAAGGTTTCCAAAGTTGCATCTTGAAAAAACCACAAGTCTTCTAAGAGAAAGGAATCAAGCTTATGCCCATACCACCCTTAGCACACCAGCTGTCAGAAGGTAAGTCGAGTCAAGTCTGGTTAATACTGGGATGGAGGACTACCTGGGAATACCAAGTGCTGTACTGTTTGCTTAGGATTTAGAGTGCACTATAGCACAGAAAAAGGACTAGGGCAGATTCTTATGCAGTGGACGTCCCTTTGTGCTCGTCCTGCTAAATGTTAGTGCAGCATATAATACTGTTGACTAAAACAGTACAGAGATTAGAGCACACATTTGGTATATCTATCTGATTGATTTCAATTAGTGCATATAAATAGAAAAGGTTTCACACATAAAAGTTCACAGAGTTCAACAGGGTTCAACAGGGTTCTGTGCTGGGACCAATTCGTTTTACATATAGGAATAGATAGAAAACACTGTCATTCCTATGCTTTCTTCAAATCAACTGTTAAACTGCAGACATATTTGAAAGACTTGAAAGCCTGGATGACCTCTAATTTCTCACTTCTAAATTCAGACATAGTTCATTGCACATTACCTTGTAACACTGTAATTCATTTTTGACCAGTATATGTCTTTCAATACACACATTAAACAAATATGTCTAGGACTACTTTCTTGCGTTTGCACAAATAAAACTAAAATGATAGAAACATCCTGTCTCAGAATGATGCTGAAAAGTCTTCAGTTAATGCAGAATGCTGCAGCAGAAGTACTAAATAGGACTGTGCTTTCTCATAGGGACAGAGGAATTCCCATAAGCTACCTTATGAATAACATAGGAGAGACCACAGTCACTGCTTTCCTAGTGGGAATGTGCAGTTATGAAACTGTTTGAAACTTTGAGGCTGTATTTAAAGACACACCCTATGCTTAAATTAATTGGTCTTGCTACTGGAAAGGACCTTTAGGAAGACATTCAAACCCTCTCCAGTGAAAAATGGTAATTATTACATAATGTTTCCTTGCAGAGCTGCAGTCAGGTGGTTTTGGCAGGATGAGGGACGGTTATGCATTATTAATTATAATCCAGGAAACACACACTGTACAGTTTACTTTTACTGGATATTGAACTGTCTCCTCTCTTATCTTTTCCTCTCCAGGTTTTTTTTTTTTTTATACCAAAAGGTTTCAGATTAGGACTCAGTGTGCATTTTGTTAAACTGGATCTTAATCCTGGTTCTTCTTCAGGACACTTGCATTTGGGTGCATCATTTATTTACATTGTAGCTTTTATACATGAATATATGCTGGAAAGATTTAGAAAGAAAGATAATGCATTCGAAGCGTGTCTGTGCGTTTGTGTTTTGAGTTACTGTCACGTTGAACTTTGACTCTTTTGCTGTCAGGTGAGTGGATCTGCTCAAGCCGTAAATCCAATGGTTCCAAAGTTCACACACACACACACACACACACACACACACACACACACACACACACACACACACACTTCAACCTCTTCAAAAAAGACGAGACATGATATTGGCTTTTATTCAGTTCTTGTAGAATTACCATAGCCACACCAATAACCTCTTGCCTAACCTTAAATCAAGTATTCACCCTAAATTTTATTAATTTACTTTGAATCTCTGCAAATTAGCTGTGTAAACACATTTATGTCCCCACAACATGGGCAATACTTGTACACACACATCACAGGAATTCACACACCTCTTTTATGGCAACATTTGGTGCAGACAATAAAATCAGATCAACAGGGTGTCACTCTTCACTGGATCAGAAGGGCATTATTTCTTCTGAAACGGATGTCTTTTCCCCTGAGATTCCAAAGTTGAAAACAAAATAAATCATAAAGAGCTTTGGGCTGCACAGGACTGAACGGTAAGAGCATGTTTCCTCTGTCTGTGTGCTTGCGTGCTGTATATAGCTTCTCTTCCTGTTCCTGTAGTTTGGTTCTTTCTAAGTTCTTCTGCAGGTTATCTTAGCACCAGGATACTTAAAAGTGACCACATTGCTGCACAAAAGTGTTTCCTGTTTATGTGGACATTTTTAGGCTTCGTGGGCCATATTTGAATTGGTCATTTTACAGTGTATTGCTAAATTGGAAAGCAGAGATAAAGAAGGAGATTTTGACAGCAGTATGGATTTTAGACTGATCTTTATCTTTAGACTGAGGTTAGCTTAGCTTGGAACAAAGTTTAAATATCCTGTTTAAACTTTTTAGTACATCCATCTGGTTGCTATACATTTAGCAAAATTAAGATTTCACTTTCAAGATGATGCATTGCAATAAATTGTGTTTTGCAATATTTGTAAAATTTTTAAACAAGAGAATAAGTGAAGGATAATAGGACAACACATGAGGTTATCTACCTTTCTATCTGTGCCTGAATGTCTTGGCATCACTCCACAAAATCAAAGATCAACTTAGGTTTGACAGTTATAAAAAAAGAAGTGTGCATACACACACATTAATGGCACAAAGCAATGAGTCAGTGAGTTAGGTTATTAAAGCTTAGGAATTTTTACAGCTACATTACATTTAGGTGTAACTGCTGTTGTCAGCATGGAAGAAAATAAAATGTGTCCAATTTAACCGTTGACTCAAGCAAGTGAACTGACAACTCAGTTTAATTTGCCTAGTCAGCTGATTAATCCTACCAAAGGGCAAATGATGAGTGAGGCTTAAATACTTAAAGGATCATTCTGCTTTATTTCAGTCTGGTTTATTGCCCCTATTCTGTTTCTCCTCTTGCTCTAAGGCTCTTTTTAACTTAAGCCATGCAATCACTTTGTGTCCGTCTCTGTTATTTGACTATCATGCATGTTATGCTTATTTTAAGCATTGCTTAAAAATCAGTGACTTCGACAAGTCAATCGCAATGTGTCAAAGAACCAGTGTAGTGCGACAGAGGCTCTAATAACCAAGAGGCACAAGAACACAAGGATGCATAAACAGAACTATGACACTTTCAACAGTAACAACTAAAGTCTTTCAGTTTGCATTTTTTTTTGCCTTTAACCTGCAGACTGAAATGTTAAAAGCATTAACTGACACTCCTGTGTGCCACGGATGTGTCTGTCTGATATTACGCTCTCTGATGTGTTGCTGTTGTCCAAACTAGATCTCTCATGAAAATGTGTTTTTTACTTGTTTAAAGCTGTATAAAGTTAAAGCAAGAAAAGGTCAAGATCTGAAAACTGCGTGTGTTTGTGACTTTTAATGTTTTTCATGTTCAGCCCATCAGGATGGCGACAGAGGAGGATGGGGCTGGGAGAGTCCGACAGCTGCAGGAGCAGCGGATGGGAGTTCAAAAGAAAACGTTCACCAAGTGGATGAACAGTGTCTTCCACAAGAATGGGGTGAGATGGGAAGAAGAAATAATTCTAAGAAATAATTATGCATTGCATATGTAAGTTACAGTGGGGCAAAAAAGTATTTAGTCAGCCACCGATTGTGCAAGTTCCCCCACCTAAAATGATGACAGAGGTCAGTAATTTGCACCAGAGGTACACTTCAACTGTGAGAGACAGAATGTGAAAAAAAAATCCATGAATCCACATGGTAGGATTTGTAAAGAATTTATTCGTAAATCAGGGTGGAAAATAAGTATTTGGTCAATAACAAAAATACAACTCAGTACTTTGTAACATAATCTTTGTTGGCAATAACAGAGGTCAAACGTTTACTATAGGTCTTTACCAGGTTTGCACACACAGTAGCTGGTATTTTGGCCCATTCCTCCATGCAGATCTTCTCGAGAGCAGTGATGTTTTGGGGCTGTCGCCGAGCAACACGGACTTTCAACTCCCGCCACAGATTTTCTATGGGGTTGAGGTCTGGAGACTGGCTAGGCCACTCCAGGACTTTCAAATGCTTCTTACGGAGCCACTCCTTTGTTGCCCGGGCGGTGTGTTTTGGATCATTGTCATGTTGGAAGACCCAGCCTCGTTTCATCTTCAAAGTTCTCACTGATGGAAGGAGGTTTTGGCTCAAAATCTCACGATACATGGCCCCATTCATTCTGTCCTTAACACGGATCAGTCGTCCTGTCCCCTTGGCAGAAAAACAGCCCCATAGCATGATGTTTCCACCCCCATGCTTCACAGTAGGTATGGTGTTCTTGGGATGCAACTCAGTATTCTTCTTCCTCCAAACACGACGAGTTGAGTTTATACCAAAAAGTTCTACTTTGGTTTCATCTGACCACATGACATTCTCCCAATCCTCTGCTGTATCATCCATGTGCTCTCTGGCAAACTTCAGACGGGCCTGGACATGCACTGGCTTCAGCAGCGGAACACGTCTGGCACTGCGGGATTTGATTCCCTGCCGTTGTAGTGTGTTACTGATGGTGACCTTTGTTACTTTGGTCCCAGCTCTCTGCAGGTCATTCACCAGGTCCCCCCGTGTGGTTCTGGGATCTTTGCTCACCGTTCTCATGATCATTTTGACCCCACGGGATGAGATCTTGCGTGGAGCCCCAGATCGAGGGAGATTATCAGTGGTCTTGTATGTCTTCCATTTTCTGATGATTGCTCCCACAGTTGATTTTTTCACACCAAGCTGCTTGCCTATTGTAGATTCACTCTTCCCAGTCTGGTGCAGGTCTACAATACTTTTCCTGGTGTCCTTAGAAAGCTCTTTGGTCTTGGCCATGGCGGAGTTTGGAGTCTGACTGTTTGAGGCTGTGGACAGGTGTCTTTTATACAGATGATGAGTTCAAACAGGTGCCATTCATACAGGTAATGAGTGGGGGACAGAAAAGCTTCTTACAGAAGACGTTACAGGTCTGTGAGAGCCAGAGATTTTCCTTGTTTGAGGTGACCAAATACTTATTTTACACCCTAATTTACGAATAAATTCTTTACAGATCCTACCATGTGAATTCATGGATTTTTTTTTCACATTCTGTCTCTCACAGTTGAAGTGTACCTCTGGTGCAAATTACTGACCTCTGTCATCATTTTAAGTGGGGGAACTTGCACAATCGGTGGCTGACTAAATACTTTTTTGCCCCACTGTAAATGAATTTATTTAACTTGCATACATGTTCCAGCACATTTGACTAAAGGTTGTTACACATAGTCGTAACTGTACGAGACATAATCAGGATGTTTGTATTATGAGGATGTGACAGTTACAAAGCGATGGGTGCAGTAAATATTATCTCTTAGTTCTTTTCAATGTAAACAACCAAATTTTCAAGCCAACATTAAATGATACGATCGTGGCTCAAGAGTTGAGAGTTCGCCTTATAATCGGAAGGTTGCCGGTTCGAGCCCCGGCTTGGACAGTCTTGGTCGTTGTGTCCTTGGGCAAGACACTTCACCCGTTGCCTACTGGTGGTGGTCAGAGGGCCCGGTGGCGCCAGTGTCCGGCAGCCTCGCCTCTGTCAGTGCGCCCCAGGGTGGCTGTGGCTACAATGTAGCTTGCCATCACCAGTGTGTGAATGTGTGTGTGAATGGGTGGATGACTGGATATGTAAAGCGCTTTGGGGTCCTTAGGGACTAGTAAAGCGCTATATAAATACAGGCCATTTACCATTTCTTAAGACCGAAGGAAGGGAATTCCAGAGCCGAGGAGCAGAGCGGCTGAAAGCTCTGCTCCCCATAGTGATAAGACGAGCAGGAAGAACAACAAGATGAGCGCCAGATAAAGATCTGAGAGAGCGGGAAACAGTGGTGATATGAAACAAATCACAGAGATTAGGAGGGGCAAGATTATGGTTGCACCTGAGAAAGAGTCTTATCTTTTTCAACTTAAGCAAATAAGGAATTAAGGAAGGAATTAAAGTGTCTTTAATCCAGGTGCTGGAGATTTCTTTTTTTTATTACAATTAGCCTCTTCATAAGAAGGGTCATAAAAGCTAAGGACCTTTGATTATTATTTTGTGTGTGTTCACACACTAACTACACTTTATTACTATATTAGATTTGACTTTACAATCTCAACAGCATTTGTGCATTTTATCCTTACATGCTTACACTTTCTTCTTACCCACTGCAAGGTTATCAAATATTTTTGAGGCCTCTATGTTGGCCAACTAGCTGTCATCTTAGAGCAAAGTGTGAAGTTGGAAACTAACAAATGCTAGGTTGGTTAGCAGGTTCAGTCCTTAAACCAAAAAAGAGGAAAACACAGACAGAGATGGCTGCTATTTAGTGGTAAGTAAAAGCAATTTATTTATGGACAGAATCCAAAGACAGATAGGCGGGCCAGTCCATATACATCACAGTGATAAAGTTATACTCACAGTCAGCACTTTTTAAAATGAAATGATAACGCTTGAAGCCATGCAAAATTTTACCTTCACACGATTAACGTTTTCTAAAATATAGGCCCTTAAATTACTGTCATGATTATTAATAGTAGAGCCAAAAATCATTTCATATCTATTAAAGATATTAAAAACATAAAAAAACAAACATTCTGCAGTCCCAACATTTTGACTTAAAGATTTTTTTATTTAAAAAAAGTTAATCACTGCAGTAATGTGCAAAATATTCAA
This sequence comes from Aulonocara stuartgranti, assembly GCF_965226115.1. NCBI lineage: Eukaryota > Metazoa > Chordata > Actinopteri > Cichliformes > Cichlidae > Aulonocara > Aulonocara stuartgranti. The sequence continues at coordinate 27,470,585 of NC_138955.1, read as the reverse complement.
AAATACTGCAGGGTGATAACATATGATACTGTATATAGCAGTTTAATACACAATTCTTATTCTTTAATACACACTTTTTGATCATTTGAGTACATTTCCTTACCTCTGTTACGCAGTAGAAAGTGCATTGTGGTATTAGTACTTTTACTTTAGTGAAGGACTTGCTTCACTGATTTTGTTCCAAACTTGTTACAATGTTACAAAAAAAAAATATCCAAAGACAGAATTACGGTACAAGTTGATTCACAGCAGCTACACAGAAGACACATAATAGTGTAGAGGGAATTCCAGGAGTTGGTAATGGATAGAGAAAGAAATCTAAATTAGAGGTTACAACATACACAGGAAATGCAGTATCATCAAATACTTAAATGTTTAAGTGGAGAGGAAGGATTGAAAAGTAACTGATCTTAAACTGAATTCTCAAACCATTTGAGAATAAATCACACCACCTGTAGGCGTTTGTTTGGTCTAGCAAGTAGATAAAAGAATGGCACCCACACACTTAGACTAAGGTTACCAAATAACTGCAAGGTTTAGTAATATTTCTGATTTGCAAGCTTGAACAACGTGAACATCAAAAATCTGGTACAGTAACGGGGAGCTTCTATGTCAGGTTTGGCTTGTAACTGAAACTGTCCGGATCTCCTGCAGGAGAAATTGGAGCTGACTGACGTCTATACTGAACTTAAAACCGGAGAAGTTCTGATCCGTCTGCTGGAGTTCATCGCCAACGAGAAGTTGCCATCGCGGAGCCGAGGCAAGATGAGAGTCCACTTTCTGGAGAACAACAGCATTGCCATCAATTTCCTCAAAACCAAAGTAACCTACTTTTTGCTTTTTGGTGTCCTGAAAGTGATCCACCAAATTTACAAATATACAAAATTAATCTTATACACACAAACCTCAGTGTACAAGTGTATATGGTTATAGTATTATTCCTCATGAGGAGAACGGTCTTTTCTCAGTATATTTTAATCTTGATTAAATGTTAGTTCTAAAAAGCCAATCAGATTATCCTAAATGTCAAGGTAATGACTTTCAGTTCTTACTGGCAGCTGTAAAATGTTGAACTTCATAGCAGTCTCACGAACGACAGCTTCACACTGCTCTATGCTCTACTGTTAGATTCGGGTGGATTTAATTGGTCCAGAAAATGTGGTGGATGGGGATCGTACACTGATCCTGGGGCTGCTGTGGATCATCATCCTCAGGTTTCAGATTGGACATATTAACCTGGAAGAGGTATCGAATTAAAACTACAGCAGAATTAGTTATCTCCTTTAATTTAAACAATTTATTTATGAATTTAACATATTTAACATTTTCCCTCTTTTTTGGGGTATTTTCCTTTTCCCTTTCCTTTCCCTTGCTCCTCCACATTTTTACTTTTGTCTTTCCATCTTCTTGTCTTTTAAATTTTTTCCATTTTTGCCTTGTTCTCATTTCATCTCACCCCCTTCCCTCCTCCTCCTTCTCAGGGGAACAGCGTAGCTCATCGCTCAGCCAAGGAGGCTCTGCTGATCTGGTGTCAGAGGAAAACATCAGGCTACAATGGTGTTGACGTGCAGGACTTTTCCTCCAGCTGGAGGGATGGACTTGCCTTCAATGCTCTTATCCACGCCCACCGGTAGCATACTTGTGCACACGCATTTTTGTTGTATTTGTGAGGTCCCTCATAAAATATTTCCTAAAATATCCTCAAAAGTCAAAAACTCAAATGGAAACTCAAATCGCTTCTCACAGAGTAAACATACATGTGTCTGTCCATCCCAGACCTGACCTTTTTGACTACCACCGTTTCCATGGTGATAACCCCCAGCGTAATCTGGAGCATGCGTTCACTCTGGCAGAGCGGGAGTTCAGTATCATGCAGCTTCTGGAGGTGGATGACATCATGGTCGCTCATCCTGATGAAAAGTCCATCATGACCTACGTGTCTCTGTACTACCACTACTTTTCCAGGATGAAGCAGGGGCAGACCATCCAGAAGAGACTTGCCAGGGTTGGATTCAGCACAAACATAAACACAGCAGCATTGCATACAACAGAAAAAAAGATCAGTCAGATAATAAATAATATGACCATAATAGCATAATACATAATATTAATTGAAGCCCAAGTGATTCTAAATTTGTGTATAGATGAGTGCATATAAATATATACGACACATACAGACATGCACATGTTATAGATATTAAAGGTGACATATTTCTAATATAAGGCAGAATTGTTTCTGTTTAACTAAACGTGCAGTAAAAATAAAAAAGAGAAGCAATGGGGCAGAGAAAGAGTCTGTATCAGTCTGTCAGTCCATCTTTTCAGACTCAGTCGGCTCTTGTAACTTGATGTTGATTAGCAAAAACCGAGGCTGGTTACAATGGAAAATCTAATCTATAAGGCAGGTTTATTTGTCCCTAAACTCAGATTGTGGGTCATTTTTTTCTTTAAATAATGTGTTGCTTGACATAATGTCTGTCATACCGTTTATAGTGTGGACTGCTCTGCCCCATGTGGTATTGTAACCTGCTCTAAATAGTATAGATTACTGCTACAATGACAAGCTGCTGCTCACACAAAACACAAAACACAGCTGGTGGGATTTTTATTTTGGTAGATAAGAAGGTATTAGTAGCTCAAAGGAGAACCTTTCATAAAAGAGGGGCTGTGGATGTTAAGAATCACATCAGATCACATACAATGAGATGCTGCTGGAGGCAGCAGCAGGAACTCATTCAGAGAACCTCACACCTTTAACACACCGAAGCTACAAGCCTTTATCTGCTTCACACATGTTCCTTCTGCTGTACATGATAATAACCAAGTTAAACTGTTTTGGGGCTGAGTGTTGTCAGATGTTTTTTTAAGGTTTGCATTTTGTTTATTTGGACTGAGGGTTATGGTTGCAGGAGTGAAAGTGCTGTGACTGAACACTGATGCTGCTGTATTGCTTCTCATTCTTAAATAACAACCACATTAGTTAATGGGAGGTGAAACTAATATGTTTAATTTCTCATCTTAAGTCGCGTACACAATGGAAGTGATAACTACAGCTTTGAAAATTATGTTAGAAGCCACTTTTATATTTATTAGTATTTTTGCATTGATAGGTAGGCAACTATAAATCAAAAATTAAGCAAGCCAATCATGTGATGTAATATAACAGCCATGCATTTTAAAATCAACATTGGCTCATATAGCTTGTGATAGTGATAGTGCTCAGGTGCAGTGACCAGCATTTTCAGAATGCCAGGAAGTGACTGACAGCAGCCTTTTGCAATAAGATTGAGCAGTTTCAGATGGACACTTTTTTACCCCAGTGGGGTTGAGGGGACATCAAGAGGGGCAGGTGCAGGATGCAGAATTACAGTTTGCAGAATTAGAGTCAACCAGCAACAATGGGGATAGCCTATTAACAATGAAATCATTAAGAAGGCAAGATAGGTAATTTAAGGATTAATTTAAATGAGCAACTTTTCTTGGTTGCTAATTCTTTGGTTACGAACAATATTTTTGTCTTTGATTTGCCAGTCCAGATTCCATTTTAACATATCAAACCAAAACATCCAGAACACAAAAGTAGGACTTCATTCTTTTCTCCACAGATTGTTGGGATGCTCATGGAGCTGGATGGCATGAAGATCCAGTATGAAAGAATGGTCTCAGATCTGCTTCGCTGGATCAAAACTAAGGTAACAGGTCAATCCCAGAAAAAACACAGGAATATAAGACAAAAAAACAAAACAATTAATGAATTAAATTTGGTGATTATTTTTTGACTGAAGATGGTGCAGCTGAATGACAGAAGATTCCCAAACTCTTTGAGGGAGATGCAGAAACTGATGAGCGCTTTTAAGACCTACAGAACTGTGGAGAAACCTCCCAAATACCAGGTCAGATGACCCTCACATTTTAAATTCAGCGTCCTCCTTTGTTCATCTCCTTAAAGTTAAGTCTTGTTTTTCCAGGAGCGTGGGGCAATTGAGGCCCACTTGTTCAGTCTGAGGACTCAACTGGCAGCCAACAACCAATGGGCTTATAATCCTCCCGAAGGTACAGAACACTAACAGTCAATTATAATATAAGGGCTGCTATGACAAAGATCGCTCATGCTGTTGTGTATTTGTAAAGGTAAAACTCTGAATGACATCGAGAAGAGCTGGGCTATGCTGGAGAGGGCGGAACATGAACGAGAGCGAGCCCTACAGGAAACGCTGCTACGCCTGGAAAGCCTGGAGCAACTTGCACAGAAGTTTGCCAGGAAGGTAACGCCACTCTACTCATATGAATGTCTTTGTTACAAGTCTCCCAGTTTTGATCGTAATGTTATGGAGTTGCCTGACATATTCCTGAGTAAATTATAAAAACAACTTTGTGATTACAAATCACTGTGTTGTGCGTAGAAACAAATTTCAGTGAGTTTTGGTAATGTTAACCTTAAAATGGATGCGACCTTTTGACCACTCTTGTTCCGCTGGACATATATGCAAGATCTTGTTATTTGTTATTAACAACCCCACAGAAAAGTAGATACACACAACACAACAAAAAAGTATAATTTTGATTTAATTTTAAACCTTTTTCTTTATTAAAATAGGTATATCATTGGAATCTGTTCAGAATGGAATACCCTTTACTTAAAGCTGGGAAATGGGGACAAACGTGTTGCTGTGATTTTGTGAATTTGTTTGTGTAATGTTAACTTAAAATGGAAACCACTTTTTGGCATCAGAAAGGTTAATCTATGCAGACAAACAGCATTCAAAACCCTGGATCTGATATTCAACTTTCTGCCTGTTTTTATGGCTCCTTAAAAAATCCCCAATAGACTGCAAAATCCTTCCTTTTTGTCTTCTCAGGCAGCTCTGAGGGAGGGCTATCTTGAGGACACACTGCGTCTGATCCGGAGGCAGGACATCCGAGGTCTGTCCACACTGGAGGAGGCTCAGGCAGCTGGCCGGCGTCTGGAGGCCTTGGCTACCGATGCACTGGCCAGGGAGCCACGCTTCACGGCCCTCAGAGACATGGCAAAATCCATCGAGAAAGGAAACTACCACAGCAAGGAGCAGGTCATTGGGAGGTGGGAGGATGAAAACAATGACTTTGTGTAACCTTAAGTCTTTCTCTTTTTGAAGGGAGAAGAACCAAGAAGTGACATTAATTAAAAAAAAAAAACTTGTACTCTACATAATAATATATTTGTTTCTAAGGGAGGAGAACATTAGCCATCGATGGAAGGACCTGCTGCAGCAGCTCCAAGAACAGAGGATGCTTTTGGGAAATGTAGTTGAAACTCTGAGCATCCTGCGGGACATTGAGCTTGTCTCCCAGGAACTGAAAGAACTACAAGTGAGCTTATTATTCGAAATTTAGTTATAATGACGACACTGGAGTTTTACTTAGATTGTACTGTGAGAGAAGTGGGGTGACTTTAATATTACTGACTGTCCCCTCCCTTATCCCATCTTAGTCCCAAGCCAGTTCCTCTGAACTGGGGAAGCAGCTGACGGAGGTGGAGTCTCTTCTTCAGAAACAAGATCTCCTGGAAGCTCAGATCTCAACTCATGGTGAAACCATCACTGCAATCAGTAGCAGAGCTCTGAAGGTACGCTAATAATTGGCATCTCATGTCCTATTAGTTCACTGTTTGGGGAATTTGTAAGGGTGATTTCTGTCAGACTGACCCACCTCCTTTCTCTCACTCAGGCAAAAGTAAGGGATGGGCAGCAGATTCAGAGCAGAGTGAGAGCTCTTGACACTCAGTACAAATCGCTGGTGTCTCTCAGCAGCAGCAGGTTTGCTTTAGTTTTCTCATTTACAGCATGAGGGAAAAATCATTTATCAAGCAACAGGTCTAAACGTGTAACATTTCTTTGTATGTCCAAAATGGTGGAATAGAAAGTCTAATTAGTCTGATATTCTGTTGCTACATCTCTCACCTGTGCTCATCTTGCCTCACATCTTTCCTTTGCTGTGTCAGGAGGAGGCAGTTGGAGGCTCAGTTGAGGTTGTTTGAGTTCCTCTATGACTGTGAGGAGTTGGAGGCCTGGATCTATGAGCGCTGGTTAAAGCTGCAGACGGCTGGACTTGGAAGAGACCTCAACCACATCCAGGTGGCCGAACACAAGCACAAGGTGAGCCAGAAAGCTGTGTATACAGACACTTGAGCCCATAAGGTTCCATGCTTTGGACTTTGACACTGTGAAGAAGTTTTGTTTGCTTTTTTACACAGGCACGTGTGTTACAGTGGTTTAAGGGTGTTCTTTGTGAATGTGTTAACTCTGAATTATGTGATGAAAAGTCAACTTTTTTGTGCCTCTTGTGAAAAACACAGGATTCATATTATTTTACAGATTGTCAAAACTTTAGAAATGTTACATTGTTATTCTTTATTAAAAAAAAGAATAACAAAAGCTTATAAAGCAGATACATGTTTCTGTTTTTTTAAAATGCCTTAAACTAAAGCAAGACAGGACTCTAAGTCAAAAGATTAACTTAAAGAGGCAGCTTTTATTTGCTGTGAAAACTAAAACCAAAATACATGAACACTGTCACTCAGCGCAGACTGAAATCACAGAAAACTGAATTTTATTTACACACTCCCGGTTCACTATACACAGGTGAAGGAGAAGGGGGCCAAGGTTCCCAGGGGTACAGGGAAGAATCAGGAAAAGTGTCCTCTCTTGCTCCGCTCCACACGAACAGAACAATGCACTTGGAAAGGTCCTTTCCTCACACACGCCACTCTCACTGCGGCACTCACGAACAGGCTTCGGTGTCCAAACTTCCAAACCGAGCACGAAGAATCTGTATACAGAGATCAGGAATTAACACGGAAAACTGTCACGAAGAGAGCTCAAAACTGGCTTAGGCTAAAGTAGCACTGACGAGCGTTACTCAATAGTCCAGCAGCGAGGTGCTCTCAGTCACTGCCTTAAGTAGCGAGAGCAAACAAGGTGAGGAGCCACAGGTGATTGCTTGCAGGTGGTGATGGCCAGGGGCGGGAGCCCACAATGAACTCCACCCAGGCAGCAAGTAGAGAGAGAGAGGAGAGAGAGAGGAGAGAGAGAGCGAGACAAAAGCAACACACATGTAGCCACACAGGGCCAGCCGGGCAGGCACCATGACAAACACTACACAAACAAAAGATAAACTAGAACTAACAACTGAACTGGACTAGACTTGACAACATGGAACTAACACCAGAACACAGCTTACATGGAGAACACGACAATGAACAGAGTGAGACTAAACACTTAAATACAGATGAAGGATAACAAGGGGATGGAAACAGGCGGGAACACAGCTAGGACTAATCAAACCTGAGAAGACAGGGAGGAAGCAAAACTAAATACACTGAATACAGGACAAAGGACTATCAAAATAACACAGGAAACAAGAGACACACATTAAGATGTAAACACAGGAAACGGGGGGAGCGAGGGTCATGAAGGGGAGACAGATAATAATGGATTGGATTTATATAGCGCTTTACAATACCGCGCCATCGGCCCAACACCAGTAGGCAAGTAGGGTAAAGTGTCTTGCCCAGGGACACAATGACCAGGACAGAGAGCCCAGGGATCGAACCGGCGACCTTCCGGTTACAGATGCGATTCCCAACCCCCTGAGCCACGGTCGCCCGATGAATCAACACGGAGAGAAAATTTAACATGCGCGAGAGACATGATAGACTACACAAGCAACAAGGACACAGGGGAGGCCAAGCACAGAACCATGAATAATATTAACCACAAGAATGTAGAATATTGTGTAAAACATAATCTTAAAAAGAAGAAAACATAAATCCTGAGCTCCGACTCACGGCCCTGACAATATAGAGTTGGACCTACAATAGGTTGCATGCTGTGTGGATTGTTGAGGGATTATGGACCTAAAACCAGGATGCAGGAAACAGTGACTAAACTCTAAGCAAGTTTTAATGGTGATAACCCAGAGAGTAAACCAAGCCAAAATCCAGAAGCTGAATACAAAAAGCAGGAAATCCAAAACATCAAGGGACACTTGGCATCAAGGACGACAGAGACAATACAAGAGGTAACGAGGTAAATGTTCGTCATGTGACAATTGAAACTAATCTTGAGACAAGCGAAGTAGGAATAAAAACAAAGCACAAGTGACAAAAGACTATAAAAATAAAACAGGAAGTAACAAAACACCAACACAATGACTCTAACAAACAAACAAACCGAAATAAGTGAAACAAAGGATTAAGTCATCGGGAATAACCAATCAAACTAAGACTTAAGAATTCAAAAATACACAAGCTGAAAAAAGTCCAAAGCCCAAGACCACGAAACAATATTTGCCAAGTTTTAAATGAAATGAAAATAACATAAACAAGAAACAGCAATGCAAAGAACAGAAGTGCATCTAAACAAAACAGACAAATAATAACATTTAAATTCTGGTTTAAGTCATGTAATCTGGTTAATCTGACTGTTTTTAGGCTGAACATGACCCCACCTTGAGAATAAAGGCAATTTAAATCTATCTTGACTCTAAATGCCACTTCAAATAAATCATAATTTGATAGGTGCTGGAGGCAGAGGTCCAGGCCCAGGAGTCTTTGTATAAAGGTGTCCTGGGTCGAGGTCAGGATCTGCTCTCCAAACAGAGTCAGGAGAATCAGCAAGCTGTTCAGAAGTGGATCAGGACTCTCAAGAAGCAGTGGAGCCACCTGACTGACGAGGTGACGGGACACCGCGACAGACTGCAGGCTGCCGCTACCATAAAGCAGGTGAATAATAGTGGCGAGCCGGCTCCTTATCGCAAGCCGTGGGTTTTTTTCCCCTTTCTCTCACCCTCTCTCTCGCACTTTTTCCCGCTTCACTCCGTACACGAGCCTTGTGCTTTGCGCTGGGCAGAGGGGGGAGGGGCGGTAGTTACACTCGCAGTAGCACAGGAACAGAGCGGGAGGGAGAGAGAGAGAAAGAGAGCCAGGGACAACAACGTCACATTAGAAAGGTATAGTAATCATCCACAACTATTTTCAGTTGCGGATGATAAAGGATTCAGAAAGTTTATTCATGCAGGCCCATATGACAGAGAATGTGCATCTTCTTTTTGTTTTCATATTTTTTCTTATTTATATTTAATTGTGTTGTGGTTTGCAGTGTTTTGTGTTGTTTCACTTTAAATTTGTTTAAAAGGAAAAAGCTGAAAATTTAAATAGTTAAAGTTGAAATGTGAATAGTTGTTTTTGTTTTATATGATTTATTTATTACATTTTATGTGGAGTGAATAAATAAAAGTATATTTAGGTAGCTCTGTTTTGAAGTTCAGTTAACGCTAGAAATGTGTTTTGGAGTTTGTACGTGCTTTTTCTCTAGGGGCCACTGTATATATTTATATTTATATATAAATAAAACCACTTTTTTTTTACATTAGTAATTCCTTTTGTGCATAATTTTATATTATTGTTAATAATAAATTAATTAAATCAACAAAACAACCTGAAGAGCCGGTTCGGAGCCGAAAGAGCCGGTTCTCTAAAAAGAGCCGGAAATCCCAACACTAGTGAATAATGTGTCATTAAAGGCAGAGAAGAAGAAGAGAAGATTGAAAAAAAGCTGTTTTTGTTTAGTGTAGCTTCTTTTTGTCTGTAAACTCCTATCTCTGCTCTCAACAAACACATTTTTGAGGTATTACTGTTTTTTTACAGTTAGTCTAATTATTTTGCAGTCAGATTTTTACCTGTGTGCTGCTGTTATTGTGTAGGTTCTAACCATCCTGTCACGTATGTCATGTTTTATTTTCTTGTGTGGTCTTTTGGAACCTGCTCTTGATCTCTATAGACATGCTCTAAGACAGTAACCTTTATTTCTCTGACCAGTATTTTGCAGATGTGGAGGAGGCTAACTCCTGGCTAGGTGACAGGAAGCCACTGCTGATAAGCGAGGATCATGGGAAGGACGATTCCAGCACAGCATTGCTTCTTCAGCGCCACCTTCGTTTGGAGAAGGAGATGGCAGCGTATGCCTCAGAGATAAAGAGACTGTCAGAACAGTCAAAAACTGCAGCACAGCTGACGGCGCTGACTGCACAGCAGGTCATTCTGCATGCTTTATTCAGATATTGTTTCTGTCAGATAGATTTTCCTAACATTTCTTATGTGTAGTTATTAATGAGTCCTTACTAAAATAATATAACATAGTTGAAAGATGTTTCTCCTATGTGTTCCTTACTTTTTTAATCTTCATTTATTGGCTGTTATAAACTGTGATATCAATAAACTGACAAATAGCTAATATTGGCTCTACAACACTGACTGTGATAGTAGATGCAAAGCTATAGGCAATATTTCCTCATCCCTTGTAGGCAGAGCCTCAGCAAGGCAAGATGATCCAATATAGCGATTCCTCTGGAGAAGAGGAGAAGGAGTGGCAAGGAGCACGAACCTCACTATCCAGTACCAGAGGTGGGAAGGGCCCTGTAAGCATCCCCCCTCAGAAAGAGGAAATCAAGGCCAAAGTCCGCTTCAGATACAGCAGAGGTACTGGAGTACTTAGTGTCACTGTTGTGTTGCATAGCATGATAAGGAGTGACTGCTACTCATACATGAAAACACAAGCCTATATTCTGCACTAAATAATCTGCCAGCACTACACTGTGTTATTTCATTTCTCATTTTGATACAGAATGCCCATTTTTCTCTTAAAACAGAAATCTTACTCAGGTCAGACCAAGTCACATAAAAAATATTCATTAAATATTTAGGCAAATTTATAGAGATGCTCTTGTTTACAGAGAGGACCAGATAACAGGCCAATTTAAAAGGAAAAATATCATGCATTATGTCCTTCTCTATTAACCATGTCTGAAAGTGGCTTTACTCCAATTCGCTATTTTCTGTAACACAGGCCAGGTTAACACAGGTTTACTCTGTGGTTTACTATGAAGAGCAGTAATCTGTGCTAAAAAAAATGATGACAGAAAATAAGGAAAAGCAGATTATGTAAATTGTAACTGTTTTCATTTTTGCATTTCTAAAATGTAGCCAAGTGTGTTGTGATGAACAGACATGGGCTATATCTGAAATCACACAACAGAAAAACACATAGTAGATACTTTATTGAAATGTAAAGTATAAACTAACCTGATTTCAGGTCAGTTTCCGTGGGACCGCAATGAGATTGTGACCATCGTCAGCAGTGAGCCGGATGGAGACAGAGTTGTGGCCAGAGACAGTGGAGGAAACCAGCAGTCCATTCCCAAAACCTACCTGAATATGCTGCCATCCAGTGTATGATCAATACTGAACCAGTTCTTTGGTCAGATTATGAAAATATCACATCTCGTTAGTGGACATGCTTTGTTAGTGGGCAGTGTGAAAATAAATTATTATGTATTTTTTTAAAGTGTCAATAACTTTATCACACCCTCTTCAGGTTCCTCCACCCACTCCACCTGCCTCAGCCAATGATATGCCAGAAAGCTCAAGCAAGAAACTGAGTCGTCCAAGGCGAAAACGCTCTATGCGTCGCGGCACAGCTGAGATCCAAACCACATTACTGCCAGACCCCGAGTACCAGAGAGATACTGTGGAGAGCACACAGGGCAGGTTGGACCAAGAGTACAATTTCTTGTACAACCTGGTGAAGGTGAGAGAAAGGAGCAGTATACAGAATATAAACTGTTTACTTAGTTATGTGGGAGGTTGTATTAAGATGACAGATTATTATACAGAAAAGGACATTCAGAGTAGCTGTATTCTAAAATCAGATTTATATTTATATTGGTTTTCAGACAAAGACAAAGAGCCTGGAGGAGATACTGCGTCTTCATCGATTTTACAACAGCTGCCATGAGTTTGAGTCATGGATGGAGGATAAGGAGAACATCCTCAACACCTTCAGCACTGATGGTGACAATCTAGCAGTGGTTCAGGCCAAATATGAGGTGAAGACTTCTCCAGAAAAATATTTCCAAACATATCGTACAAGACTTATCCTACAAACTGAAAACAGGGGATCAACTCATCTGGGTGAAACAAATGTCCCAATACCTCATGATTTTTCTAATTTGTTTAATCCTTAAATGCATCTCTTAAAAAATATTAAGACTACGTCACAGCCCATCATTTTGTTCAGTTAAGATCTCAGCATAAACTGTAACAGCAGTCAGGTGTTTCCTTTTGCTGATGGTGGGAAATTTAGCCTTGTGGGTTTACTTATAAATGAGTAAATAATAGCACATGGTGTTGTCGAAGCTGGCTAGATGGATTCTGATACCAACAGATTTGTAGATGAAGATCAACCTTAAGTTAAGCTCATAAATCATATTATTTATTGGGAAGGAGAAACTTTTAACCTCTAAAGCCAGAAAATCACAGGGTAAATACTGGCTTCCAATTGTCACTTCTGTAGGTTAATCAGAAATGAAAAAATGTGGCTTTAGGTAGAATACATCTGATAAGGCAGCAGTTCATATTAAGTGCCACTGAGTTTTCACTGATTTTCTTCTGTAGCATCAATCTTTCGTTTCAGTGATTTTCACCCAAACAACAACTTTTTTTTGTTGCTTTTTTAAATGATTAATTTGAGATTTTTTCTGACTTTTGGACATATTTAAGAGGCCTGATTTTTTTTATTTTCACTTCTTCAGAATAAACTCAGACAAACTCAGATTCATAAAATATCTGAATACTTTGACTCACCCTTGACTTTCTGTTTTAGAACTTTCTGACTGAGTTAGCGAGCGGACGAGGTCAGCTGGACGATATCATCAAAATGGCAGACGAGCTGGTGAAGAGCCAGCACAGTAAACAGAAAGAAATCCAATCCAGAAAGAGGAGTGTTTCCAAAAGGTGCAAAAAAAGTCCAAATCACTCAAATCAGCACAAGGACCCAGATACACAAACTAGATCCTGTGAAAAAGTGATGTCTCATTGTTACTGTTATTAAAATGACAACAGTGAAGGACCCAGTAACAACGGCTTGCTATTATAGCAACATGCTATAATAAAGTGCCTGGGCTGTAGGTTGAGTACAGGACAGCATTTTGGACAGTTTTGGGGCGCCAGAAGCTCCTGATGACTGTGTGACAACTGTGTGATAGTTCTGGGTTCTTGGTGTGTTGCAGGTGGGATCGGATTCAGCAGCTGAAGGATGACAAAGGAAAGGAGCTGCTGAGTACGGCAGATGTGCAGTCCTTCCTGCATAGCTGCGAGGAGGCTAAAGCTCAGCTGCAGGGTGAGCTGTCCCAGCTTGACGAAGTGGACGTGGGCTGCACCCCCTTCACTCTGCTTGCTGAGGAGAAGAACCAGATTCGGGCCCTTAGAGACATCAAGATGCTTGAGGGGAAGATTGCTTACCTGAAGAGCGTTGCAAAGATGTATGGTCTGATATAGTCTGTGGGATTTTGAGGTGTTCTGCAGTTGTCTCAGTAGTACTTAATTTAATCAAAAACACTTTAAAAGTAATTGATGGTTACAAATATGTTAAGCAACCAACCAATCAATCAATCAAACAATCAATAATAATAATTTTAGAAATGTGTGTTGTAATTTGATAGAAATAAGTCATTGTTGTTTTGTATTTGATGTTCATAATGATTCATCAGTGATGTGATATATGTATATAAAGGAAATTAAAAGAGCCATAGACGTGACACTGAAGGTAGCTGCAGTTTTCCTGAGAATAGTTTTGTGAATTACTTTCACATGAATGGGCTCATGGATTGGCCTACACTGGTCTGTACCTTGGTACATGGGCTTTGATGTGTTCATGTGTTCACCGCTCTCCAAATATCTATTACAGATGATAATGGTATCTTAATTTACATTACGAATAACACAGAGCTGCATTAGTCTGAAAGGTTTCAAAGTTAAAACACTTTACATGAACTTCTAGCTAAAAGTGTTTTTTCTAAAGAAACTTCACGGTGGAGTACATCTCCATTCATCTCCACTCAATTTGCTCACATCCTGTGTTACAGGAAGCAGGACTGCAGTCCGGCAGAGAGTGCGGCCATTATGGAGGAGGTTCGAGGTTTGGAGGCTCTGCTGGATCAGGTGACATTTTCCTTCTTTGTTTTAGACTGACTGGAGTGTAGTAGCCAAGAGTGAAGGTGTTCAAACTTCAGTCTGTGTTCCTACAGAACATCTCTTTTGTGCTTGCAACATTTCGTGTTGATTTGCATTGACACTGACATACTCGACATCATTATTTTATTAATAAAAGTGAAGATCTCTTATTTTTTGTATGTACAAAGCAGGTGGTATAAGACTGAAAAGGTACAGCGTTTGGGTCATTATAATTAGGTTTGATATTCTGATGAACACAGACTCAGAGGCTGTTACTGTTTTATTATTGTTATATTATTATTAAATGTTTTGAGTAAAAAAATCTAAAATAAAACTACAAACTAAAAAAAAAGACATTTTTGTACAGGTGAAATGTCAAGCATCAGACAGACAGCACCAACTGGAGGAGGCCCGCAGGCTGCAAAGTTTCCAGCAGGAGGCCAAGGAGCTAGAGCGCTGGGGGGGTTCAGTTCAGGAACGGCTCCTGCAGGAGGAGACAGCGAGCGATGTGGCCTCGGCTGTCACGCTGCTGGAGCAACACCAGGAGCTGCAACTAGAAATGGAGACACAGAGGAGCAGGTAAATAGCAGAAACTGTGCACAGCATTCAGTGCTTAGTGTGTTGTTGTTCCATTCATTGAATTGCATTCATTTAATTCTATTTAATTCGAAATAAATTAAATCTGCAGCATCAGTAAATTTAAATGCAAAGTGTTTTAGCAGTGGTTAATAGGAATTTAAAAAAATTATGATGAAAATTATTATGATTAAAAATTATGCTAAAGAATGTTCAAATCATTAATCCTGTGCACGTATTTTTTTTAACTACCATAACGCTTGTCCATAATGAAAGCCATTTCTATCCCCTTCTGACAAAGGGATTGAGAAGATTGGCTCATGGACATCATCATTTAAGTGGACTGCGTCTCTCCCACTGTGTGTGTTTTTGCCAGGCTGAAGGAGATGGAGAACTTAGGGAAATCTCTGCTGCAGGGATCATCCAATGGGAAAATAGGCGGTGTTGACATCCAACAAATCCTTGATAATCTCAGTGCTGAAAGGAGTAGGCTGGAGACGCTGTGGGCTAGTAGAAAGAAGCATTTGGAGCAGGGTGTGGAGCTCCAGAGGCTGAACCAAGAGGGAGACCGGATTGAAGCAGCATTGTCTGGACATGAAGCCCGACTAAAAGTCCAAGATCTTGGGGTGAGGGTGCTCATTTCTCACCTTTTTACATGGTCCAGCTCCTTGAAATGTTACCCTTAAATTTGAATCCTAAATAAGTATTTATAGAAATCTGTGAAATTGCTATAAGTAAAGATTATAAATAGGATGTTCTATCATAAAAATGTCAAAATAATGATTACATTTATTGATGCAGGACTCGGTAGACAGTGTGCACAGTCTACTGGGGCGACAAGATGAACTTGAAAGTCTTCTTATGGCTTTGGATCAAAGAGTGGATAAATTCGCTGAGCGCAGCAAGGAGCTTATCGACCAGCAGCACTTTGCTTCAATACAGTAAGAAAACACAGCAGAAATTGTTCCATAAAGTGGGCTGTCAACTCCATAATTTAATTCTTATGCTGTACTGGAGTAACTTTGCATATTTTGCTTTTAAAAATAATCCTTCTTTGTCTAATCTTAAACCTATTTATCATATACTGAGCCATGGCATAGTCCCGACATTCATCCATGTAAACAAGCTGATTTAGTTCCCTTTATGCCAACTTTCTTCTCATGGACTGTTCCCAGCATACAGAAGGTTTTAACAGGGTGGGTGGGACTAAAGAAATAAGAGTAGAAGAAGTTAGGGATAAATAGAATTGGTTCTATGAATTGGGTACTATCACTCTGTTTGTAAATCGTTCTACAAGTAGAACACACATCACTGCAAAATTAGCATAATGCAAATCTAAGCTCATCTGCTTGCTACTTCAACCTAACAGGAAAGCTTTGATGCAGTATGCACACAGTTTGCAGAGCACCAAGGCTGTTTCTTTTCCATACGACATGAAACCGTGCCATCTAGCTGTCAAATAAATTACAACACCACATGTATACCATCTCTGCTACTTTGATTAAATGGCTTGTGAGGTGTCATGCCAATCATCTTCTCAGGCAGATGGCGGGGAACTGTTTATATTATTAGTTAAATTGTCCCTCTAACAACCAATATGTTCAAGTCAATAACCTTAAAATAAACTGCGTCACCAATCTTTAAAACCTCAATGTTTTTCTTACAGCATTAAGGAACGGAGCAGGAGCATCCAAAAAGCCAACAGGAGGCTGAAAGAGAGCTGCAGGAAGAGGAGGAACCTACTGCTGGACTCCAAGAAATACCAAGTACTATTGTCAAAATGCTAAAAACAAGAAAACATACTTTACTTTATGTTGTTTATTGTGTCGAGTACCTGCACTGATCATAATATCTACAGGAGAGCGCTCAGATGAATGTTATAAGTTCTTTAATAATAATTATAAGGGTGAATTTGCCTGGTGTTTCGTGTGGCAGGAGTTCCAAAGAGATGCGGATGAGCTGCTGTTGTGGATGGAGGAGAAGTTTAAGGTGGCAGAAGACGAGTCCTACCGAGACCCCACAAACATCCTCTGGAAGCTGAAGAAACATGAAGCGGCTGAGAAGGAGATGCAGGCCAACCAAGTCTGGTTGGATAGACTTGTTCAGGTAAAACACCTCTAACTTTTCACCCAGCATGATGACTTCTGTAGAGGAAACAACAAGTGTTTGACAGTGACTCTGGCAACACATGCACAGTTGCATATATTGAAAAGACGACTTGCACTTTGGTGAGATGTCACTTTCAGTACATATGTGTGTGTTTGTGATAAGCTGGGAGAGGAGATGATTGCTGAAGAGCACTACAACAGTCAGAGCATCAGCAGGAAGTCTTCTCAGCTCACGAGTCGGTGGAAAAGACTACAAGACAAGATGGCTGACAGGGGGGACAGGCTGAGACAGGCGGGGCAGCAGGAGCAGCTGATGGAGCTTTTGCAGGTAAACTACTGATGGAGAAACTGGATAAGACGTTTGTGTGGTCCAGTTCAGTGATGTTGGTGCCTTTTATGGCGTTTTGAGGAAATTACCAGACAAATAATGCTGTCTGTGTAGCCCATCCAAGAAGTTTGTACTTCAGTCTTGATTTGTGAGATTGTAGCATTTATTAATGCTAGGTAATCAGTTAATTAGCACTAATATATGTATGAATGCACTTTGCCAACCTAGCCTACCTGCATTAATTGATAACTTTACACCCCAGCCTCTTGTATGCCTCAAATATGCTCACCACTGGCTCCCAAAAAAGCAAGAAGAACACAGCTTAACTTTGAGACTTCACAAGCCTTTAGGTGACACTATAACTGACCCCTGTCTTTTATATACAGTTCATAGTTTCTGGCCAAATTTAAATTTACACTAATTTTAGAGGTCAACTGGAGTAAAAAATTAAAGACCATCCTTCCCAGGAGAAGTAATTGCTGTCCAAACAGAGCTTCATTCTCAGAAAAATCTTGTACTTTTCCTCCACAGGATGCCAAGCTGAAGATTGAGGCCATCCAGTGGATGCTAAACAATGCTGCCAAAGGTCACGACCTGCGCTCCAGTCGACAGTTGCTGAAGGTGAGGACAGGCCTGCATTGATTTAATGACGCTGGGTTTTACAGTTAGACATCAGTGAGTACTTTGTGTGTGTGTGCTCATGCAGGAGCATCAGCAGCTGGAGCAGGAGGCCAAGGAACTGGCAGAGAAGATCAACTCTATTGTGAGCAGGGCCAAACACCTCGCTTCCAACCACTTTGACTCTCAAAGGATCCTCCAGGAGACAGACGCCTATCTCACTTTGTAAGTTACTTTGAATCTTCAAACAAATAGATATTTGCATTTATTGCATTTAGAGTAACTTCAGTGCATATAAAACCAAGTGCATGGTGAAGAAAAGAAAGGAGTACAAACAAGATCAGGTCAGGGTGTCTCAGCTAAGAAAACGATCTGTTGAAGTAAAATGACAAAAGGCAAAATAACAACAAAAATAAAAGTGGATGACAAGGACGCTCACACAGAGACAAAATCTGAAAGACAGATACATAGAATACAATTTCCTATGTCACTTCAGGTTTTATCTGTCATTGTCTCCTTTGGGGTATTTTATTCTGTGTGTAATTAAAAAGTAATAACATAAATATAGTCCAGTGCTCACTTTAGGTTATCATCATCTTGACTTTATAACCTCTGTGTGGCAGATTCAAGTCCCTGCAGAAACCTCTGGACGAGCGTCGAGCACAACTGGAGGCATCTGTGTCGTTGTTTGGATTTTATCATGATGTGGATCTTGAGCTCAACTGGATCTCTGAGCATGTTCCTGCCTCTGGATCTACAGGATATGACAAATCTCTGGCTGGGGCCCTCAGCCTCATGCAGAAACACAAGGCACGAGCTGGGTTGCAGTTCTTTATCTATAAAACCTCCCCTTTTCCTTCATGTGTTAACTGAGTTGAGAGCTCAGTTGGAATTACAATGGACTCAAGTGATTTGACACATTCACAGGGCTGTGTTTTACTTAACATTTGCTCATGTACTCGTGTGTTAACCCAGGAGCTGCAGGCCGAAGTGAATGCACATAGAAAACACCTGAACCACATTCTGAAGAAAGGGCGCAGCCTAGCCAAATCCAACAAGTCAGAAAGAGAGGCGGTGCTGCAGAGGTGTGGTTGTTTTTTTTTGTCATCAAAAAAAAGTTTCATGTGCATTGGTGCATTGTAGTGAATCTATCTTACGCTGACATTGCTTATAAAATGCATTAAAACTAGAAACCATCACAAAATAAGCATTTAATTAGACAAGGAAAATGGTATGTTAAAGAATAAGTTATAATATAATAAAATTGATAAAACATTATCAAACACATTACCTTAGTCCACCAAATAATGAGAACAAAATAGACACCATTGAATGATCTTGTCCAAATAGCTTGGTAATCACTCCTGTCTTTGAGGCCTAACACTGATGCAAAGATGGGATTGTTTTCAAAACCCAGCACACTGATCTGAAGGAATAAATTTAAATTTAATGACATTAAAACGACCAATTCCATGAGAGAAACTGGTCCTTTCTCTAAATGTAGGATTTTGGATTTTTAGACTGCAAAGATGCCATTGGCTCCAATGTATGCAAATGTTTCATAATTTTTGGGAGGGGTTATGTTATATAGCTGGGCACTTGACACAACTTTGAGAAGGTATTTGTCTGTACAGTTCAAGTGATCTGTAATAAGTACGGTTTCAGTTTGGACCAAATGTGTTCTGGCTTTGTGGAGCAGTGTAAATTTCTGCTGTTTTGCAGGTGCGACCACCTCAATACAGAGTGGGAGGAGCTTGAGGATGCCTGCAAAAAGAGAGCAGCTCACCTCAGCAAGGCTATTACCAGAGAACAGGTGAGATGGACAAGGATATTATATATTGGAGGGAAGTGAAAGTCTGATACTGACACTCCATCATCAAAATACTTTTAAGTAAGACACTTAGTTCTGCAGCTGTCTAACTGGTCATTTAGAGTTAAATTTTGAAGTATTTTATGCTAAACCCAACCAAAACAAAACATAAACTGCTACATTTTCTGTGTGTGCCTCATCTCTAGCTGCTGTTGGACTGCTCAGAGCTGGAGTCCAGACTCGCAGAGATGCTCAGTCTGGTGAACATCGACGACTATGGCAAAAACCAGCTGGCCACACAAAGCCTCATTACTAAACACCAGGTATATCACACACTCTCACTGTGTACACTTTGCTTAGTCGGAAAAGGACCTCATATGATTCCCCTATCGATTCCTGACGAAGAAATCAAAGAACAGCGTGCAGATTGTACAACAACAGAATCAGTAAACAGTGTCCTTGTGTTCGTGCAGGTGCTGGAAGGACAACTGGAGGTGTTGGAAGCTGAAGTAGAGGCATTAGGAGACCAGGTAGAGCAGGCCATTCAGAACTGGAGCCTGGAGGAGCTCAGCAGACCCTACAGTCGAATCAGCAGCCTGAACCAGCAGCTGCAGCACCAGGCTGGACTCAGGTGAGCACACACTCATATTGTTGGATTACTTTCTCTGCTTTTCTCTCACAGATTGTTTTTTGAGTCTCTCTCTTTCGTGATATTTTTCCTAATCGTTGTTTGTTTATCTATTTACTGTGTTTTTTTCTTCTTTTTTTTTCCTTTTTTTGTTTGGAAAAAGTGCAATATTTACATAAGGCAGTTGTTAATTACAAAAAATGTAGAAAGAACATACGTATGTGACAGAGAGAAAGACTTATACAGTAAAGTGCTGATCTTTAATATCTTGACCTGCTTCTAGGTGATTTATATCATTTTTCTCCAAACAAAATGATATTAGTTCAGATGATCTGTCTCTGACTTAGCGGTTTTATTGTTGGCTTTTTTATTGTGTCTGTGTACTTGTGTGACTGACCACCCTAATGTCTCCTGTTAGGGGTCAGAAGCTGAAGGAGGTCCTTCAGCTCCATGAATTCAGGCGAGAGTCTTCAGAGCTGGAGGACTGGATGAACCAGCAGAGACAAACAGCTGAGTCTCAGGACCTGGGCAATGATTATCAGCATGTTCAGGTTACATTTCATTGCACAATGATTGTAAATATTAATTCTAGTGTGTTTTTGGAGGCTGAAGGTAGCTGTAGAGTTGTGTGTCTGTGGATTATGCTTGCAGTTGGTTCGAGGGAAGTTTGAAGGCTTCCTGAAGAAGCTGGAGGTTGGCGAGGAGAGACTACAGAACTGCAGAAACCTGGCTGTTCAGCTGATCCACAACAAACACCCACAGAGCTCTGCAATCAAAGACACTCTGCAGCAGCTTAGGTAATCACACAGCCACAGTAGTGAGTCAGTTATTTTATCTGTGAGGCATCCTATTCCTTTTCTTGTTTGTCTTAAATGCTGAAATTGTTGGTTTTGCGTTTCAGTAAGCAGTTTTTATCTGTGTCCGTCCATCCATTCATCTTCTTCCGCTTATCTGGGGTTGTCCCCAGTATCTCTCTGAATGCTGTTGAAGCTCTGCCGGAGGTGTGAGTTGAAGATCTCGTGGACTGGGGCCTAAGGCGTTCTCAGCAGACCCTCACTATATATTTAGGTGCGCCAGGTCTGTCCATAATCCTCCCCCGCCACCTGATCCAACTCACCACCAGTTGGTGGTCAGTTGACAGCTCAGCCCCTCTCTTGTGTCCAGAAAATATGACTGCAGGTCTGATGATACGTTTACAAAATCAATCACTGACCTTGGCCAGGGCCCAAGCTGTGTGTTGGGATGAGCCCGACTATATCTAGCTGGTATCTCACACATAACTCAGGCTCCTTCCCCACCAGCGAGGTGACATGCCATGTCCCAATCGCTAGTCTCGGTAGACTGGGATCGGTCCACCAGGGCCTCTGCTCCTGGCCGCCACCCAACACACATTTGCACCCGACCCTACGGTGCCTCTGGCGGGTGGTGGGCCCATATCCCTTTTTCCTGGCCAGGCCAGGGCTAAGACACTTGCCCTCGGGCACCCTGCCCTTGTCTGGTTCTAAGGCGGGGCCCTGGTAACCCTATCCCGGGAAGGGTGAACTGTTCCCTCGATCTTCCACTCATAGGGGTCCTTTGAATCGCTCTTTGTCCACCTTATGTTAGTTTTGATATTTATGTTTCTGCAGTGCATCCTGGGAAGATTTGAAAAGCTTGGCCAAGGAGCGTCAGGATCAGCTACAGAAAGCTGAGGAATGTCACCGCTTTTACCAAGACCTGAGTGATGCGCTAACTCTCATCCAGGTAGCTATGTTCATGTAGAAACTGCTGTCTGACTCCTAGACATGTCAGCTGGGTTTAGATCTAATTACTTTGAAGACATCAGATCCCATGAATGGATTATGGCATTGAAATATGGAAATATAAAATGGAAGATGGAAGACAGCACACCCATCAGAAGCACGCTCATTCAGTTCAGTTCAGTTCAGAAGAATGAAGAACTGTTAATAAGAGGAAGGGGACTGGCTGTCCTCCCCTAAATTATTATAGAAAATAAGACATTCTGATTTGGTTTTAGGATTATCTGTGAAAGATGGGAGATAAAGTGTACATCTATAGATGGAACCAAAGAAGGAAAACACTGCAGTGCTAAACTTTCAGATATCATTCAGATCACACAAATATAAAGCGTTTAGCTTGTTTGGCACGAACCTAACCAGCCCCGCCTCAGTAAACCACAATGAGAACAGGCCAAGAAACATGGAGGTGGGAGGGAGCTGACAGCTGGAGCTGTAAAAGTTTGAAAGGTGCAAAAGAGATTGCATTTATAGAAACGCTATGGTGTACAAAAACTAAACCCCATCCAGCAACATAGACACAGCTGTAAAGAATTTCACTTCATCTATTTGTCATTGTATCTGAAGTACAAAGAACAGAAGGAAGATTAAAAGTCCAGATCATAGACTATACATGAAATGTGAGCATCAAGTAAGTCTGGTTATCAATCTACATCAATAAATGGTATGGTTGCAACACAAGGATAGACATACAGTGTCTGTTGATTATTAGTAGCTAACAGACTAAAAACCACTCGACACAGCTGAATCCTATTTCACAGTTACACTACACATCTGTCATTTTCTACTTTATGGGATAATGTTTTTTTTATCGATTATGTTATTGATGGTCCCCTGTGCAACACTTAAAACTTCTGTTCCTGTCTCTCTCTGTAGGAGCGACACAAAAGCATCCCTGACGATGTGGCAAAGGATTTGCATGGAGTGACGTCACAGCTGAGGAAACATGAGGCCCTGCTCCTTGAGCTTGCCACCACAGAGGAACAGGTGATAAAGTGCTAAATTTGTTGACCAAGGACATCATATAGTTAAGAAAAGATGTTTAACATCTGATTCAGCTTAAATGAAAAGATCACCATGGAAACAGTCTCTTATGGGTTGTTAACAGGCTAGGGAGCATTTCTAAAGTGGTTTACAGTCAGTCTAACCTACAGAATGTATTTTTCTGCCCAGTGATACATAAAATCACTCTGAAGGGCGGCATTTCTGACATCATTACTATAGAAATGTAGCAGAAGGAAAATCTGTTCAATACTCACTGATGATGAGCTCAATAAGACAGAGTGGAAGATGCTGTCTGACAAAATGACAAAGTGCCATTGGCTGGAATGAGACATCTTAATGTATCTTATCTCTTTCATTTCTATAGTTTCAAGAGCAGCTGGACTCTGTTGACTCTGTCCTGGAGCTTTGCACGCCCGAACTGAGTGTTCGCCTACAGAAAGTGCAGGACGAGGTGGTGGAACGGTGGGAGGAGCTGCGACTTCTTGCTGAGAAGAGAGAAGAGGAGCTCAAGCGGGCTTCCCAGCGATATCAATTCCTTAGCATGGTGAGGACAGATAGATACAGGATGCAGGTCTGAAAGTCTAAAGTAGTACTTCCTTGAGTTGTTCAGTAGATGTTTTGCATATTTTTGTGGAGGTTTTTCAAGTGTATTTAGGTATAAGGGGAATTTTATCCATTTGGATTTTGTCCCCAACAATGAGCTTACTTCTGTCATCTTCC
The DNA here is from genome assembly GCF_965226115.1 of Aulonocara stuartgranti. NCBI lineage: Eukaryota > Metazoa > Chordata > Actinopteri > Cichliformes > Cichlidae > Aulonocara > Aulonocara stuartgranti. The sequence goes on along the minus strand of NC_138955.1, from coordinate 27,446,949 downwards.
CCACTCTTCTTCTTCAGGTGCAAGACTACTTCCTGTGGTGCAGCCAGCTGATCAGTGCAATGGCAGTTGAGGAAAGCATCAGTGATGTGGCTACCGCTGACCTCCAGCTGGCTCAACATCAGCAGTTATGGGCTGAGATGGAGGCAAGACAGGAGACCTACCAGCAAGCTCTGGACATGGGAGAAGAGCTGCAGACACAGGACAAAAGCAACCAGAAGGAGGTAAGGAGGAGAAGTAAGATTTTGGAGACTCTGGGGATAGTTATATGGCACTTTTCTCATTTTATGGAATACAAACAGAAAATAAAAGAAAGAAAAGTCTGCAAGACCAGAAAGCAGATTAAAAAATACAGCTGCAAAATACAGAAAATCACAACTTCATTGTACCCTTCAAGCACTGTCCAAAACACATTGTGTGCATGAAAGGATTTAGGATGCTGAAGCAAACTCATCTCTGGAGATCAGCTTGGCTTTAATCATTAAGCTCATCTGTTGTGGCCTAGAGTCATATTCTGATTGATTTCAGAAATAATCATAAAGTTACGGTTACCATTTACCTATTAATGAAGTCCATGTTTGATAAGTATAGAAAGAGCTTGTTATCCCAGGGTGAGGAGGGGGTTCGGGTCCTGGGATAACAAGGGATAACAGCTCTTTAAAAAAGAGCTTAACCTTAAGATGAGATGAATCTGAATTTTTTTTCCCCACTGTTGTAAGGTAGACATTGACACAGTCTAGTCAGAGAAATTAGACTTTTTGTTGGGTGATGATTCTCTTAGGTGTTGGAGAAGATGGACGCTCTCCAGTCAGAGAGAGAAAAACTGGAGGAGAACTGGAAGAAGAAACAGAGCTGGTTAGAAACTGTTCACCTGGAGCAGATCTTCTACAGAGACGTCAACAGCATGGAGAAGATGTCCAACTCACAGGAGGTACACCTGCTGTATTTGTTCAAGAAAAAAACCCTGCAAAATAATGATACCATTGATGGTGAAAACTTCTGTCATGTCTCCACAGATCCTGCTGAAGAACAGCACTCTGGGAAATACTGTGGATGAGACAGAAGGTTTGATCAAACGCCATGAAGCTTTTGAGAAGCTGCTCAGCTCGCAGGAGGACAAGGTCTGTACTCCTTCTGAGGGTTGGTCCTTTCCCCTACAGTTAAAACAAAATGCACAGCTTCTTTAAAGTCAATTGGAAAAACTAAACCATTTAGTGACATGCTGAGGTAGAGTGAATGATAATACTCTACATTTTATAGTAATTACCACTTTCTACCTTGGTTGAGCCCCTGCTCATTTAAATCTACACTTCCCTCTCTCTGTTCCAGCTGTCATCTCTGAAGGAGTTGGCTGAACGTCTGAGGAAACAGCTGAGCAAAAAGAAGAGCGGACAAGTCAAAACCAGACTTAAAGCTCTCCTCCAGAGACGAGAGAAAATTAAAGAGCTTTCTGCCAAACGTGGGGAAGAGCTGGAGCTTTCCAGGCGTCTGTGCATTTTCAACCGAGATGTCGCAGAGGTAACTTGCTAACCAGTCAGAACACTGGGCAATGTTTGGTAGCTGGATCCCCAAATATCTTTAAGGTTTTTACAGTGTTAAAAAATAAGGTGTGATTGACGATAACTGACAAATGAAAAAACTCAGGTCTGATTTCCAGTTCAATTCTCTGTTTATAACACTGTTTAACCGTCCATCTACTTCTGTTTCTGTGCGTCAGGCAGAGGAGTGGGTGTCTGAGCGGATGCAGAAGATGGCAGAGGACAGTAAAGCTGACCTCAGCAACCTGCAAACCAAGATGAAACTCCTGCAGAAACATCAGGTGTTTGAGGCTGAAATCCTGTCTCACCATGAGATCATCAGTAATGTACTTTTGGTAAGAACAGCTCGAGGGCCAGCAGTAGGGCAAATTAATATGAAACCACAATAACAGAAAAGATTCAGCGGGAGTGAAAAGATCTGGGAGTGATCTACTAAAAACGTGCAAACATATGAGCAGATTTCATTTCAGTAATAACTAACATGAACAGACCTGCTGAAGGTGTAAGTAATCTGCCAAAAGAAAACAAAAAAACAACAACACAAGAGCTGGTCACGTTGCACAGTTCTGTGTGTGCACATTGCTGAATAAAGACACAATTAATATTGCCATGTAGCTAATAGTAAATCTGACTCCAAGTGGAAAAAAGTGGAAAACATGTATAGCAGTAATGCCACTTAACTTTAGGTTTAGGATTGTTTGACGTGATTGGACACAAAGAGGTGAGATGATAAGATGAAATGTTAATATGGATCTTTTTTTTAATTTACCTTTCAGAATTACCACTTACAGACATGATTTAGTGAACCTGTCAGTGTTGGTTAGATTGCGTCTTCAGCTTTGTGCCTTTGTGTCAAACATCTACATGCAGCCTGCTTTGTTCTTTGCTTCTAGGCTGGGGAAGAACTTGTATCTCTTCACCTGAGGTCCAAAGAGGTAAAGAAGAGTGCAGCCACACTCGAGCTTCACTGGGAAGAGCTGAAGAAGGCTGTGGCCATCCGTGGCAAAGCTCTGGAAGATAACAGAGCCTTCCTGGAGTACCTCCAGAAGGTGGAGGAGGTGGAGGCCTGGATCAGACAAAAGGTAGAGCACAGATAAATGGATGGAAGTGCATTGCTGTTAACATGGGGACATTTGTTACTTTACGTCTGTGACTCTGTGTTTCAGGAGGTTATGATTAATGTTGGAGATGTTGGAAAGGACTATGAACATGGAGTCCAGCTGCTGAAGAAGCTCAGTGAGTTCAGGGGAAGTGAAGATAAGGTAAGTAAACTTATGTTGTTCCAACGTGAGCTGCGAGAAACTACAGCTATGCTAGGCTGCAATGATAGTTACACAAGACACAGAGCTCAGTGTTTGATGACTCAACCTTTTGATGGCAATAGTGAAGTCGGACAGGGCCTCTATATACCACAAACAGGGAGAAGATGAAGAACACTGCTTTTAAATGCTTTGCTCTCTAGTGTTCTCCTCAAACAGGATACGAAGAGCTTAACATGACTAACATTACTGATATTATAGAAGGAATAGCTCAAACTGACCACAAGCCACACTGTTTTAATATGTCTGAAAAGTGACAGCCAAATCTGTAATCTGCAGGACGTGACAGTGGATGATGCTCATATCAAAGCCATCAACAAACTGGCAGCCAAACTAGAAAAAAGACAGAGTGCTGAGGAACTGGTGACTGTGACAAAGAGGAGGCAGCAGCTCAATGAAAGGTAACGTGTCTGAAGATCTTCCACTCGCTTCCACTCATGTGTTTTTTTCCCACTCATCCAGATCAGGGTCACAGTGGGGCTGGAGCTAATTCCAGCTGCTCCACAAGAGGAAGGGCATATCCTGGACAGGTCACAAGTCTGTCACAGTCACAGGCTAACACAAGTGCCTACATGGGTACCCATGCAATTATAGGGAGAACATTCACAGAAGGCCCCAGCTGACTGGTGGATTTCAACCCAGAACTTTCTTGCTGTGAGGCAACAGTGTTGACCAGCGCACAAACAAAATAATGCATCAAAGTGGTTCTTCTCCTCCAGGTGGAGCAAATTTCACGTTGATCTGAATAATTACAAGAACCAGCTCGAAGAAGCTCTGGTGGTCCACAGTCTCATCAGAGAACTGGAGGAGGTCAGAGACAGAGCTAATGAAAAGGTCAGGCAACTGTTTTTTTAACCTTGATGCTGCACTTCTAAAACACAAAATTATTACACTGTAAAAAATTGCACACTGTGAAAAATGTCAGCAAAAACAGAATGCAGTGATTTGAAAATCTCAAACTCATACAGTATTCACAAAGGAACATGAAAACAACATTCATCTAAAACTCCAGCAAATGGTCTCCTCAGCTGCCAGATGGACTGTAGTTAAAAGAAGTCAGGATGCTGCACAGTGGTAAACATTGCAATGTTCTAACTGTGTTGAAATGCTGGACCTGAGCTGATGTACTCACCTTTAATCCTGTCCGTCCTTCGTCACTCCCAGTCAGAATCTTAACATCTTTTCTATTTTTTATTGTGAATAAAATATGGGCTAATGAGATTTGCCAGTCATTGCATTCTGTTTTATTTACATTTGACCCAGCATTGCAACTTTTTTGGAACTTGGTTGGTATTTTGAAAAGGTTCCTCCTCGCTCTCTTTAGATGCTGCTGCTGCAGGATCAGGATTGTGGCTGCGATGTGGACAGTGTAGAAAACCTGATTAGACGCCACGAGGAAATAGAGAGAGAGGCTGGAGTTATCCAAGATAGAGCAAAGGTGAGGCACCCAAGGCTGCAACTGACACGTTCATTCTTGACTTTAGGAATTGTAACTGGAAAGCTTGCATGTAAGCTTGGTACCTGTTCACAAAGATGGTCACAAGTAGATGTTAAATAGATTAAAAACAAGACAAAAAAGCAAACCTTGACAGATGGAAACAAAAATCAGATGAATCTAATCTTGTCTAATCTTTCATCAAAAAACTAAATGCAGTTTTATAAGTCCAGCTCATTTGCCAAATTACCACCTCTATGACTAAAATGACTGACTTACTTCTGTCTCATCAGTCTCTGGAAGAAGGCTTGTTGGGTGATGTGAGTGCTCAGTCAGTGATGAGCGACAAGCTGAAGACCAAACAGAAAGAAGTCCAGAAGACTCTGAAAACTTTGGACAAGGAACTCAAACACAGGTAACTTTAATCTACTATTAGAAGCAACAGTGATTTCAATTATTTTAATTGCTGAAAGTTTTCAAAGGTCAGAGCATCTAGTAATTAACAGTGAAATAACTATGTAGGCACCAATGAAGTTTGCCAATGTTTTCTTTGCCATCTCTATACCTTGTCTAAAATCAAGCAGTCTGGCAAATTCCTTGAATTCCTCGCAGGATTGTCACTCACCACTTTATCTAGGCTACCGAGCAGCTTTTGAATTATCTGTGTGATTGTTGTTGATGGAAAGTGTGGTATTTCCAAAACCACGGAGTAGCAATCTGTGATTATCAGGTTGTGTTGGTGCTTACCCTCACATTGATCCATAGCAACTTTTTCCAGGGTTGTTCTGGGAGCAGCTTGGATATTGAGTTTAGTTTAGTTAGTTTAGATATGAGAGGTTCTTTTGGTTGACTTTTCAATTCATAGCACACAGGTAGAGCACCGTCTTTACCTGTGCTCGTCTTTCGGTGCAGCTCTGTGTAGGCAGCTGTTGTTTTATCGTTTCATCCATTTTGCTGGTGGGTGCAGGAATCCCGTCCAACACTAGCCACACAGCATGCCACATCGCACTGAGTGTTAGCCAGAGGGCTAGGTGACAGGTTGTGATAAGCGTTTTCACTTTAGCATACTCCTATACTGGATTCTCATGTCTAAAATCATGGGAACATGTTGGGACTGTAGTTGCACACTGTTCCAGGTGTGGTATGTAATGAGAGGTACTGGACTAGCTGAAGCTCGGTCTGTCTAAACTAGCTAGGCCATCGAGGTATCCCTCAAACTTTCTACAAGCCCACACACCTGCTAAAGGCTTTTTTTCCCTCTCACTAAGCATGCAACATGTTAACCACTGGACTTTTAGAGGCCCAACAGTGTTTTACATTAGTAAAAATCAAAAATACGGATAGTGATCAGAAGAACTCCCTCAGGAAAAACTCAAGAAGAAATGGTCTTTTTCAGAAAAGAAAAGCTGCAGGAGGCTCACCAGTTGCAGCTTTTCAAGGCTAACCAGCGCCTCCTGCTGGAGTGGAGTCTCAAACAAAGCAGTGAGATGGCAGAAAAGGGACTTCCCAAGACCAGAACAGAGGCTGACCGGCTCATTGTGGAGCATCAGGACTGGAGGGTGAGCACTGTGGCTTACTTAAACTTTACTACCTTAATGAAGTAAATGCCAATTTTAAACGTTGCTGTTTTTAGACGGAGATTGACGCTCGTGCTGAACGCATCGACTCTGTCAGGGACTTTGGTCTGGGTCTCATCCGGTCTGGTCACAGCTCTAAGTCAGAGATCCAAAAGGCTTTGAACCAGCTAGAGGAAGCTAAAGCTGGACTGGACCGAGCCTGGTTGAACCGTAACATAACCTTGGAGCAGGCCCGTACACTACAGGTGACACAGCAGCGGCCCCCAAAATAATTTAATATGACTTTTTGATGTGAATAATGAATTAATATAGTCTCATTCATATTTATAAGTATATTTGCAAAATTAATTTGCTGAATAAATCTCAGATTTAATTAAAATAAATATATTTCATGTATTGTAAGTTAACCTGGTCCTCTTAGCATTACACTGAATAATCCTTAATATAATTGACGAGATCAGACAAGATCGGGCGTTCTCAGGGTGGTATGGCTGTTCTGTGACTGCAGCTCAGGCGGTAGGGCAGGTCATCTACTGATCCTCCTTCAGTCTGCATGCCAAGTATCCTTGGGCAAGATACTAACCCCAGATTGCTCTCCCCGATGCTACATTTGCTATGAATGGTAGTTAGGAAGCACTAAGAACCTTAGCAGACAGTGCTTGTGTGATTGGATGAATGTGGCATGTTGTGTAGAGTGCTTTGAGTACTCTGGGAGAGTAGAAAAGTGCTATATAAGAATCAGTCCATTTACCACAATTGACACATATGATTGAGCTACTTTACATAACTGAAAAGTTTCAGCTACCTTAGCAAGGTGGATTTTGTGTCTTCTTGTAGTTAGACATAAGACAACTATGAGACACAGCTTTAGCAGTCAGATTAGCTTTTGCTGAGCTCTTCTCTGTATCCTTCAGATCTTCCTGACCTCTGTAGAACAATGTGAGAGCTGGCTCAACAACAGTGAAGCCTTCCTGTCTAATCAGGACCTCGGGGTACGGATGATTTGCTTCAGAATCATACATATATAGGAAAGTACTCTTATGCTGTGAAAGCAACCTATTCTTTTTGCAGAGCTCAGTGACAGAGGTAGAAACACTGCAGAGGAAGCAGATTCAGTTTGAGGAAGCCCTGGAGGCTCAGGGAGACCAGCTGGACCAGGTAGAGAAGCTGGCCCAGGAGATGATCCAACAAAAGCACTATGATGCCAACAACATCAGAGCAAAGAGCAAAGCACTGACCACCAGGTAGTCATCAGACATCTCAGCCACACACTTTCCAATTAAAGCAAGTACTGTAGCTGGAAATAATGTTTTGACTCCTGCTTGCTCACCTGCTGTGTTTGCGCAGGCGGAGTCAGTTGCAGCGGCAGAGTAGATCTCGTTACAAAGCTCTGGATCAATCCCTCCAGCTGCAGCAGTTCTTGTCCAGCAGCTACCAGGTAACTTTCTGAACTCTGCTGAAGCCTAATTTGTATTGTTCTTCAGGGGTCTATAGCAAATTTGTGTTTTCCAGGTATGTGTGTGGCTGAATGAGCGTAACGCCATAGCACTGGATGAAAACTGGAGGGAACCAAACAACCTTCAGGCAAAGCTGTTAAAACATCAGAGCTTTGAAGCAGAGATCCTCGGCAACCGCTACAGGGTGGAAACCCTCACTAAGGTGGATTTTCTTAAGTGTCTGTGTATTTCCCTGATTACAGCTCTAGCTGCAAGATGTCTTGGGCTGGACAGTTAACGGTTTATTCCTGAGAAGTGTCAAAAAGATTATCCCATCAGAATTTTTGTCCTATTTAGACCATCTCTTAGATTTTGCTAACATTTCAGACTTTATTGTTTGTTTACACCATTGGGAATATAAAATGTTGCCTAATGGGTGCTTTCCAGGAAGGAGAGAAGCTGCTGTCTGAGTCTCTGTCTGCTGAAGGAAAGGTTCGACCTCGACTCAGAGAGCTGACTGACAGCTGGGATACTCTGATCCACAACAGCAAGGAGAAGAAAACTAGACTGCAGGAGGCCTACCAGGTACTTGCCCAGTCATGTTTAATGTTGCCCTTAAAACTATAACTTAATTTCAACTTAAACCTACTCAACTTTAATCCTTAACTAAATCTTCATAGAAAACATTAAAGATTTCTTTCATGCTCATTGCCCTGGAATTGTAGGGAGGCACATAAAGTTCTCTGAATGCCCTTTGTGTGTTTAGGCATTGCAGTTCCAGCGTTCATTGGATGACATGGAGCAGTTCGTGGCGTCAGTGGAGAGGGAGCTGGCCAATGAGGACTGTGGCAGTGACCTACCCTCTGTGAACAGACTGCTGAAGGAACTGCAGGGGGTGGAAGAGGAGATGGATGGACACCAAGACCGAATCCAGGTGCAAGCGCGAGGGTGGACATAATGCTTAGTTGTTTTAAATCCTCATAATTTTGAGTTTTTAGTTTGATTTTTTTTCATTACTAATTATATCTAAGCTACATACTAGATTACTTCTATAATGATATTATAGCCGTCATGGTCCTGGGTCTTTGTCCCAGGGTTTATGCTATGGATTGTGTGAATCGGGTTAAAATGATATTCTAAGTTAGGCTAGATTCTCTGATTGTTTCATGTTCGGTTTTCTTGTAATTCTGAGTTCTCATTCGATCATTTAGTTTCTGTTTAGTTTCTAGCTCTTAGTAAGTAAGCAAGTAAAATTTTATTTATATACCACCTTTCAAGACAAAGATCACAAAGTGCTTCACAAAGAAATACCAAGGCATTTAAAAGAAAAAACAGACGAAAAGGTTCTTAGTGATCATAGTTTTCCCTGCCTCTGAGTCTAATCTTCTCCTGTCAGTCAGTCTTGTCTCTGTGTTTATTCCTGTCTCCCCAATTGCTGCGTCTTGAGTTTCTGTCTGTGGGTTTCCCGTGTCCTGTGTCTAGTATATTCATTTTTGCTTCCTCCCTGTCCCATTATGCCAGTTAGCTTCCAGCTATGTTTCCCATCCCTTGTGTATTTAGTCCCCTGTTGTCCTCTGCCTGTTGTCGCGTCATTCCACATTGCTGCGTGTCTCTCCCATGGTCCTCGTTTCTCCTAGTGGTTCTAGTCTAGTTTCTCTGTTCCTAGTTTTCTAGCTTCATAGTTCTTTGTTTCCAGTTTTAAGTTATGTTTACATATATCCCGTGTCTCAGTGTTTACAGCAAAATAAAGCTGCCTCTTTTAGTTCATCACCTTTGTGGCAGCTCCTGCCTGCCACACAGCACACTCATGACAATTGCCCACCCTACTTCACAACAAACATTAATGTGAAATTTATTTTAAAAACCCCACCATATTGTTAACATCAGCTAAATGTTAGTGGAGACACATTATTCATGTTAATGACTATATGTTTAACTCAGTTTTAAGTCTAAAGGGAAAAATAACCTTACTTATACTTCTTTGGTTTCCAAACTGGCATGCCACACTAGAGTTGCCTGCCACCATCATGGAAAAAGAGCATTGTAGATTCACTAAAGTGTGACAAATGTCAGCTTGCTTTGTAAATCCACTGCATATATGAAGTATATGTAAATGTATATATTTTATATATCAGGGTCTGGTGGACACAGCAAAGAGCTTCCACTCTCAGGGTAACTTCCTGGCTGAGGAGATTCAGACCAGAGTGGCACACACCATCAACAGGTTTGTAAACAGTAGATCATTTGCACTGTGAAGAAATCTGGTTGTATACATAATGTAGCCGACTTCCTCATGTCTCTTTATAACCTTGGAAGAGGTTGATGCTCTTCCAAGGGTATAACAACTGTTATAAAAATTAAAATATCACTAAATGAGAAAAAAATGTTTGAAATGTATTTCACCGGTGTTGGTCTTTACTCTGACAGGTACAACAGTCTGGCGCAGCCCCTGCAGAGACGTAAGGAGAACTTGGAGGCCTGGCAAGTCCTGTTCCAGTTCTACAGAAATGTGGAGGAGGAAACGGCCTGGCTGAATGACAGACTGCCCTCCATCACTGCCAAAGACTTGGGCAGCTCCCTCAGCAGTAGCCAGCAGCTGCTCCACAAGCACCAGGTGACCACTTGCAGAGTTTACTGACAGTGAGGAAGGAAGAAAACATATCTAAATTAATTAATATTCACATTATTACAGACATCATAATTTTAATAAGACATTTATAACCTCCTGGACTTTATTTGTAGCTCCAAATTGCAATTGTTTTTATAGTTAAGGACATCTTTGATTACTTGTTTAGTGGTCTGGTCATAGGTTATTAAATAGCATCTATGGTTCAAATTGTTCCAGGTTTTGGGTTACTTTTGTTGTGTTTATTGAAAAATATAATTTGCAAATCATTTTTTAAAGACCTTGATGCAGGAGATCTCTGGACGCATGCCATTGGTCCAAGCAGTTCAGGAGGCGGGGCATAGTCTGGTAAGGATCTCTTTGATTTCGGCATTGTTATAGCTGGAATGTTTAAGAAATGATCCGGGAACCTTATGTGTTCTTCTCTCAGGTCAGGGGCCGACACTTTGCATCTCACGATATCCGGGAGCGTCTGGAGGACTTAAAGAGTCTGCATGAGAAGCTGACGGTAGAGGGTGAGAAGAAAGTGAAACTACTGCAGGAGGCAGTCAGCATACATGCCTTCCTCACAGAGGTAACAGACACATGACATAAAACTGAGATTTAACGTATAAAGGTCCCCCTTTTTAGATATATTATAAAATATCTGAAAAATAAGTTTTGTTTCAAGTATCATAAACCACAGACTGTAATCACTCACATCCTCAGACCATGCCGCAATGTTACTGACTGTGACTCCATCAACATGCTATGCTGCTCTTGTTCAAAAAATAAAAGTGGCGCCTTCGCCTCAAGGCGCTTTATATTGCAAGGTAGACCCTATAATTTTACATACAAACAAAAACCCAACAATCATATGACCCCCTATGAGCAAACATAACTCCCTTTTAACAGGAAGAAACCTCCGGCAGAACTAGGCTCAGGGAGGGGTCGCGGTCATCAGCCGTGACCGGTTAAATCCTGAATTGATATTTAAATAGAAATGTATTTTGCCAGAAATACCTTTAATAATATATTTCTGACTGTCTGAATCAAAATTGAATTGAATCAGAACCTCGTGGATGAAAATCAAATCCATTTTAGAAATCTGTGACAATACCCAGTCCTATGTATAACCGCTCATTACTAGCAACACTGTAGCTGACTGTATATAAAAGATTTAAGTCATACAATTGTACAAATTACCCTCTGAGCAGGTCACTATCACAGGAAGAGACAGAACACCATGTACTCTCACGGTCAATTTAGAATCAACAACTAATCTAACAAGCCTTTTTTGGACAGTTGGACTGGTTTAAGACATTATTTTATGTTATGTATATAATCACAACAAAAAAAACTGTAAAAGAAAAAAAAAAAACTTTACCTGTTATGTGCCTATTTTTGTGTGTTTGAAGGTTTCAGAGCTCCAACTGTGGTTAGAGGAGCAGCAGGTGGGTTTAGAGTCTCGAGACTGCGGGAGGAGTGAGGAGGTGACGGAAGCTATGCTGAGGAAATTGGACTCTGTGGCTGTAGAACTGGACAACCAGAGGAGGACAGTGGAGAAGCTGCAGGAGAACGGTGCATCGTTGCAACACCTTAGACACCCCAAGAGGTAAAGCGGTGTGTAGTACGATGCAGTATCATCATTCTGCTTGGGTTTTTTTTTTTACATTTTGAAACTTAAAAGAAAAGAATGTTTCTGTTTTTCAGCCACCTGGTCAGTGAGTCTCTCCCAGCTGTCGTTGAATGTTTTGAGATGCTCCTCAGACTTTCTGCATCCCGTCGTGCCGCTCTGGAAGATCAGCTCCGTCTCTATGTGTATGAGAGAGAGGCTAAAGAACTCCAAACATGGCTGACCTCCAAGAGAACGATGGTAGAGTCCACTGACTGTGGACAAGATCTGGAAAATGTGGAAGTGAGTCACGTAGAAAAATAATCATGGGTTTCTTGTGCTTCATAGTTTTTAAAAAGTAGAATGGTTGAGCCATCAGCTATCAATTGCTGCTCCTGTGAAACTAGCTCCCAGTTTGGGTTGTAAGATTAGATTTCCAACTTTCTTTTTGATGATGCTTATAGTCAGGGCTGGATCAGTTGATCCTAAACCAGCCCTTAGTTATCCTGTTATAAGCTCAGTCTGCCGGGTGACTTCCCATCATACACTGAGAATTTGTTCTGTACTCATTTATTTTCACTCCTCATGTGTTTATACACCACTACTGCATGGCATTAGCTTTTCTCTTTCCCTTCACCTACTAACCAGTCATGGCAGCTGGTTGGCCTTTTTCTGCTGGAAGTCTCTTCCTGTGAAAAAGGAGTTTGTCATTCCCACTCTTGCCAAGTGATGCTCTTAGGGGATCAACTTAAAATGACTGTTGTTGGTGATTGTCGTTGTGAACTGGTGTTAAATAAATAACTAGCCTGTGCTAGTGCGCCATAGATATAGTCAGGCTTGCCTCAATTCACAGCTTGGGTTTAGGAACCAGTGTCCAGGAATAAGCCTGGACTCTAGTTTCCCTTAGTGAGAGGTAGCGGGCAGGGGTGGGTATACTTTTATCACTCTGGCTTGTTGCCTGTATGTTGGTTCACCAGTGCACAAGAGCATTGCTTTTCTGCACCTTCAGGTCGGGGAAACGGTCCAGAGACAGGAGCAGAGCTGTTAGTTGCTCACCATCTAGTGACCACTGAGGACACTGGAATGGACAGACCTGGCCCCCCAGATGTGTAGTGAGGGTGCATAAGCCGTGTCTGACAGTGGACGTATTCAGCTTTATTAGCTTGTGGGACTGTGGCTGATAGATATTGACAGGCCAAGCGGATTATGGCTCTGTCAGGAGCTGAACCAAAAGAGTTTGGAAAGAGTTTTGTGAGCCCACCGAACAAGACTTGATCTGCCTTAGTTGACCTCTCTTACCCAGGCAATTCCAGCAAAACATCAGGTGATTCTGGATGAACATGCAGCCCTCTTCTGGACTGCGCCCAGCTGAAGCTAAGCTCCAGTAATGCTCAGGTTGTCAGGAAATAAACAGCTCATCTGATTTCTCTGACTACAGCTGTTTTTTCCAAATATGTCCCCAAGGTCCCCGAGGGGCACAAGGTGTTAAAGCCCTGATACTCTGCTGAGTAAAATGGAGGTGGCTGAAATGCCAAGAGTTGGATTGTGGGGCATCTGTATGATGTCTCCAATTTTTATTTGTGTAGAAATTCATAAAGTCATTGCTAGTTAACGTTAAATGAGTACTCGGCTCAACAGAACTCTCTGTCACTCCGGCTACAGTCCGGAAAGCTGGGGTTGTTCCTGTTTTCTTCAATCAGTGATAAATATTAGTTTTATGGAGGGCCCTTTTTTTGGGGGGGGGGGGGAGCCACTAATGGGAAAACCATTATTGGATTTTTTTGTATTTGAAATTTTGTTTTCTTTTTTCGTGATTTCTTTTTTTATGTTTTGGGCTTTAAGAAGTATAGAGAGTAGACAGGTAAGCAGGGAGTGATTTGGGAGAGGGATAATGTGACACAGAGAAAGGTCTGTGGTAGATTCAAACCCAGATGAGCTATAACAGCACCTATTGAACTAGTTTTTCTAACTGTAGAATCAGTGACGGGACTTTAAAAAATCTGTCCATCTTCTTATCTTGGGCGACCGTGGTTTGCCTGCACCAGTGTGTGAATGTGAGAATGAATGAATAGTGGAATTGTAAAGCGCCTTGGGTGCCTAGAAAAGCGCTATATAAATGCAATCCATTATTATTATTATTATCCAATTCAGGGTAGCAGGAAGTTTGTTCAAACTTATGAAAACAGAGGCTCCAAGTTATATTGATTGCATTTGTTTGGGTTTAGTTTCATATTTATTTATTGTAGCATATCAGTTTTTGGCTTGAAAAAATCTTAAAAAGGAAGAGACTTTACTGGCACACAAATAGAGAAAATGGTCAGTTTGTAGTAAATATTAAACCAATGTTCTACCAGGGTGTATATCTTCTGAAACTCTTAGGTCTCAAACTGCTAATATCTCCCTCTTTATTCATTTCTTAGCTTTTTGTCCCTTCTCTCCATCTATAGGTCCTTCAGAAGAAGCTGGAGGTTCTGGTTTCAGAAGTTTCCGGTTTGGGTCGCAGCCGACTGACCTCAGTACAGCAGCTTGGCCGAGGGCTGCAACAAGACGATCAGGCTCGCAGGAGGGATGATGCACTCAGCAGGCTGTGGGATGAGCTCAACAGTAGCATAAGGACCAGAGAACAGGTATAGATCTGATAGATCAAGCTACCTTTGGATGAGTTGATCTGGGTTAGAGGTTGTGAGAATGATGGTCTGTCCTGTGTCCTTCAGAATCTGCAGGCAGCAAGGGAGATTCATCAGTTTAACCACGATGTGGAAGAACTGAAGGGCTGGATGGCTGAGAAGGAAGCAGTACTGGACTCAGAGGACCTGGGCCACGACCTGCATTCCATCCAGACTCTGATGAGTCAACATGAAGCATTGGAGGTAGGAAATGTCCACCAAACACTGCATCAAAGCTAAGTGGTGGATGCATGACAGCTGAATGAATGTTCCTGCCTCGTTGTCTGTCTTTTCCATCAGAGGGACCTGGTTCGAATCTCTGAGGAAGTAACCAGGAGTAGAGAAGTAGGTCGCACACTGAGCAAATCCCAGCCTCAGGCCAGGTCCTCTGTGACTCAGCGGCTGGATGACCTAGAGGCCTGCTGGACCAGTATCCAGGACAAGGCCTCCCTACGACGGGCCAGACTGGGCCAGGCAGAAGATGTGCAGAAATACCTTTCCCAGTGGACTGAACTCATGTAGGTTCTGTCAATGGAAAAAAAAATTATTCACACACTACCCAAAATTCAAAAACACTACAAATAGTATTAAGTAATTATTAAGTTTAGCTTTATTTTTCTATACAAACCCCCAAAGTATTTGTGTTTCAGCCTGGTCTCAAACCAGGGACCTTTCATGTGTTAGCCAAATGTGTAAATCACTACACTGTGGAGTCCAGTTGGTAAAGCTCATTGACATTGGATTAAACTGCTTTAGAATTTTTATCTGCAAGCGGCTTTACACCCCAGGTCTTCCTTTCATGTGATGTTTGACGACATCAGTTTCATATCAGTTGTCAGTTGTTGTCACCCGCTCTGTTCTGGGGTCATGTGCCCAACTCCACTTTCCATGTATGTGCACAGAAGAGTGTGCAGGTGCCAGAAAGCTACTCTGCCAGATATAAGCACAAATGAAAATAACAACCTCTTTGTTCCTACCAGCAGATTACCGGCTTTCTCTTTCAAAGAAGCAGTATTTTAAAGATTGCACATTGTCTTGTGTTCCAGGGCGTGGCTGAAGGAGATGCTGTCTCTGGTGAGAGGGGAGCCTCAGAGTGGTGAGGGAAGTGACCTGGAACAGCTCATTAAAAAGCATGATGAGTATCGCGTCCAGATTGACAGACAACTAATCAAATCACAGGCCGTCAAACAGAAAGGAAGTCGTCTGATTGAGGACGGAAACTTCATGTCTGAGAAGGTAGTTTGGCACATCAAACATCAACAACAATAGAAATGACTCCGAATGGCTGATATCCCTCTGTATATTCCTCCTCTCAGGTGGAGCAGCGTATCTGTGAACTAGAGGAGCTGGAGATGCGGGTGGAGAAGGTTTGGGAGGAAACCAGGCTGCTGTATCAGGAGGATCTGGAGATTGTCCTTCTGCAGAGAGAGCTGGAGCAGGCTGAGCGCTGGCTGAGCTCCTATGAAAGCACTCTGATGGCTGAGGAATACGGGGTATGCGAATGCTGAGAATTGGACAGAAAAGTGAAATGGACAGATGTCTCTATGGGTCAAGCACACTTTTCACTTTTCAACTCTTTTGTAGCGATTCATGGAAATTGTTGCCCTGTATCAGGGTATATTTTTGCCTGTAGTGTGTTAGTAATGCAGATAAATGCAGAGGTAGGAGGAAAAAAGATATCTAACATAAAATGATTTGCTCCTTGTTGTCCATCGTTCAATATGGATGCGTTTTTATTTTACCCCTGAAGGAAGGCCATGTTATACCTGTTATAATAATAGACTCAATACACCTGTTTGAAATAAACTGAAATTATTTTTGAAGGAAGATTTCAGAGGATGGAGTCCCCAAGACGTCACTCAGAACTCGTGGCATTAAAACGTCTCTTAACCAGAACATCTTCTGTGGTTCCTCCAGGATTCTGTGTCTGACGTTATGGAGCTCCTTAAGAGGCAGGAGGACTTGGAGGCCATGATCCAGGCCCAGAGTGACCGTTTCATTGCACTTCAGAAAAAGAAAACACAGGTAACATTAACAACAGGAAAGAATAGAGTTTCATAGACTAAATCAAAGGCTTTTCCCCCAAACACTGGTTTTCTCTTTCTTTATTAGGTACTGAGATCTTAAAAATGTCTTAAAACCATTTATTTAGATTTTTGTAGTGCATGAACCCTGTTAAAAACACTTTCTTTTTTATTGCAGAGGGAAAACAGGCTGGGTCTTCATGGAAATGAGGAGAAGGACCTCCAGTACAGACAGCCTCCAGCTAGAGTTTCCTCCCTGAGAAGTAAACCATCAGAACTAAAGACCCCACGGATCTCCTCTAGAGACGTTCATGGCAGGCAGACAGACAGAACAATCAGACCATCCGTGCTGGAGAAGAAAGCAGAAGCTGTCTCTAGTTCTCCTAGCCCTCTTCTCAGCCCACCACTAGGACCTGGATCAGATTCAAAGATTATTAAAAAAGCAGAATCGGCTGACAGCTCTGATGAGTCCGATGAGTCCAGTCCCAGCCCGACAGTTAACGCCGGGAGAAGGCAAATCAAAAATTCACACCTAAATTCTAACACTCCCCTTGGAGAATCAGCGGATTCCTCTTCACAACCGCCTCCTCAGTCCCATTCACTAAAAGAGACTCGGCCTAGGTCCAAACCACCTGTGGCTCCAAAGCCCAGAATTTCCTTTTCAGAGCAGGCGTTTGGCTGCCGCTCTGATTCTCCGAACCTTCCAGAGAAACCCACCACTCCACCAAACTCACCTTCAGCAATCAGACGACTTGTTGCCCCCACTGAACCGCCACCACCTCCACCTGTGAAAGAAAGATGTATTCGCCCTAAATCACCAACATCAAGGCAGCCCGATGTGCCTGGCTCTCCTGCTCCACCTGCTGCTGATCACATTACACCACCCAACGCCCCGACGGCTGCACCAATCACAAAGGAGGATAAGACGTGAGCATGCCCCGTTTCCTGCTGCTTTGACATCGACTGGCTGATTCCTCAACTTAAAAAAAAAAAATGTTACTGCAGTGGTTTCAGCTCATAGCAAGAAAATATATATTAATCATCCATGGGCTCAGTATGCTGCGCTAAAGAAATTGCACACACATAATTATACAAAAAACATTAAAAAGTAAGTTAACTCATGGTTGACCTTATTCCCCCCTCTCCTAGACCTCAACAAAAGTCTTTAGATCTAGCAGAGGGGCAACCCGAACCTGAGGTATAAACTGTCTTATTCATTAAATTAATAAGCATCATCAACCACATGTTCTCACACCTGTCATACTTACTGCCAGGTCACACCTGGGGAGCCAATCAGAATGGAGGGCGTGTTGGAGATTAAGCTGAAACAAGGAGGAAACAAGGTGAGAGACATGTTACACATCTGTAACTGATGATATGATCTTTATAAAGATATCTAAAAACGAAATTTCATATTGGGCATGAACTCAACGTGCTTCTTTGTTTGATACATTTTTAATTTTATTTACACATCTCTATCAAACTGGATGGACAACCTGATGGAAAAGGAGCTATTCGGCTTCCCAGTTGGATTTTCCAATTTTTATGTCTTGGTGGTTGCTAACACAGTATGAAATCATGCTCTTTATAAGGTATCCAGTTGTGATTTTGTTGCTGTACTGAGTAGCTGCTTAACGGAGGAAGATGCTGTACTCAGGATTGTTTCTAAAGGCTAAAGAAAATAATGTAACATTATAGTGTTGCCCACTTAAAGTGAGAGGAGATAAGCAGAGTGAATTGCTCTGTTGTTTTCCTCGTACATCCACACCCTGAAGACTGCAGAAGCTGATACACATTGGTGTATTTTTAATGCCATTAGCCAGTAAAATGAAGGTCTTTTATTACTTTTTGAAACCTACTTTGAGTACCTGGATGATTTATGCCAGTTTTCTTTTTGCCACTCTACCCTTCCATTAGCACCGGTGGTTTGAGAGACACCAGTGGTGCTCCTTTTATTTCCTTTTATTCCCGAGAACCTTTTTGGGTTATGGCAGCCTGTTTGTTGTGCCCACTGTTGAAGCATTGGCTGAGGCTCCTCTTTTGTTGCAGGGTCTGGAGCACTGGGAGGAGGTCTTTGCTGTTCTGCAGGGAGAGACTCTCAGCCTGTTTAAAGACACAGCAGCTGCTGCACAGGTAGAGAACATTAAAAAGCCACTGCATCACTGACAGCACTGCCTACATGACATGACAGCAGTTTGGGTAAAAACAATTAAGTCCTGTCCTGAGTGCGTTTAGCACCATAGCAGATGGACATGTTTGATGGTATCATGTGTCCTTGACACAGTGATCCCATTTACCTAGGCTCCCCTGAGGCTGGGTTTGTATCTTCTCCCAAAATCAAACTGAGGATCTTTCTTTCTTTTAAGATGAATGTGTGAGTGTATCCTGAGAAATGACGGGAAAAAGAAACTCAACAAAAAACAGCATTTATTTGTTTAAAGAAAACATTAAAAAAAATAAAAATAATAATAAATTCACACATTTCTTTTTCTAACGTATTCAACAATGAAGCAAATAAGGGCTTCCATTAATAGAGATTAATCGAGATGGCAGTCATGATTCTCTTTTTTTCTAATTCAGTCCTCATTTAGAATTTGAAAATCTCTTCATGCTCTGAATAGACGCCACCATAATCAATGCAGAAGCTAACTTTAAAGGTTTTCAAAATATTTTGGTAACTTGAACAAGGGTTTTTGACTTTTATCCAAATCTGGAGATTTTTATTTTTTCTTTCAAAGTGTTTTTAGCATGATCATCTTTATTGGAAACATTTTCATATATTAAATTCAACTTCCTTAACTTCAAGTTGCTTTCAAACAATTATGTTTATGCAATGAAATGAAATGTCTGTTGGAGTCAAACTCAAAATATTCCAAAATTCAAAGGAACTTGCTGCCAAGGCTGCTGTTTTTGTGTTCTTCAGACACAGAATAATTACTCGCAGTTGAGCGTAGGTCGTGTCTAATGCATACTCAGTGTGTTACGAAAAGGAAAATATTGCAGCTTATTTTTCTACAGGAAGGATTATAACCACAGTGTTCTCCATCTGCCTCTGCACGTTCACTAATAATCTCAGTGAGGTTACACTGTTTAACTCTGTTGTGCTTTCACAGAGGACATCTAGGTGGCCTCCTATCAACGTAGTTGGAGCAGTTTGCAGGGAGAATCGCTACTACAGAAGCAAGGAGAACACTTTCAGACTAATGTAAGAGCTGCACGCTTCATGGACAGTGTAAACACAAGCACAACACAACATTGGAGCATTGGAAAGTTGACTTTAATGTTGTTGCTAAAGTTAGAAATCACAGCTTCTCTATGCTGTATGACTGTCTGATGTATAGGACATTCTGAAACTTCATATTTACACTTAAAATTGGCTACTATATTTTTTGGACTAAAGGCGCACTTAAAATCCTTTAATTTTCTCAAAAATCGACAGTGCAGCTTATAATCTGGTGCGCCATATGTATGAAGTTGATGGTTGATTGTTAAAGCATTGTGGCTACCGTAATCAGGAGCCTCGAGGATCCCTTCCAACATAAATGAATACAGAATACTAAACAGCAGTGACTTTTGTAGGGTTACTGAAGTTGGACTAGCTGGTATATAATGATGTGCTACATGATCGGTAGTGACACAGCTATGTTAGCATAACATAAACACAGTGAAGCTGGAGGATGAACGCTAACTTTTTTCCACTCGATAAAAGTTAAGGTGAGGGTTCCTGATGGTTAGAGACAAATGCAGTTGCATGGCAGGATGCTGTAAACGGAAACCTCAAACTTCAGTCAGGAGAACTGAGATAATCCATCCACACTATGAGGTTAGTCATTAATATACTGCAACAACATGGGAACAGAGCAGCTGTGAGAGAATTCAATGTTAATGAATCAATGGTACGGAAGTGGAGGAAGCAAGAAGAATGAAATGAGTAAAGTTTGACTTATCTGACTGCTTTGTTTCACTTATTGCGCCTTATGTATAAAAGCAGACCAGATCATTGACAGTGCGCCTTATGGTCTGAAAAATACGGTATTTGTTTCTTAGCACTGTGAAACTATATTATAATTTTGAAAATTTGTGGCTCACCACTGATCTTTCAAATAAATTCTGCCCGTGCCATACTTTGGTCTCAATTATGCATTTCTTTACATCATTATATGCCGTATTTTCTTATGCAAAACATTCTTAGGAAGACTTATTTTTCTGTACTTGTGTTGTGCTTTCTCTCTCTCAGACTGGAGGATGGCAGTCAGTATGTATTTACAGCATCAAGCAAGGAGCTCCAGCTCATCTGGATGAAAAAGCTCCAGAACTGTCCAGAATCTGCCAGCAGTGACTCTGACGACTCTGGGTGAGCGCTCACTCATGGTTGATCAATTTTAATAGATCTAAGACAAAGCTCTCTCTCTTTTGGATCATAAGTGATTACTCAGTTCAACTGGAGAATGTGAAATATTTGAGCTTAAGCAAAAAAAATAAAATAAAATAAAATAAAATAAAAGTTGTGTATCTCAAGGTTGCAAATGAGAACTGAAAGAATTAAAAGGAAAGACACAAGTGTTAATGTCAAACATGTAACCTCATCATCTACTGAAACAAGACTAGTGATATAACCTAAAATCACTATCACTCAATATCAATAAAAGCTGGTGATAACAACATATTTTTGGTGTTATTACACAAACCTTTATACGAATTGTTCAGTGTATTCCTACTCAGATGGTCCTAGGACAAGCTAGGGTGCTTCACCTCCTCTTGGATCTGTTGTCATACTTTGGAAAGTCCAATCACTTTAATAACAATAACAGGTTGTTTAAAATCAGAGTAACATAGAAGGCCTGTCTGTTTCTATTTTCGTTTTGATAACACTTTAAAATTAAGCTTGTTGATAAGAGAGCAAAACAAAAACAAAAAACAGAGAACAAGCGTGAGCCGTGAAGAAAACATGACACAAACGAGGCTTTCAGGATCAGTCTTGTGATGTATGCCACTAAGTGGCTGGGGAACTCTATGTGGTTGCACATCGATGAGAGGGGTTGGCCCCCAGTGCAAGATGTACATCATGTATTTGGAGCTGCTACCTGCTTTTATACCTCTCGAGCCCTTTTGTCCTGTTCTGGTCCAGCATGTCCTGGTCAGCACCGGTGTTACAACAGTGGTTTCCTGCATAAACATGCAGGTCAGGACATGCTCCCATCCCCTGTTAAAGCTGCCTCGCTCTCTGTTGTTATGGTGCAACATTCATTCTCTCTTGCCTCTTGAGAGGGCAGCTCAGTTAAAGGTTTGCTTTCAACTATGGTGGCAATGATCAAAACTGTGAGGGCTTAATCTACAAGGGGTGTGTGTGTGCCTATGAATGGCAAGTGTAGGTGTGTTTTCTCTTTCCAGTGCTCTTTTACAAATGGAATGCAGCAGCCCTGTGAAGTCTCTGTGTCCTGTGATGTGCCACATAGTTTCATTAAACAGATTCAGGATGTTTGTCTGCTTTGCTGACAGCCATGTATAAAGCTTTACATAAACAGATACACTGCCACTGGATTTTGGAGGCCATTTCCCTAGCATAAAGTACCAAAGGTCTCTCCTTGCCTCAGTGTGTGAGACCACATACCACCAGGGAATGGCAGCCTTATCTGTTCCATTTAAAAGGGTTTATATGTGACAGACCCAGAGGGTTCATATGAGAGGTTGACCCAAAAGCAGACTCAAGAGCTGACTTTTTGATCAGGCACCAAAACAAGGACTATCAGTACACACGTGCACACATACACACAAACACACGCCTGTGGAGAGATCTCTGGCAAGCAGTTGTGAAACAGAGGAAAGACTGAAATGGTAGAGGAAGGGTTTTTGTTGTATGAGAGCTGCAGGGCTGTTGAGGCTCTGCAGAAAAGGGTGGAACGTCAAGCTAATTAAGCAGTGAGCTAAGACCTTCTTCAATAGAGTGTATGAAGGTAGCCGTGGTTTGGGGGGTGCAGGACTGATCTGATTCTGGTGAGGACCAGTCTGCTTGAGGAGAGGAGGGCTGTAGAGGCTGTGCAAAGGGCCCAGGTTGGAGGTCGTTAAGTAGCGACATCATATTTTTTACAGTTTGGCTGAAGAAGGGAGGCGTTGGTTGGCATTCAGTGGGTGCAACAGAGGAGTCCAGCAATTTAGATGGAGAGGAGTTCTCCAGAGAAGCAGGGCTGTTCGGACTATATTTAGGAGTATTAGAACAGGAGAGTGTATCAGGCTGTGGAGTGACAGGGAGGATTGACCACA
This sequence comes from Aulonocara stuartgranti, assembly GCF_965226115.1. NCBI lineage: Eukaryota > Metazoa > Chordata > Actinopteri > Cichliformes > Cichlidae > Aulonocara > Aulonocara stuartgranti. Next base: position 27,424,476 of record NC_138955.1, on the reverse strand, counting down.
TGTCATCCTGTCAGTGAAACCAATAGGCTCTTTTTGGTTTTTAAAGAATGTGTCAGGGGAGGCACATAATGTGGATAGAGAAGTATATACAGGAGAAGCAGGGTTGGTCTGATTTAACTGAGGACCAGTGAGTGGAGAGGAGGGCTGCTGGGATGGAGTCAAGCTGTTCCACCACTGACAGCAGTGCTTCATCAGTGTCACTGACAAAAGTGGCCTCTTTCTGGAGCTGAACGGGTGCAGCAGAGGAGACCAGTGATGCAGATGAGGCACCCCAACCGGTCGCAGCAGATGGCCGCCCCTCCCTGAGCCTGGTTCTGCCGGAGGTTTCTTCCTGTTAAAAGGGAGTTTTTCCTTCCCACTGTCGCCAAAGTGCATGCTCATAGGGGGTCATATGATTGTTGGGTTTTTCTCTGTACCTATGAAGCGCCTTTTGTTTCAATTGAATTGAAATCCATATGAGAAGCTGGGAGGACCGGATTTACTTGACACACAGGCGCATCAGCTGCTGTCTGTGTGTTCTGCAGCTGCACACACGCTGACTGCTGATCAGGAAGGTTGGTAACAGCTGGCTGTCTCTGTGGCTGCTCAAGAGGCTCCTTCGCAACTGAATAGGAAGAAGATGGCTGTGTCTGAGCTGGCGTCACACAAAGCCTCTTGGCCTGTTGATCTTCCTGTTTAGGTTCAGATGCTGCACAAACAAACACAAACAAAAACACAGTAAGTCTTCTTTTGTTAACAGATTTCCGTCTTCTTTTCATCACATTTCACATGAAAAAACGTCGTAATTCCCAGAAATCTCCTCTCACCTGTGCTCAAGGTGCGATTTCGTGTTCTCTTCCTCTTTTTGCCCTAAAAACAAAAATATGAGAATTTTCATCAGTTGATCCAAACTCTGTGCACTGGTTGTTTCATAATTCAGTGCAGTGATGGGCACATGTATGAACTGCATGTTAGCACTTTGGACATACGTAGTTTTCTTTGGTGGACCAGTCTGGATGCTCTGTGGCGTGACGGCATCTCTCGCTTTCAGCCTGATCAAAATATTTAGCTTGTTGTTCTTTTGAGAGAGACCTCCACTGAAGACAGACAATCATGAGAACCCACTGTCAGCATAGATAAATACTCAGCTACACTGTTACTACAGGGCAGCTGGCACACATGCACAAACATAAGCATAAAGCATTAACAGATGCATAAATATATGCAGAGTTACACACTTACCCTCTTTGCCACAGCTGCATTTACGGCTGCACTGGCAGTTATATTCAGTTCTGCCGTCACCTTTGGCCTCTGCTCCTTCAGGTAAAGCATGAAGGCCTGTTTGGTGGCTTCTTTATGTACAGCCGGTCCGCATCCTGTTGGGCTTCACATTTCCTTTTTCTACAGGAATAAAACACAGAGTCAGTGCACATGTTAGCATTGTGTACAGCTGTGAGCAAAGTAGTTTAAAAACATGAGTAAAGCTGTGAAACTGAATGTAAGGAGGCACCATTAAAGGAAGTTGATTACAGTAATGCAAGCAAACATCTGCAGAAAAAAGACTGATATCTGGAGATAACTGACACAAAGCACCACAGAAACTTACTTTGGAGTGGAGGTGTTGGATGGGGGAGCAGGAGGGACAAAATCCCAGACTGGAACACCGTGCCTACACAGATGCAGAGACGGATACGAGATAGCAGAGTTTATGAAGATACAGATGTTCAGCAGCTGTGTACACTGGTGTGTTTGTGTGTTTTACGTACAGTTCTCCAGCAGGATGCAGGTACTGGATCATGTTTTCTGGAATCCCGAGCACATTACGCTTGAAACACACAAAACACACAACAGATGATGAGAAAAGCTGGAATGCTATGATCTATCCACTCGGTGTAGGAAGTGATCAGTGGGAGGAGAAGATGTGCATAAAACTACATTCATACATAGCTGACTTTGATCTCCTGCGTTATTCTTTGGAATTATGTTTCACTGGCAGCGACTAAGTTTACTGTTCAGCAAAGCTTCACACCACATTTATACAAAGGTGAAATACAAGGAAGCTGAGAACAGAGTGATGAGTCCAACACTTTTAAACATCTTTATCAATAAAACTTCAATGAGACCTGTCACTACCTCTGGGTGTCTCAGCTGTCCCTGGCTGACTGTAGAGGTGAGCTGGTGCTGAGACCATGAGTGGAACCAGCTGCTGAGTCACAGGAGGAGCTGGTTCTGGGAGGATGTTGCTAAAGAATCCTCCAGTCTGAGGATCTGATGCTGGCTGAGGGGGAGCAGGTGTCCCAGAGGGTAGGATGTTTGCCCCAGAATGCCAACTTCAGGAGTGGAAGGCGCTTCTTCTGACTGCATTGTCTCTGAAATATGATTGTTTTCGTCCCTGAGGTCCATTTTAGAGACAGACGGGTTGAGGGGGTCGCTCAGAAGAATGACAACTTCTTCTCTCCGGGATCCTGTGGCACACATTCATAAAAGTGTTATATTTAAGTGTTATATTTGTAAAATAATTCAAACCAAACTGAGAAATACAAAAAAACTAACAAACTAATTAATACTTCAAACGATGCTAACCTCAAACTTTGTTAACTCTCATTACTTCGCTGCATTTATATAACAGCAATTGTTCTTACTTTGTAACAAACAGTTTAAAAAGATAATGCACTGTTTCACAATTACAGTTATATATAATATAATGAACAGGTTTCAGTTGTTTACCAAAAAAATGTAAATATCATATATATGTATATACAAGAATCTGCAATTCAACAACACTAACAAGGTACATGAGGACTTGGAATTAGATTTTTAAAAAATACATTTGCTGACTGACGGGTTTTAATTTTGCATCAGCTTAGCCAGTTACAACATTAAAATAATGACTTTTCTGATTTAAAACCTGATTAAGCTGACCTGTACTGCAGAAGGAAATAAAAAAAACTGTAGAAACAAGTTGCTCTGCAGATTCAAGTTTTACAGGCATTCGTGTTATGAATTAATACAATATGATGCATTGTTGAGATGAATTCACCCCAAAGTTTGATTAAAATGTAACAAGAATGTGCTGTATGAAGGCAGTTACTGCCTACAGGTTTATTTAAATACTGCAGATATATTTTAAAGTACATTTCTCTGATAATACCATTGCAGTTTTCATTTAAATTTTAATTCGATACTTGTTTTTTTTTTTTTTTTACACGATGTGAATTACTTAGGCTACGTTCACACTGCAGGTCTTAATGCTCAATTCCGATTTTTTGATCAAATCGGACTTTTTTGTCTGCTTGTTCACACTACAAATAAAATGCGACCAGCAAACGCGCTCTAGTGTGAACGCTCAAAGCGGCCCGCATGCGCAAAAGAAGATGTCACACACAACGCGCTCTGTTTAGACCCAGAGCAAACAATATTGTTTGACTGATGGCCCTTAATATAAAGACTTCGGACTTTACGTTTCCCAATTTTTGCTTTAAGTTATTTTGTTATTTACATAATAATGTAGATAACCTAATAATGATCCTTATTGCTGTTTTAGAGGAGTGGTGCTTAAAGGATAGTTGCAGATTTCTGTCAGAATCTGCAGATTATACAGTACAAATAAAATGTTCACGTTTCTCCAACGTTGTCTTCCCAACAGTTTCACTGACATCTACACAGGATGGCCAGGAAGCGTTCGCGATGTCTTCTCTGGCGCTGATAATTGGCGAATGTCTTGTGTCAGTGACGTAAAAGACAGATTTAATGCGACATGACCGTTCAAACAGCAGTCGCTTTCTAAAACATCGGATATGTATCGGATTCATTACCACATACGAAAGTGACCCAGATCGGATTTGAAAACATCGGATTTGTGCCGTTCACACTGTCGGATACTGATCGGATATGGGTCACATAGGGTCAAAAAAGTCGGATTTGAAGCGCTTTCGCCTGCAGTGTGAGCGTAGCCTTAGTTCACTGCTGAATCACACAGTAGCTCGATAATTCAAACTTTAGTTTGTAGACTTTGTTTACACGTTGAGGGACACAGTAAAACAGGAAAAAGGCTTTTCTCAGGGACTCTGGGGCAGATAGTTTATGTTGGGCCCTGACTGAGCCCACAGTACATGTCAGGGTACTTATTCCCTTAGTAACCAAATTGTAAGCAGAGAGACAAAACCATGCTCAGAAAGGTTAACGCTTGTTTTCAGTTTTGAGTGTATTGAATATTTCTATTACAATATGCAAAAAGTCCATCAGTTATTGAAGGAAACAGCTGTCGGATGTTGCTTTACACTGTAAAAAAGAATTCTGTACAAAAACAGTAATGTGTTTGTTTTTTTTTAACGGAAGTTGAAAGACTTTCCTGTAAATGGTACAACGGAAAAATCGTCTTATTCTTAGTCACAATATATTTTCTGTGTCATTAATGGATTTTTTCTGTGAATAGAAAAACTGAAAATTCTGTTTCTATTACTATTTACAGTCACTTCTTTTAACTTTAACCCATTAAATGTACGTTTTTATATCCTTAACCATACATTTCTATACAATTACACCATTATACACCATTTGCTTGTAAATTAAAACTTCTTAAAATGATCTGTGCACAAGTAGTACACAACAACATTGGTACATTTAATGCTAAATATTCTTTTATTTTATTTTATATTGCTTGTTCTGATGAAGACTTTTAAACTGTCAACAGCAGCTAAGTGAATAAGGATTTGTGTCCATGAACCCTCAGCATTGACAACACTTAAATGCCATAGTTCAAAATCCTCAATCCACACCTTTTGTCCCCTGTGTTCAAAATGCTCTTAGCTGTTAAAGTAGAGGAGAAAAGTTTGACATATTTCACAGCCATTACATGTTCTCTCAAAAAGAGGGCACAGTTACTTCCCAAGCAAAAACCTCTGCTTGTGCTCACAAACCCTAAATCGCAACAAATTAGACAATAATAAGACAAGTGACTACAAAATGACACCGGAGGTTGGTGAAGAGCAAGCATGAAGTGAGAAATTGTGTGCACACTTTCTAGTGATACCTTCATTTACCTGTGTGATAAAGTCCTGAATGTAGCGTGGTAGTCCATTAAATTCCATCTGAGCTTTAAAGATCAATTTATTCTGAGGAAAAAAAGAAAAGAAAAGAAGTTTTAAGATGTTCATTTTTTGTTGCTATTGTTTACATTTAAGATTAAAAAAAGGAATAAAAATACAAAGTTTAGTATTAGGTGGAAAATGACTTGAAATAAACTGAACTTGTACACCTACCATTGAAAGCCAGCAAGAAAGAACAGAGTTTTGGTTTTGTTTAGATCTGCTGTGGATTATCATTATTAATTTTCCTAAAATAAATGTAGAGTTGCAAACACATAACAGCATTCCGTTGCAATATAAGCAGTTTATAATTAAAGTAACACGCAAACCTTCACAAACTAAATCAATCACAACATTAAACTCACCTTGTTTTTGTAGACAAGGTGATCAGGCTTTTTGATCCTCTCCTGAGACCAGCTGCACTGCACCATCAGCATCTTATATCTTCCTTTTTCACTCAGTAAAGTGTTTCCTTTTGTTGGCTCTGCACGTGCAAGTGTGTGATCACAGGTGAAATAAGGGATATTTTTCCATTGCAGGTTTAGAGTGTTTCATTTAGTGATAGCTGTTGATCCACTTTTCAAATAATCTCTAAGGATCTGAATTTTTAAGAAAGACACAAATGTCCCTGCTTATTATTAGCTTGATATAGACATAACAATTTACAATATGTCAGCAGCATCCCCACATGGCATATAACACCCCTGCAGACCAGCACTGCGCCTATATTATACTTTAGTCAACATATAGTTATAATTTAACTACAATTAGCTCAATGGGGTCACAAAAATTTCCCACATACTTGAAATGATCTACTCAGCATTACAAAAATTACATTTTCAAGAGAAGTTGGAGTAAAAATGTGTTTACAGGAAAAATGTGTCTGTCTACAAATATTAACTAAACATTTTATGTGCTACAAAATGGACATAATGATAAATGTGCTGAGGTGAAACTAAACTTTCAATAATATCACCACTATAGTTTGTTAACCAGGGGCGATTCTAGGATCAGAGCTTTGGGGGTGCTGAGCACCCAGAGAGCTGCCCAGCCAGCCAAGATACACTTTACTCGTCACAATGAGACTTCTTCCCTGTCTCTTTCGGTCCCTGCATCCTCCCTGTCCTCATCGTCTGTTGTCTTCGTCTCCTTTATCAGTCATCACAGTTTTACCCTCTCTGTGCAAGTCTGCAAATTTCTTTATTAAATCATAAGATTCTTAAATTCATCAAGTCTCTCTGTGCCTGGGTCCTCGTCACAAAACATGACATCACTGTTTTGTACATTTTAACACAATTGAATCCCACATTTGTGAAAGAAAAGCAAAACACTTTTTTGAAAAGTCTACAACAAAACCATCAAATCTGATAAAGGTTATTTAAATGCTGCAAAAGAAGAATGGATTGGAATAAAAAAAAAATACATATCCTAACCTTAATTACTGCGGGAGAATAATGAATGATGCTCATAGTGAGTAAGAAGTAAACTGAGTGCATTTTTTGGACAGAGATTAACTTTTAATGTGTTTGTATAATATAATACAGATACATAAAAAACACTCCCGAAACAGAATAAATTCTTACAAATACATTATTACAAAATATTAATAAAAACCTATAAAAATGGAGGCAACTTTGCCTGTGGTAGAATGTATACAATGTATGAAAAAATCTTCACTGCAGATACTAATTTTGTGTTGTAAGATTTCATGCTTTGGTACTTGAGAGAGCTTGACTTTTTTATCAGGTGGTACACACTGTAAAACGTTTGAGAAACACTGTATGTGTGATTAAGATTAAGGAACTGACCTCCCAGCCCATTATTCCGTCAGTGGGCTGGTTTCAGTCATTATGCTAATGTACTGTTTATAAGGTTGGGGAAACCTGCAGTCAGCTGAGACTGAAGAAGTCACTTGGATGGGTGACGAAACGTTTCTCCCACAAAACACTACGTCCAGATGAACAGAATCGACTTTTGGAGAAGTGTATGTGTGCTTTTGGAAAACATTTAAAGCTGCTGTACAGAATCTTTGAAACAAGCTTAAAACATTTTTAGAATATAAACAGAGCATCTGCTTCTCTTTGCAGCTCCTCACTCCACCAGGGCTGTTTGGCTCTTTCTGATAGTGTGCAAATGTGATGTACGTATTGCGGCAGTCATACAGACAACTGGACGGTCCAAAAGTTGGCCTACCTATTACTGGCTGAGGTTTTAGTAGAGTTTTGGCTGAACCACATAAAAATATATCATTAATTTTAATCTCCCCAATCCATTACAATGTTATGTCGGAATGTTGTTAAAGAGGGTCAAAAATGTTTCAACCCAGTTTGTTTTGCAGATTCTGTACAGCAGCTTTAATATAGAACCAAAATACATCAGTGACCTCCTGACCCAGTATGAACCTTCCAGATCCCTCAGGTCATCTGGATCTGGTCTTTTATCAGTTCCCAGAGTCAGAACCAGACACGGAGAAGCTGCATTCAGCTTTTATGCTCCTTATATCTGGAACAAACTCCCAGAAAGCCTCAGATCAGCTGAAACACTCAGTTTATTTAAATCCAGGTTGAAGACTCACCTGTTCTCAGCTGCATTTGAATAAAGCACCAAATCCACACTTTTAAGCTTAAATTTCAAAACTAACATTTTAACTACTGATTTTATCTACTGTTCTGATTTTATCTGTTTTGATTTTATATACTGTTTTGTTTGTTTGTTTGTTAATTAGTTAGTTAGTTTGTTTGCTTGTTTTAATCAATTTTAAATCATGCTTTTTATTTGTTTTTGTTTCTAATGTCTCTGTAAAGCGCTTTGAATCACCTTGTTGTTGAATTGTGCTATACAAATAAACTTGCCTTGCCTTGCCTAGGGAGGACACAACTTCCAGATTGTGTGAGTAAAATCAGGTTTTTTCTCTTTGTCAGTTTAACAGTTTCTGTTGTGCCCGTCACTGTTCCCTGTCTGTTTTCTTACCTGGTTCTTCCTGGCCTTGTACTTTCTCTTCACGTTCCCCTCTTTCTTCTCTTTGGACTGACAATCATACACAAATAGATTGTATTCAATTAGATGCAAAAATTACATTATTATATAAAAAAAACTATTAAGATCACTAATAAAAAGTCCTCTCTCAGTGTACTTTCAACCGAAAGGCAAATAACCAAACCACATGAACATCTAATAAAAGATATAAACATTAAAACACTGATCCAACATTATTCTTGATTAACGGATCATTTGATTTTACACTTGTACCTGAATGTGGCTCCTTTTTTTGAAAAAACTTCCTTATATCCATTATGAACTTGGCTGTCTCTGTACACACACACACACACACACACACACACAACAGGAGTTATAAGGTTAATGGGCATTCAGTCAGTTAGCTAGTTAGTATCCATTTCAAACAGGACAGTGGTAACAACAGTAGGCTGCATTCAATTATAAGTTTTAGATTTTAAATAAGCTGTATAAATTTCAATGGGAGCAACAGGACGGTCAAATGTCGCTGATTTTACTACAGAGCAGGACGGATTATAGGGTAGCAAACATCATTGGAAAACACGTTTTCAACACTGCAGGTTACCTGGTGTAATGTTTTTCAGCTAAAAAGAAACATGGCCTGACTCCTACCTAACTATATAAAAAGTAACTTAGGGTTAAATGCAGCTAATATGTCCTGTTTTAAGCCAGGCACTTACCCCTCCGCTCCGCTGCGTCTCAGCCACCATCGCTCTGGCAGAAAGGGTGCTAGAGCCAGAGCAGGGGAAAAACGAGCTGTAACAACAAAGTTCTGTATGCTTTTTATATTTTTAGTAGTGTGTCACACAAACAGCAAATATTGTCAAAAAAGTAAGACATCTTTGGGGGTGCTTTGATTCAATCGCCCCTGCTGTTAACTATCAAATTAGTCTATGCTGGTCAGCTAGCTAAAAGTTTTTATGTTAGCAGCCTAAATCACAGGCTAACATTAGCATTTGTTAGCCAGTCAGGTTGGTCTGAGGCTAAAACTAGAGTTAGTGTAACTTTGCCTGAAACCCTTTAAAGTCTTCAGTAGAGGCAACTGTAAAACATAGTTAGCTGTCATGTTAAATTTAAATAATAATCTAAATAATATGCAAATGTACTGTTTATAAGATTGGGGAAACCTGCAGTCAGCTGAGACTGAAAAAGTCACCTGGATGAGTGACGAAACGTTTCTCCCACTGAAAACGCTACGTCCAGATGAACAGAATCAACTTTTGGAGATTTACTTACCTGAATGATTGAGAATGCATCAAGACGATGACAGGGAAACTATTTCAATTCAGTTCAATTTTAATTATATAGCACCAAGTCACAACAACAGCTTTATATTCTAAGGTAAAGCCTCTACGATAATAGAGGGACAATGCCCTGTAAGCAAGCACTTGGCAACAGTTCTCCCTTTTAACAGGGAGAAACCTCCAGGAGCACCGGGCTCAAGGAGGGGTGGCAATTCCATGGGTTGGGAGTGAGCATTGGAAGACAGGACTAAAGACTAAATTGATCAGACTAAAACATACTCTTTGTGCTATCTGTCCGCCTTCCTGGCTTGAGAACAGTAAAATATTACCTCTAATATACTTGATAATAGATATCTGAGATTCTATAGATTCTATATTCTGTAAATCACAGGTTTGTGCTAAATGTCTGTTTGTGTTGAGGACCAGGTATTGCTGAAAAAAATCAGTTCATGAGCTCCAAAGTGCTGGTGTACTTCTTCATTTTTCATAAAGTAAATTAAAAATATAACTTGTCCAGCTCCAGATGGACACCCTGTCAGAGACAATAGCACTTTCCTATGGCACTTAATTAAAAGCAGCTTTCAGCGACAATAGCCAACTGTGGCCACAAGATGGTAGTAATGTAAATGCTAGGTGCACATATTAATGAACATGCAAGGAACTTTATGACAGTGCTGTCTGAGCTGAAAGGAGAGAGATCGCTTTACTTTGGTACATTTTTATTGAAGTCTATTTTTTAGATTTGACAGGGCAAAGATTCAGTTATTACAGACCTCCAAACCTCTTGTGATCTTCAGGTTGGCTCAAGTATGTAGCGAGCTTCACCTAATATGCTTCCATGGCCAAGCAGCTTTATCCAAACCTTACATGGTAAAATGGTCTGTATTTGTATAGCGCTTTACTTGGTCCTAAGGACCCCAAAGCGCTTTACACTATACGCAATCATCCACCCATTCACACACACATTCACACACTGGTGATGGCAAGCTACAATGTAGCCACAGCCACCCTGGGGCGCACTGACAGAGGCGAGCACCAAGCACAACACAAAGTGTCAGATGCACTGGTGTAAAGCACCTCTATCGGTCTCTGAAGCAGTGGAATACCTGATCTCTTCTCTGTCTGGTATGACAGTGTGAGCCGGAAGAACTGCACATGTCTGACAGCATTTTGCCGTGTGTGACCTTTCCTCAACCTCGTGGAAAGCCTTCACAGCAGAGTTCACAGCTGCAAAGTGTGACCTGACATCATATGAAACCCTATGGATCACACAAGTTCATATGTACTACTATGTACATATGATTTGGGGATATATAAATAAAACTGAATTCAATTGAAATGAAATTGAATATGCGTGTAAAGGCAGATGAGTGATTACTTTTGGCAATATAGTAAATGTCACCTGCCTTAATAGCGAGGTATTTTCAGCCAGGACATGCAGTGGCATGAGTAAGTAGTGATGTGACCAGCTAAGGATTCAAATAGTTGTAATAGTGAATAAACTGTCTTAATTAAAGTATATACATCAAGATAATGATAATATTAACAAACATATGAAACAACAAAGTCTTCATTCAGATGACATTAAATCATCCCGTAGTTATCCTGCTATGAGCTTATTACAGTGTTCTGTTGAATAAATAGGATTTTCTCTCTGTTAATTTTAAATAAATGTACCTCAAACTATTATGAGGCACAGCTTTCCTTTTAATATCAAAGTATTATTTAAAAACTATTTATTTTAGCTGTGTAAGCAGCCATAACATTTCTGCTTTGGTCCTGTGAATTCTGTTATTAAATTAAGTTGCTGGAATGGACAGAGTCCCTAATACAAAGCATTACAGGCATGGTTTTTGGGGTCAGAGAGGACGGTTGTCAGTCACACGTGTTTGATGGAGTTTCAGGCTGGAATGGTTTCCTTCAAACTGTGTAAGATAATTTGACTTTGACTTTCACATCTACCTATTCACACTGTGCACTGTGGGGACACTGGGCACCTCTGAGGTGGGTGAGAGGCCAAAGAAATGAAACTCCCCACCAACAGGATTTTTCTTTAATGAGATACTTGGACAAGGTGAATTACATTCAGCGGGCACACAATAGTGGAAAAACACACGGTGGCACAGGACACAGCTATGGCTCTATTCAGCCGTCATGCATTGCATCTGCTTTCGTTTGCTGCATGGTGATGAAATATGGAGCACTGCAGTGACTGCATGACTACAGCAGTCACAAAATACACTGACGAAGGGATTTCTGTGGGACAGATTGAGTACGTTTATTTAACAGGTACAGAAATTGACATGTAAAAAGGAAATGCTGTGGTTTTCACAGCAGTTAGTGGTGGGGTTATTTGTTGAGGAACTGAATGCTAAAGTCCTGAGCTCAGACTGGGATTGTTGTTTTGAACTGTGGACTAACCAAAGACTATTTTAAAAGATCTGGATGTAGTCTTTGGTCTAGATCGTAAATCCTATTGAATAACAATTCTTTACAATTCAATATCTGTAGATATTGTCCTCGTGTTCTGAGATCCATCTGCTTACTCCTTTCCAGCCTTATCCTCTTTTCTAATATGGCCACGTCTTTCCCCAAAAAACATGATAGTAACAGCCCAAATGCCAGACTTGAGACTTCATAATGGTAGTCCACAAAGGAAGGATTGTGGCATGGAAACTGTGTGCTTGCTGGATAACAAGATATAGCTTTTAAATTAAATAAACTTGGGTTTTTGTTAATGCTGATTTGTTTTCCTAGTATTTGCCTGCTTCAAGGCTTTGTGTTAAGCTAGAGTGACCATGTAATATCCTAGTCCTGTCAGCCAAAAATTCACAGGATTTCTAGAGCATTCACAGGATTCCAGAACTAGATGTAATAAAAATGTAATGCATTATATAGTATATAATTGAGGCATAACATACTCAAAGTATAGGCAGTACAAGCACAAGCACTGGCTGGCGCCTCTCAGCAGGCTTTCAGAAGTTAGTCAGGTGGAAAGAGAAGAAGGAATTGAGTCTTCTAAGGGAGCGAAGCCTTAAAGAGACAGGTTGTTTCAGAGGATGAACCAGGGGCTGACTGTAGGGCTAGTCAATGATAAATAAGGAAGTAAGGATTTTTTTTTACCTGTCAGCCTGAAAGGCTTATGGGGATATTGTTCGTACCCTGCTGGGCGGCCAGGCAGCTATAGGCGAGAGGTGTGGATAATTCAAGAATGACGTGATATAGGATTTTCAACTTATCATAGGTGCATCTACTCAAAGTCTGACCTTCAATTTATTTGAGTTGGTTTTTTTTAAAAATCTAGCACCAAATCACAATAACAGTCACTTTTATATGTACCCTACCATAATACAGAGAAAAGCCCAACAATCAATGACCCCTGTGAGCAAGCGTGTGGTGATGGTGTTAAGAAAAATTTAACAGGAAGAACCCTGGCAGAACCCGGCTCAGGGAGAAGCAGCCATCTGCTGTGACCAGTTGGGGGGGTGATGGGAAGGAGACAGGACAAGAGGCATGCTGTGGAAGAGAGCCAGAGATTATTAATAACTAATGATTAAATGCAGAGTGACTTCTAAACACATAGTGAGTGAAAAAAAATGTGAGTCAAGAAAAAACCTCCACCTGACCTCAAAAACTTGACCTGAAAGTCATATGTCAAGGTTTCGGAAAATCTTGTGAACAAGGTAACGCCACCTAGGATTGTCAAACTGCTACTGAAAAGCTTGCATGAGTTTAAATATCCTCTGGCAAGATTGTCTAAAAGTTTTTATGAATGCAATAACTCAAGACATCACCTAGGAATTGTACATTTTTACCATATATGAGGCTGAGGGGTAGCACTGGTGGCCACCAGTATTTTTTTTTTGAGTGGCCTCGCAAGTAGAGACAGAAATGACTGTAATAGTTAGCCCTTTAAGTAGAAAGCTTGTATCTCAGATCTCCCCCTGAATGTTGCCAAAGACTAGTTTGAGAATCATGTAAAACAGTTACTCAGAGTCGCATGGAAGGGGTATAATAGATACACTAAAATTAAAGATGACTTGTTGCTACTCAGGAGAGCGTCATCTGTCAACCTCAGTTTGGAGAAGCTGGCTGAGTCTCCAGATGATTCCTCATCAACCAAACCTCTCAGCAGGAGAGCTGAGAGCCTGGAGAGACAGTTATCCTCAGAGGGCCAACCTCCACCCAAACCTCCCCATACCTACTACAGCAGACATAACTATCCTGATGGAGGGGAGGTCAGGACGGCAGGTGAGACGTCACAGCAAATTTAACTGGTTTTCAAACTTGTCTCAGTCAAGTTTCAGCTTCTGTCCCATGAGGGCCAAGAAAAAGGATAGACTGCTGTAAAATGTGCATTTAGAACCATGTTATGTTAGGCAAGTGTTACACCAGTGCCAGCTTATGTGCACACTGACTTTCACAGGATTTATTTGCACATCACTGCAGAAAACATACCTTAACGTTTGTTCCACATGGTTACACACTGTTTCAAGGATGGAGTTCATTTCCAGATATTGTTAATGCACGCATATTACAGGTTTCAAATGGAAATGCAACCTTGGAGTCAGAGTTGCTGAAGATTTTATCAACGCAAACTCCTTTTTTTCATTTTGTCAATCATTTGGATTTGTAATCCATGCATTACTATAGTTTTTAACGAAGCACTGAACAGCGCTTAGATGACTTCTATGTCAATAATTGGCCTGATTGTGACTTGATGCACTGCAGATCCACAGAGTCTCCAAAGCCAGCCGTCAGTGCCTCCTCCTGCTTCTCCTGACCCCCAGGACCCGCCAGCTGTGAGCCCCCAAGTAATAGAGGACCCTGTGAACAAAGACAAGCCAAAAATGAACGTCTTCAGAAAGTTTTTTTCTAAGAAGTAACACTTTGGTTTCCATCCATAAATCTTGTGATGCTGTCCATCTCAGTCTCGTTTCAGATTTGGAATATTTTTGTTACCATCAACAATAAGGATACAAAGTCTTGACATGACTCTGCATGAAGTTTCATAGAAATCACATCATATACCAAATACAGATTTTCTTGTACAAGTACCTCCAGCAAATGAAAGGAGGTTATGCCCAGCACAGACGAAATGATAAAGTAACGGCTCATACCACTACTAGATTTGTGATTGGCTGCTTATTTTCCATATTTGCTGATTATCTGCTAGCAGCTGTGCAACCCACCTCCAGCCCAGCTCCTCTTTTTCATATTGTCTGACTTAATCTGTGCTTCTCTGTACTGTACTGGGTCTTACTGCTGCTCTCCCTGTCTCTGTCATTCTGTGTATACACATGGAAAGGTAACGTAAATAACTGCAAATGAAAATACCATAATCTTCTTTTACTATAGAAGTTCTAACTAAAGTAGCAATCAAGTACAAAAAAAACCCCAGCAAAAAAAAAAAAAAAAAAACTCCTTAAGAGATTTTTGGAGAAGCACTTTATGCCATGGCCACAGTAAGGAAGGATTTGAAGCAGCCAGCAGGTCAGCAGTTCTACAGACAGATGTTAATGATGTGTTTACATCACCTCTAATGAGAATCTGCTCTCGGCCTGATCCCAAACAGTTTAAAGTGACTCCATGTGAAGACTTTGACTGCACGACATGATCACTACTTTATCAAAATTGACACTTGCTCTCATACAGAATGATTGACAGCAAATCAATTCAAGCAAATTTGTCACATTTAACTGGAGAAAAGATTCGCGAAGATATCGTTCAGCAGAGATGACGCTCTGCATTTTCACACAAAGAACTTTGGCTAATGATTCAACTCCATTTATTTATTAATGAGCAACAAATCCAAACATCTCCAGTCTCATTTTCTCCTCCATTCAATCAGATCAATAAGTGAATCAATAAAAATAATGAGTCAGATTGAAACTTGAAGAAATCATTTGGCAAAAGAAATTAAACTCAGTTGAAGTGTTAAAGTGAGAGTCATTCAATAAAACTGAATCAAAAACGTGATGTAACTTCATCATTTATCTGTATCTGTTTCTGCAGATCAGACTTCGACAATGTTACTTATCTTTTTCTGTATTTGTTTGATTGCTCTAAGATTGTTTATTGATGTGTTTGAATTGCTTTAATAAAATGTATCCATGTTTCATTATCAACCATTATTGAGCTCTTTCTCTCACTGGAACTATGGTAACGATTGGCCACATGTTAAAACTTCATCAGTGTGTTGACTCACAGCACCAGTATGTTCACATGTTCAAAGGTCATCTGCCTGGACTTCAAGGGTCACGCAGAGAACATTTGACCATCGTCATCTTAGATTTGAACTCTGTGGCACTGGATTTTGGTGTTAAAGGAGGCAATTTAACTTTACTGAACACCATTTTAAATATCCAAATACTTAAATATCTAAAAAGAAAATGATTATTGCTAAATGTCATGCACCAACCTTTGGGACTGAGAATTAAGCTATTGATGATGTGCCAAAATCTCCACTGGCTGTTTGAGGCTGTCTCCAAAAGCAGTGGGAATGACAACATCTCAGCCACAAAGTGGTTGCCCGAGTAAAACCACAGAGCATGAGCATGCTGAAGCAAATTAATTCTTCAAAATTGCCAATGTTCTGAAAATGTGATCACTACAGACCTCCAAACTTCATGTAGCCTTCAGATTAGCTCAAGAACAGTGCATAAAGAGCTTCGTGAAATGTATTTCCGCTGCAACCAAGCATTATGCAAAGAGTCAGATGAAGTAGTGTAAAGCAAACTGCCACTGGACTCTAGAGCAGTGGAGACGTGGTCTGTGGAGTGACGAATCACGCTTCTCTGTCTGGCAATCTGATGGACGAATCTAGGATGGCGGTTGCCAGAAGAACTGCACATGTCTGACTGCATAGTGCCCTGTGTGACGTTTGTGGAGGTGGTGGTATGGGTGTTTGAGCTGGGCTTAGCCCCTTGCATACCAAAACACTTTGGACAACTTCATGCTCCCAACTTTGTGGTGATGGTTTTGGGATGGCCCCTTCCTGTTCCAACATAACTGTGCACCAGTGCACAAAGCCAGGTCCATAAAGACATGGATGAGCGAGTTTGGTGTGGAAGAGTTGAAGTTGTTGTAGCTGCAAAGGTGGCTGACATCATATTAAACCCCAATAGATTAAGAGTGAAATGTCCCTCAAGTTCCTATGCATGTGAAGACAGACGAGCAAAAACTTGCTTACGTTTTTCTGAATTCTGTTATTTTAGATATGTTACTAAATAGCCAACATCTGTTATGAGTTATTCGGAGCACATTAGTTGATAATATCATTTAAATTTAGTTCCTATTGGCTTCAAAAAACTGACAGCAGGTAAAACATTAACTGAGAAGCTGAAGCCTTTATATGTCAAGTCACATATGAATGTAGTCCCAAAATGTACATTTTAGGTTAAACATTTTTCATCAAGTATTTCCACCACATTTTTGATAAAATATAACAAAATCAGTAGTAGCAGTACTTTATTTGCCAAAACTAAAAGTTTGTGCTTTTTTCCTAGAAGTAGGTGAAATGATCGTTTCAATTCAATTCAATTCAATTTTATTTATATAGCGCCAAATCACAACAAAAGTCGCCTCAAGGCGCTTCATAGATACAGAGAAAAACCCGGTTCACTCTGGCACAGCTGGCTGCCGGCAGAGCCGGCGGGCACGCCGGTGCAGCCCCCTCTAGCTTCTGCTCGGTGGCTACTGGGTGACGCCTCGTCTGGGGATCCTCAGCCCTTCCCATGAGGGTGGCACGGATGCCCCTCCGGTGGTCCTCCTTGGGCTCTCGCACTCTGGATGTCTGGGGCCTGGATCTCCTCCATGCCTGCTTCATGCCCTGGGGGACGGGGCTATGGCTCTCTACATCCTCTTGCAGACCATTACATGTGGAAACCATTTGAATACAAGCGCGCTGATCCACACAGGTGTGCACACGGGTGTTCACTATTCGTAGACTTAAATTACACCTTTCTTGGCTGCTACTTCAAAGCACATTGTGCGCTGTCTGTCCTGCGTGCTGCACAACAACACTGAATATTTAGTATTTACTGCTGTTTACACTTAGCTAGATTAATGCGATGGTGTTGTGTTTAGTATGTTGCTTTGGTTTTTTTTTTGCTTGTTTTCTATTCTTTCTCTCTCAACAGGTGATCCAGGAGATTTTATTTTATTTTTTTTAATTTATTTATTTTTTCCCCTTTCTCACTGTCCCTCTCCCCTTCTGTTTTTCCTTTCCTTCCTCTTTCTTTCTCCCTTTCCTATCCCTCACTCATGTCTGTCCCGTCTGTAACAACTGAAAATAAAATAAAATAAATAATAAAAACAAAGGTCGATCAAATGGACCAATGCGGCAATGCCACGATGATCCATTTGGCAAAATAAATCCATTGGGTATTCTTGTTGGTCTTCAGACAACAATTCGGACGGCTAAAGAACCAAATGGGACAGGCAAAAAAAAAAAAAAAAAAAAGATACAGAGAAAAACCCAACAATCATATGACCCCCTATGAGCAAGCACTTTGGCAACAGTGGGAAGGAAAACTTCCCTTCAGTGATTCTTCTAAATTTAGATCTACATGTTGTGAACTATCCCATGAGTGTCATCTGCTGTGACAATACTCTTCCTACAGTGGCAGTAATATGAAGTGGAATGGCTAAACTGATCATGCCAGTCCCTTGTAAAGTTTGCACTGACAAATTGTGGGGTGGTTGCTCAGAGCAGGTCACCTACTAATCACAAATCAGCCACAGTTCTGTCTTCTTCTTGCTTGGTCTTAATATCAGCACAAAAACAGAGCCCACTTACTTTCCTGCCTCCCCTTGCAGTCAGCTCTGTTCCAGATCTGAGAGTCAGAGTGTAACCAAAAACCTTTTCTTTTATACTTTTTTTAATTAATTCTAAATTATTTCAAAACCTTCTGTATACTCTGGGCAACTGAGCAGGTCAACAATGCAAAAAAGGCATGACATTTTGGGGGAGGAAAAAAACCCCTCCTTTCCTGGTAATGTTATAACAGTTTCTCTTTCATGTTGTTATTGTGTGATGGTGGCACAGCTGGTCTCATAGCAGGATGCTTCCTGGTTTCTACCTCCTGGCTGGCTGAGGCTTTTTCTGTGTGAAGTTTGCGTGTTCTCCCTCAGCTCAGATGGGTTACCGTCAGGTGCTCTGGTCCTCTTGCAATTCAAAGAGATGCATGTTGGGTTAGTTGGTGATTCTAAATGAACCACAGGATGTGAGTGTGTGTTTTTGTCTGTGTCTCTGTGTTGACCCTGCTACCTGTCTGCTGTGCATCGCAACTCTCGCCCTGTGAGCTTGGTCAGACTCCAGTCCCAACATGACCTTATGGTTGGATAAGAGCAGATGGACAGACGGGTCATGTCTTCCTGTCTGCAGAAACTCTCACTTGTGTGAAGCTCCTCTAACCGAAACGTCCTCTTGGTGTCGCTGTCGGTGCAGGAATGAGCCTCACACCGTGTCTGTCGTCCTCGTGGCGTGAACATGCGGCCTCCAGTCATCTGGTTGTATTCTTTTGAAGTCTGTTTTCAGCGTTTGTCATCGATTGAACCATTATATCATTTTGAAGTCCTCCGCACCAACACGTGGTGTTCGTCCACAACGAAAACCTTCCTTGAATAAAGCGCGAAGCGCGTTTAAAATAGATATAAACAGTCACTGAGCAGACTCCAAAAATATGGAAACAAATCGTGAACTTGTGTGCATCATATATCTGTTGTATTTGAATTGATTTTAATTGCACAGATTTTTCATTTAAAGGTTGCCCAAAAATGAGGAATGCGCTCATGATCACTTAATGAAAAAACTTAAAACGCAATTTATATGTTAAACAGCCAAATTAACGTGATCGAGCTCATATTTATTCCTTAATAAACGAAAAAGAGGGCATTTTATCAGTTGAATGGCTTTAAAGGTGTGACGTTTTCTTTAAATCTGTACATTTTTTGAAAGCCTATATTCGGCTTTATTTGTGGGGCTTCGAAACATTCAGCCAGTCCACGATTAAATTGTTTTTAGATGGGCTTCGTGCTGTTGGATTGTACTGCTAGTATAGAAGTATGTGACCGACCATCGGGCTTTACTGTTACCGTCCATTTTTGGTGGTGTTGGACCTATTTGTGTCCCTCCAGGCCTCCGTCTGATTCCCCCTTCAGCATTCAGCTCACGGCGCGACAGAAAGACAAGAGAAACCAGCAGAGAGCAGAAACAGCAGGAGCCCAAGGACAGGAACAGTGTGCAGAAACAAGTTGAACTTATCCAGAAACCAGATACTGACGATGGCATTTTAGCTCTCTCATTTAAACTT
Organism: Aulonocara stuartgranti; assembly: GCF_965226115.1. Lineage (NCBI taxonomy): Eukaryota > Metazoa > Chordata > Actinopteri > Cichliformes > Cichlidae > Aulonocara > Aulonocara stuartgranti. The sequence continues at coordinate 27,404,835 of NC_138955.1, read as the reverse complement.
CATTGTGTTTCTGTGTTCGGCTCTAATGTTGCTTTTGACTGCGCGTCATAGGTGCTCTACTTTTTATACGTTAAAGGTGCTTTGGGCTATAGTAAAGTTTACTGTCATTCAGCTATTAGAGGGTGTTCTAAAGAAGAAAGAAATGCATCAACCTGCTTTTTTAAATTTATTGTTTAAAAAGAGCGCAGGTCTTACCTCTGTGAGTGGACTATTGCTTTTCACACTGAAGCTGCTTGCTGGTTTTAAAGGTTTATTTCCTTTCACCTTTTCCAAAGTAATCAAGAATTCTAATTCAATTTCCCTCATAGATAACTGAATAAATATATTAATATACACGAGAAATTATATATAAGAAATTATATATATATATATATATATATATATATATATATATATATATATATATATATATATATATATATATATATATATATATATATATATATATATATATATATATATATATATATATATATATATATAAATACAGGAGGTTAAAGTTCCGTCCGTATTTGAACTGTGCATTATACCCGGCTAGGTTTGCACATTTAAATATTGAATCTGATATTATTCCAGGTCAAATGTTTAGACGGCAAAAAGCAAGGTTAGGGTGACCAAGTGCTTCACTTTATGTGGGACTGCACAGCATTTTCATCACCTTGACCAATCTCTCCTCCTCCCCCTTTTCCACATACGATGTCCCACATTTTGATTGGCTGTAGTTTACTAAAGTCAGCAGTCAATCTCACAAGAAACGTGTGGCTCAAAAAGAAATCCACAGATCAGCGGACGCATCCAAACAGCGGATATAACAGCGGTGCCGCTACTGTGAAAAACAAAATACACTGATGTACAAAGAGAATATCATCAAATTATTAAAAACAAACAAACACGCATAATGTTGCAGTGCATACTGTTTGTGAGCTATTTGGAAAAAAAATGTATGAAATGAAACAGTGAATGAAATAAATGTGTAGCCTGTATAGTTGCATATGAGCAGTTCAACCACCTCTGCAGCATCGTAACCCCACAGTCTCTGCTGCTGGTCGCTCTACGTGGAGGTTGTTCTCTATATTCCAGGTGATGAAAAAATCGTTTTTGTAAAAGTATATCTTGTTCACAATAGGCCTGATCCAAATAAACCTTTTATTCCTGTTAAAAACTCTTGAACTCGGCTTACTATAAAAAGAGACTTCCCAGCAGTTTAAACGGGATTACTGTAAGATCATTACAGCTGTAACATCAACATGACACCAGATCTCCGTGTTAATGTAACAAAAGTAGCAAGATTGGTGTGTGAAAAAAGAGGGCGGTATACTATTAAAACCCAGCGCGCGGTGATGTCAGGATTTTATTGACTCACTTTAAAAATAAAGCGATATTTAAGTTACTTTCTCTCCTTTGCCACACTTTCCGCAGGGACGTTTTAATCAGTTTCACTCTCGCTTGAGTATTTATGGGATACACTGACATGATTTAAATATTTTATTGCATATTATCGCCTGCTGTTAGAACTTATATGTGAGCAGACGCAAGCAAGTTTGTCGTTTCAAACAATTTGGAATTTTCAACATTTACCAGAGAAAGTTTCAGGTGTTTGCTTTTTGCCATCACAGTCTCATTTTTATGTTTTCCAGACACGAACTTTTAATCACACTACTGCTTGAAAAAATAACGACGTTATAAGACTGCGCACGATAAACTGAGGCTCAATATGAATGCCAACAGGAAGAGTGGCATTTGTCTCGGTGCAGTTCCACTTTCCACTGCAGGGTGGCATCATCTCTCCTTCTTTGAGCTCTAAAGCCAATCAATGGCAATACTGATGTTAAGAAATCACACAGCGTCATGTGTTCAAACATTCACACTCTAAGGCAGTAAATTCTGCAGATTAGCTCCATCGTCTTTGTGTAGGATTTAAGGGAACACCGATTATTTTGGTCGATCCCCCCCCCCTCCCCCAACAAGGCATACTATAGGGGACAAAAATCAAATGCCCGTGTTTAAAAAAAACACTTTGGGAAAATTACTTTGTTCCCCAAAGGAAAAAGAAATACTTATTATCATTATCTAAATAGACTTGTGAACTAAAATGTCTCTCTGATATCCTCTGCTCCTTCTTATAGAGCTGCAACAAATCCCTGAAACCACAGTAAGACCCCCTAGAACTCACTTATGACTCCTTTTGATAACCAAAAGCCTTTACAAGAACCCAAGGAACCCTTTATTGACAGAATGCCCCATCCACCCCATAGACACCATTAACAAGCTCCCAGACTTTATTAAAACACCAGGTTTAACTTAAGAAAATCTGAAAGCCGTCAGCGCTTACTGAAAAAAAAATCGAACCACCTAAAAAACTCTTTATTGAATCACTCAGTGCCCAAATAAACAGTCTTTCCCCAAGAAGCAGCCCCCAAACCCCCTTTAACCATCTCTTTATATTCTGCTTAGCAACCCCACAAGAATTTCCAGATTCCTGATATGGAACCAGAAGTTCCTTAGTCACATTCCTGGACTGAACTATGGAACTTCAGGAACCCCCTTCATGCTTTTCTTGGTCTGAGCTTTTTCTTCTTTACTGTCCTCTTTCGGTTGGTATTTAACAACTTTAAGAAGGTCTTGACCTTTATTAACCTCCCCTTAAACTCTTGAGCGCCAATGATCACCATTCCCCTCCTTAAGAAGCTCTTGGATCCCAAATAACAACTCTTGAGACCCTCATAATTGAACCCACTTCTACAGTAAGCAGCAAAAGAACCTTAAAACTTTCAGATCCCACTGAGTCCCCGAGGATGCCCTCAGAGACTACCAAAGCACCTTAATGCTTTGCAAGGTCAGAAGTATTTTATTATTTGTTGCCTCTCCCTTTCAATTCAACCAGAAACACTTAAAATGAATAAAACAAATGCTGAAAATATAATCTATAAGAATATAATCTTTTTCTTTTAGTGATGGCTGAAATCCTAATTATGATCAGACAGCTGGAGGTCGGAAGTCTCTTTTGCGTTTTTTTCGCTGTAAATATGCTTGTTTTTTTTTTGTTTTTTTTTAAACTGATATATCATGAAAAGTAGAGCGATGCGCAAAAAGGTCATAATAAAAATATTTCAGTCTTCTAACAAGGTTTATTTAATGTTTCATATTCGTAAACGATTTAAGGATGTAAATGGAAACTTGTTCCCAACAGAATTAAATAAAAACAAAGAAGATTCACTTTAATCTCTTGCATAAGAAAGTTTCTGACGCTCCTATTTTGCCGGAAAATTTCAAAAAAGTTTATTTTGAGTTTCTATATTCAGAACTTAGCACTGAGTGTACTTTGATGGTTCTTTTTTATTTGTTATACTTTAAAAAAAAAAAATTTTTTTTCACGTTGTTTAAAGTGTTTCCCAAGTTGCTGAGGTCAAGTTTTACTGTATCTTATCCTTCATGAGGGCGTTTGCCCCCATAAAAGAACTCAATTTCGTTTTCAGTCCCCCTTGTTAATCAGCCGTTTTTCCACGACCTCTGGATTCTCCAAATAGTAACGCTCATATGGTTTTATTTGGAGTTTTACTTGTTGCCACTTTCTTCAATGCTTATTTTTGGCATTTTAAATTACAAGGACAATAACTGGATCCTGGTTTCATTTGAATGCCCCAGCTTTTTAATTTAAACACCAGCTGTTACCCGCCCAAGCAAATGTTAGAATTAGCATCTAAAAGTCGAGAAAAATTAGAAAGAAGCTGTTGTTACGTGAATTTATTTTTTATTAAAACAAACAGATTTACATCTGGAACCGCAGAAACTACCCCTCCTGGCCTCTCTCCGACGAATCCACCTGCTGCTTTTGTTTCAAGGGACAAAACGTGTCCTTAAATTTCTGAAACAGGCGCTTTGCTGAGATGCTTTTGGACAAACTAACACCAGAGAGCACCAATTTTTATTCATCCCTGTTTTTGTCCTTCTGAGACTGGATGGAGGGTTTTCTCTGCGGCTCCTCCTCCTCCACAACCTTCCCCTCCTCCTCCTCCTCAGGTCTGTTTGGATGCTGCAGAGTCTCACAGCCCGACAGACACAATCAGGAATTTACCTCAACACATACAGACACAACAAGGAAATACAGCGACAACACGGAAGCGCTGCAGAAAACATGCAAGCTGAGCCGAACAGTCCGCTCACATCCTGAGCTTCTCTGAGCAAACAGCCAGTATGTTCAGTTAACAGACAAGCTCATAAACAAACAGCACCGAGTTAGATTACGCTGTCAAAATAAAAGCATAATGGAGAAAAGAATGTCCCTCTAAATACATTTCCTTTATGCGCGCGTTTTTACGCACGAATAAAACTAGTGGGAAGAATGAGTATCAGTTTTTGGCACCTGCTTGCACTTGACCAACACCCTGAATCGTCTCATCATTGGTATTATTATTTGAAGGGAAAAAAAAGCATTACATGAAGCTGAATCTATCCTGTATTATAAAAACTATGGTAAGTGAATGAAAGATCCAAATGAAGAAAATAAAAAAATAAAAAAATTTACAGAACCTTTCCATGAACGTTTTCATCCAGCAAATTGTTCTTTTTGGTTCTGTTGTAAAAGACCAGTCAATAATAATAATATGGCATTAAATCATACATATATGAAATGTTCATATAAAAAATTAAATTCGAATTTAAAAATGATTTATTTTTAGCAAAACAGATAAAACAAAAACAAAATATAAAGCTTCACAGACGGGAAATACCATAATAATAACATGACCGGTGATGAACCTTAATGGTTTATATAACAAAATAATTAAAAACAAAAAAAAAGGAGATTCTGACAAACTGATGGAGTTTATTCAGACTTGTAGTTTCTGAGAATGTGTTCAGTGCTCAGTTTCTTCTTTGTGCGTTAAAAACCTTCCAGCCCGAAATAAACCCGCTCACTTTGCTACAAGTCTTCTCCTGCCTTGCTTCAGTGATGAGCGCCCGTCACTGACAGACTGCTTCACCTTTTCACAGAAAATAAATTCATATTTGTGGTTGTCTGAGAAGCGCAAACGCTTCCGTGACAATTCAGTGTTTCATGCGTAAAAACAGCGGAGCGTGTCCGAGCAGCTGGTTCATTTTTTATTAGAACTACACAAAGAATTACGTCAGGTGTATTTAATCCAGCGCGACTCTCTTAAAAGTCGCTCTTTGTTAATAAATGAGCTTTCTCCTCTTAAATTGTAGGTTTTCTGTGTGTCAGCAAGCTGAGTCACATTTCTGCCGAAAAGTCTCCACTTTGGATGAAAACTGTGAGTTGTTGGCAGATTTCCACATGATTCACGTAAAGTTAAGAAATTCAAAGTAAAATAAAAAATATGGAAAAATGTTCAATTAGCTTTATGTGGTTTCGTTTTGGACACCTCGATGCTCCAATGATGTCAAAAAAATGTGTGTGTGTGTGGGGAGGCTTACAATTTCGGTTGTCTTCCCCTCGCACACACTGACATCAAGATCCTCATACCACCTTAAACGTGTTAAATCAACTGTTGTGCACTTTACAGACTGACAGATTTGGCTGAGTGTGTCTCCCATTAAACTATTTAAGGTGGAATTACATTCTGAAAGGCTTTTATTTTGTAGACTTAACAGTTTTTTTTCCTTTTGTAATTATCTGTTCCAGACAACACGTGAGGGTGTTGTTGAGGGGGAACATAATATATTTATTTTTTGCGCTCATATGGAGAGAAAAACTTCATTGTAGTAGCAACAATACTTGTGATATCTGCATGGAAATATTACTATTACTGTGCTAATAACAGCGGTGTAGCTGTACTCATTTCGTCAATAATGACAGTGAATCAATAAAAAACCCCCAGCAGTGCTACTAACAAGAGGTAGTTGTGTAGTTTCAGGGGCTGAAGCAGCTGCATACGGCTGGAAGTACTACAGGCGTATTTGAGTGGATAGTCGTGTAGTTGTTGTGGGAACACTTAGCAGTAGTTGCAGTTTATGCATGAATTAAATGAACTCCAGTGAGACCAGAAACAATATCTGACTCAAACAACAGCAACAACAACAAAGTGCGTAAATATTACTGCACAGTCCAATTCGTGTAGTATCTGTAAAGCCATATGTGTTCTTAGCGGTTTACTATTAACATACGATAATAATGTAAACATTTAACAATGTAAGAACAACAGCGGTATCTATTCACTAATTTCCTCTCCACTGTGACACTTTGAACTTTTTTCATTTCCTTTTCGCAATCATTTCTTCGCGGGCTGGCAACCAAATTCTGTTATAAATGTAAACACATCAACCCATAAACAGCGTCCCCGTCTTTAATTTTATGAACGTTAAAGCGGAGGCAGATAAGGCAGATATTGTGGACTTCATTGCCTACATCCCTCAGTGCCGTTAGAGCAGCAGTAAATGAAGGAGCAGGGGTGCCGTACCAGTCACAGTATATGCGTATAATTGCAACGTATCTTATTTTATTTTGTTTCATTTCTTCGAAGGAAAAAAAATTACATAAATCCCTATTTGAAATGTTGTGTTAAATTATTTCACATTTTTCTGTCGATGGCGGTTTAAAATAAAAATAAAAAATAAATCTGTGAATGCGGCTTGGTTCTAGCTCTCGGCGGCCCTCGGCTCTCCACCCTTTCCCACACTCCGAGTCTCTTCCTGCCTCCGGTTCACTTCGTGCTGTTGTTAAATTCTCCTCCGCTGGGAGGAAAGTAAGTGACTACTGAAACCTTCCTTAAAGTGGCAGATTGAAATGACACCGTGTTTATGCCCGGCACACATTTTACGCACGGAGAAGCGGCTTTTGGAGAAGCAGCCCCGCAGCCTTTCTGCGCAGCGCAGTCTGCTGCGATCTGACACATAAATCACCTCAGCCTGTCCTGACCGTGTCCGCGTGCCCTCCGGATCCCCTCTCCTCTGTTTATTTTCCCGGGATGTAAACAGTTTTGGAGACGCCGAAGGGGCAAATATTTGAATCGGAGGAGTGTAAATATGAGGAGCGGCGGGGATTTGGGTTTACGCATGCACGGTGTGTGTTTTCCAGCTATGGTTTTTTGGTTTAGGTGGGGGAGAGAGTGTGAGAGGGGAGGGATGAGGGGAAGGCACACGAATGTTGATAAGGGTGAGTGTGTTTTCTACGCTGTAAAAAGTGTCCGATTTGGCGGCGTAAAAAGGCTCTAAAGTTTCATTTTCTCTATAAAAAAATGTCAGGTGAATAAACGAGTGGGTTTTAAAAAATCTCAATTTTTTTATTCGAGTTTAATCCGTTTACAGTTCAAGGGTATGATTTCGCAGATGAGATTAATACGAGGACAGGGAGCACGAGTTTGAAGAAGAATAGTCTAACATCCAACGAAAATTTCGAAGCAAACGATTCGCTTTGGAAACCATAAAAACAGACTAGTTCCTGTCGCAGTTCGATGTTCATTTTGATCAAATTTCGATTCGTTAGGACAGAAACCATGAAATGTATCGGGAAGGTGGGCATTTTTTGCAGCGTGCAAGGCATTGGTGGATGTGTGTGTTTCCCTGTGCGTCATGATTGGCTGAAAGCGCAGAGGACGCCTTAATATTTAATACTAATGTTCCCCTGGTTGGCTGAGGACTGGAAAGGTCCAACCAATGTTTTTTTACTTGCTTTAGTGGCTGTGGCTCCCTAATTAATTGCAGCTATCTGTCTCCTATCGATGTGTGTGTACATGTGTGTTGTGTGTGTGTTTCCTTTTTTCTCCCCAAACCGAACATGAAATAGTTTGTTGGGCTATACTTTCTTTCTTCCTATCTATCCCCCCTTCCTTCCTTCCCGTCCTGGTTCGCAGGCAGAGACAGGACAGATTGAAACCCAGCTGTGATCGTCGCTTTTGGTCGTTGCCATTTTCCCCCCTTATTGCCCGGTGATGTTGGATATGGGAGAGCGCAAAGAGGTGAAAATGATTCCTAAATCGTCGTTTAGTATAAACAGTTTGGTGCCCGAGGCCGTTCAAAGCGACAACAACAATCACCAGAACCAGCATCACCACCAAAACCACCTTCACCACCACCACCAGAACCACCACCACCGGCCCGGCGCCGCGGACGAAGCCGAGCAGAAAGCTCCTCTTCCCGTCGCGCAGCCGGACGTTAAGGCGGACTCTAAAAGTGACTCCTCGAGACAGGAGAGCTGCCCGGACGAGAAGGAGAAGCAGGAAGAGAAAAAGGACGCAAAGGACGGAGACGGCGGCGCTGGAGGGAAGGACGGAGAGAAGAAAAGCGGCAAGTATGAAAAACCTCCTTTTAGTTATAACGCTTTGATAATGATGGCCATCAGACAGAGTCCGGAGAAGCGGCTCACTCTGAACGGCATTTATGAATTCATCATGAAAAACTTCCCGTACTACCGGGAGAACAAACAGGGCTGGCAGAATTCCATCCGACACAATCTCAGCCTCAATAAATGCTTCGTCAAGGTGCCGCGGCACTACGACGACCCGGGCAAGGGGAACTACTGGATGCTGGACCCTAGCAGCGACGACGTTTTCATCGGCGGCACTACCGGGAAACTCCGACGGAGGTCCACCACGTCCCGAGCCAAGCTGGCCTTCAAGCGGGGTGCTCGGCTGACCTCTGGGCTGACCTTCATGGACCGAGCCGGCTCCTTGTACTGGCCCATGTCCCCCTTCCTCTCTCTACACCACCCGCGGGCAGGCGGCGCCCTCGGCTACAACGGGACCTCATCGGGATACCCGGGTCATCCCATGTCCTACAGCACCATGCTCACCCAGAACATGAGCAACAACCACTCGTCATTCCCATCCTCCAACGGGCTCAGCATGGACCGGCTGGTCGGGGGGGATCTCCCCTACGCGACGCACCACCTGACAGCGGCGGCCCTGGCGGCCTCGGCGGTACCCTGCGGCCTCTCCGTGCCTTGCTCCGGGGCCACTTACTCCCTGAACCCCTGCTCGGTGAATCTACTGGCCGGACAGACCAGTTACTTTTTCCCTCATGTCCCACACCCGTCCATGACCACGCAGTCCGGCGGCAGCGGCGGCACCTTGCAGGCCGCCCGGGCTTCGGCCTCCAATTCCCCGCAGGCTCCGTCCTCCTCCTCGCTGCCCTGTGACTCTCTTAGGCCCGCTCTGTCCGGCTCTCTGCCGGCCTTCTCCTCAGGACTTTCCGGGGGGTTGTCTGACTATTTTACGCATCAGAACCAGAGTTCAACCTCCAACCCGCTTATACACTAACACCCCAAACCCTCACCCCCAGCCTCACCCCTCCACTTTATCCCACCTCACCTCTCCATCCATGCATCCATCCCCTCATTCTGCCCTGAAGGAGTGAGAATCTTTAAGTGACTGGAACTGTAAGTTGAACATTTTACACTGAACATTTACATTGTACAAAAAATGACAAAATTATTATAAACTACCTACTATAGAAAAAAGAGAAGAGGCTTAAAACTGCAAAACAAAAAAGAGCAGCACTGAGAAACTAACAGAAAGCAGCCCTGAAGTTTCCAGGTATTTTTTATTATTATTATTATTATTATTATTATCTTAATTGTTATTATTATTATTATTATTGTTATTATTATTATTATTGCTTCTTCTTCTGCTCCATCTTCTCCAGCAGTTTTAATTTTTGTGTACATAATGTCTGTTCCTATAAGTGTCCGGGGTTTGTCTCTGTATAGTACTGTCAGTCAGCGACGTGCAATGTGATCTGAGATAAAAAAACAAAACAAAACAAACAAAAACACAAAAAACAGAGAGCGTGAGGAGAGCTGCAGGCTGATTTTTTCTGTTATTATTATTGGAGGAGGTATTACTTTTATAGAATATGTATTTAAAATAGTTTCGTCTAATTTTAAGATTTAAAAAGGTAAAATAATAATAATATCTCTGATAGCCTGTTTTGCCCGCATTTTTGCAGTATTATAAGTATCATGCGGGGTTGAAGAAAAGCGGCGGAGAGTGATTTTATTTTACAAAATTGAAACACATTTTTTATATATTTTTTTTATTTTTTTGTTTCTAGCGACTCTGCCTCCCGCAGTTTAAAGTCCCGAGACTGTTTCTCCACTCGTTTAATTTCCCAGTTGAAAACTGCTAATGTACTTTCTATAGACCAAAGAATCGGTTTTTTAGGATTTTTAGAGTCAGTATTCAGCTGCATAACACTACAGGCCTAATGTGGAAAGAATTAAGGACTGAATGAATGGATGGGAGAAGGTGTGGATGACGGAGTGAATGATGCCTCCCTCACTGCAGAAAATATCCATTTAAACGAGATTTATATTGCTTTTTTGCAGTCTTTTTAAATTAGCTGAAACGTAAATGGAGTTTGGTGGCGCCGATTTTTTTCAGCGTCATCAGCGAAGGATTGTTAGTGCTGCTGGAGAGATTTTTTTTGCCTCCTGTTGCCTGTTTTTTTTTAAACCTTTTGAATTTAACTGCTCGTGCTATAGAAAATTCAGATTTCAAGGCTGAATATTGAGCACAAATTTCTCGTTTTGCTGATGGATATTTTCCGCAGTGCAACCTGTGATGTGCTTTCTTTGACTGTAAACGTGATCGCCGATAAAAACGGACGTTCACGCTTCTTTTCCTTTTATTTACTTTTTGTATTATTAGTAAAAAAAAAAAAGCGAGCGAGAGAGAAATGTCTATTTGTAAGTTGAATGTGGGCTTTTGCTTTTCTGTTTTTCTATAAAAGGAGGAACGATGTAAAAACCCGTTTGTTTGACAAGAAAAAAAATGCCTCATTATCTAATACTACTTGGAATGATTGTCCTTTAATTGTCGTCTCTAAAAAAATTTTCATGGTTGTGATACTATTGTGGTCTTATTCTTATTCCCGTGTTTGTCGCTTACAAAAGTTTAAAAAAAGAACAAAAAAAGAAAAAAATAATCATAAAAAATAAAAATAAAAGAATAGGTTACATTCATAACTAATGAAAATCCTTTTGTCTTTTTTTATTCCTGCCGTCCGTGTTTTCACTGATTTCACTGAAAAGCACAAAAATCAATTTAGGATTATTATTGTTCTTTTTTTTTTTTAACAGCAAAACCACCTTTTTTCTTCTTCTAGATTTTAACTTAAATTTTGGATTTTCTTAATCAGATTCTGAATTATGGTTTTATGGAGAGCAAACATCATTTGATTCATTTGTGGGCTAAGGTCGATATCCCACCTCATCCACACGAGTGTTTCCGTTTATGTTTTCCTGGAGTTTTAGTTGTTCTTGTTTACGCACACATCTGGGATTAAAAAAAAATTCAACCTGTGCGTTACAGCTTTTACACGTGCAGATTTATGCGCGTCTCGGTGAAAAAACTGTCAAATGATGCAACCGGAGGTCGCGTTAAGGCTGCTGAAGCCTGACTGACTGTGTGAGGGTCTTTTGGTGTTTCAGGTTGTGACATTTTCTCCTTCTGAGCAGTGAAATCTGAGGCGCTGGAGGCTGTGGCCTCTGGGTTTGTGTGCAGCCCCCTCCACCCCCCCTCCCTAATAATGTCATCTTTGCACTGTTTTATCATCATATGTCTGTTTGGTTTAAACTGCTCACAGCTCAAACCACCGTACACTAGTTGTAAGGAGCTCCAGTTTTTTCAGTCTTTTTTTCCAAAGAAAAGTCAGGATGTGAGAGCAGATTTGAGCGCTGTGTCACTGATGCGTTTTAGTGTTTTAAATGCGGCTTTTCTTGCTCACTTTGCTCAGTTCTGTTTGTTTTTTTAAGCCCCAGAGCAGAAACTTTCTGGATATTTTCCCCTTTACATTTTCAGATTTGACATCTTTCCTAAACAAGAGTCAGCTTTTGCAGGCTAATTGTGGTCACTGGTGTTCTTTCTTTGGCGCTGTGCAGTGTTTTCGTCTGTCTGTGGCTTTTTATGTGTTAACAGGTGATGACTTTGATGGTGAGATGACTCTTCTTCTCTGTTTTTTAATCATTCTGCCTCATCTGATTTTTTTTCTTTTTAAGAATCAGAAAAAGATGATTTTTTCCCCCTTAAATTTAGAGATTTGTGCATTTTTTTCTTGGTCAGGGGCCAAATGGTGATGGCGCGTTTTTTCCACTACAATTTCTGATATTTCCACCGTCAGGAGACTTTCTTTCTTCTTCCCCTTGGCGCTACTGTGGTTTAGATTTTGAGTATTTCAGATGCTGGTGGCCGGGTTTGCGCCTTCTTGAAGCTATTTTACAGCTGAAACTTAAACAAGGTTGAAAATTTACTTCTTAAGTTTGGAACTATTTAATGTTGTGTGAAGTTAATTATTTATTTTTGTGGTGTCATATTTGTACTATGCAACGATCGGTCTGAGATCCACATGTATGCTTCATGTATAGGTCGCAGATGCTTGGTTTGGTTTTTAAATCTCTCCAAATAAACACACACACACACACACACACACACACACACACACACACACACACACACACACACACACACACACACACACACACACACACACACACACACACCTTACATTTCAGATTGTGTTAATTCGGTTCTTCAGTAAACAGGTTCACATATCGGTTTTCAGTATTTTTGCGCTTCTGTGGAGAAGAAACATGAATTAAATCCAGCAGGGATGCACGTGCTGGTCGTGAAGTCTCACATTTGGAGATTTTCTCTCTTTGTTACCTGATGCTCTGCGTTTAATTCTGTGTGGCTGCAGCTTATGTGCCACTTTCTGTTTTGTTCTTTCGCTTTTTTGGGGGTGTTTGTGTGTTTCATTCAGGAAGTCTGATTCAAAGCTGAGCGTGTGCGTTTGTGTTGTGCTTTCTGCTGCTGCCGGGATCAGCTTCAGTGTCTTCTTTGAGGTGCTCTGATCGCTTTTTGTGCAGTTGTCGTGATTCCGAACTCAACCTGAAATCAGAATTCTACTTTCAGCCCTGAAAAAGAAAAGTGAGATCTGGATGTAGAGATGTGTTTGCGTCCTCCTCCTCAGCGCTTATGAGCAACGCCTAAAGACTCACAGTGTGTTCAGATGTCGCTGTGATCGCGTGGATGTTTGTTGTTGCAGCTGGTGTGATTTTGATCCGCGGCCTGCAGCTTTTCTTCCTCTCTCTCTCGCTCTCTCTCTATGCTGGTGCACAATCGCCACCTCACATTTTTTTTCTGCAGGTTTGTGGCGTAAAGCCGTAAACTGAGCCTCTCTGTCTGAGGCGCTGCAGGCCTTCCAGCTTATTCTTCGTGTTTTAACATTTCAGCACAGGCTGCACACCCATATACATTTTTTCTTTCTCCACTTTCAGGAGTTTAAATTCTCTAGAGTCCACTTTAGTTGGTGCCTCATGCTTTCTGAAGCCCGTTTTCTTGCAGTGTTGTTGCTAAATTCGAATAATGTTTGCTCAATTGAAGGAAAAAAAAACAAAACAAAAAACAAAACAAAAAAAGCTGTTTCGATGTGAGGATCGTCCTTCCTCACCTGACAACACGTTCTAACCTGAATGAGTCTCTGTTCGGTTTTGGATAAACGCTATCACGTGATTTGTCCTATAGTGGAGTATAGTAGGTCTATAGGTCCCCTCCATCCATCTTAAAGCTCCAATTTTCTGTCTCAGAAACAACAGGTCTTGGTGTTGTTGCAGAATGTTGTTTCCCGTCTTCCCTGTCGTTTGGTGGAAAGATAATTCATAATCCATGCAGATGTGAGAGTATTCTGCTCATACAATAAGCCTGCAAAGCAAACACTGAGTTTCTAATAGAGTCAGTGTGAGAAAAATGTGATATTTATCTTATTTAGTTAAAACAAACTCATAAAGAAACCTCACAACAACAACAACAACAACAACAACAACAACAACAACAACAACAACAACAACAACAGGTAGTGCAATTATTTCAAATAATGACAATGACAGAATAAGGATTATTGCCCTCATGCCTGTCTGCTGCCCACAGGTCAAAGGTTAAACCTCCATCCTTTTTTTGTACTTTTCTTAATATGTGTTAAAATAGCAACCATCTTAAAATCTCTTCATTTCTTTCAGTGGAAATTATTCCAAAAAACAAAAACAAAAATCCCAAAAGAAACAAAACAGAGTTCATTATTATTATTGAATGTTTTTGCTTTTTAAACAAAATTCGTGTCCTATTAAGAGATTTTGGATCATGAAATATTTCACTGCTGCACCTGCAGTAACTAAAGCAGGAGGTCAAAGGTCAAACCTTCAGACTGCCTGCAGCTTCCACAGGACGCAAGTGCGACCCATGTGTAGCAGACGTGTAGTGCTTGTGTTGAACCTGCAATCAAAGTAGCAGAAAGTGGAACAAAAGAATGAAGATGCAATGACGCTAATAGTTGTGTCTTTCTGCTTTTATTTGATAATCATTTATTTTTTCTGTGCATCACCGCAGCGGCTGCTAGCTTCAGTCTGAGTGCAGATGGCTCAGGATCTCCTCCGCCTTTTTATCGCGCACAGATCTGTCGTTTGGAGTCGCTGAAAACCTTCGGCTGTTTGTGCTGTTTGCTGCTGCGGCTTTAGTGCTCAGTGGATCAAGTGTGATCTTTCATTCTACAGCTTCAGGGTTTATTTTGCGGATCGATAGCCGGTGTTTTGCTACTCTGTCAGAGGCCTTATGCATGCTTGTTTCGGCTGCCTGGTGAACACATTTCATCCAGAAGGGCTCCTGGGTTTTCTATTTATTTATCAACTTATTTTTTTATGTCTTGATAATGATTATGATTTAAGTTATAGGAGACATTCATTTACTTATTTCTTCAGATCAGAAAAGACTCACTTTAAAGTGTTCAGCATGGCATTTTAAAGGCACAATAATGACTTTTGAGGGATTTTTTGCCTTGAGAAGAAGAGGAAAAGAAAATAGAATGAATGGAAATTTAAAAAAAAAAAATGTGATTATTGGACAATCAGTCAGTCTGGCCTCTAAACCGCAAATCAGTCCTTTAATGGAGAAAGTTTGTTACACAGTAGCTCTTCTTCTAATCAGAAAAATCTCAATTATGTGAAGTTCTGAGCACATTTAGTCAACAGGTATAGAGCTTACATGTTTTTATGAGAAGAATAAAGCTTCTGAAAGAAAATTGCAGTAAAAAATAATTCCTGTCACACACACTACTCTGAATTTGGTTTAATTTGTGACAACGATTTACATTACATCTGGGCATCAAATCAGAGTTTTCCATCACCAACAAGAGGATAACATATGAAGAAAGCCCTAAATGTTTGAATTTGACTAAACAGATTGGACCATTTCACGAGAATCTCATTGTCAGTGATAAAACGCAACAAAATCAAACACTTTGAAATGTAGGTTTTTAAAACTCTAATTCCTTTGGCACTGAAATGAAACGCAGTTAAGGCGCTGAACAGTGTCGGCCTGTTGCCATCAAAACATCTGATTAAAAAACAGAAAGAGTCATTTCAGTGTGGACTCTGAGGGGCAGTAAAGTCCATGAGGACAACGAAATATTTTATTATTTTATATTAGAGATAAAGGATAAATGAACATTCCCAGTAGGTGTCTTCAAAATAGCAAAAATAACAACATTAATTTGTAAGGATTAAACATGTGATCTCATAATCCAGGATTTAATTGTAAGATTTAGCTTTATCATGAACGAAAATGGGAAATATTTTGAGAAACTAGATCTGGTGGTTAGGAGATTTTTACAGTCTGAAAAGTAGGAATAAAATTCAGAGTATCTTGGTAGTTTGGCATTAAATAGAAAAACACAAAGCTTGGCAACCCCCCCCCCCCCAAACCCCCCCCCCCCCCCCCCCCCCCCAAAAAACCCCCATCAGGCTTTAAAATCCCAGATTTCTTGCATAATCTGATATTAGATTAGAGATAGAACTTTATTAATCCCTCGGGTGGGTTCCTCTGGGAAATTCGATTTCCAAAAAAGCACAGCACCGACAGAAGTTACAGAGTTACAGAATATTATATATATATATATATAATACACACACACACACACATATATATAAATACAGAGACAATATAAATAAAATATACGAAGGGGATAAATAGAATAAATAGGAATAAAAATAAAAATACAAGTGAATTGCACATTTCAAGTATTGAGTCTATTGCACCGTTGACTATTTACAAAAGTATTGCACAAAAGGTATTGTACAGTGAGGTGAAGAGGCACTACAGCTTAGTTGTTCCCCCCTCCTTTGTCCTCCTGTCTCCCCTCCCTCTCCCCTCCAGAGAGGAGTTAAACAGTCTGATGGCGTGTGGGACAAAGGAGTTTTTAAGTCTGTTAGTTCTTGTCTTTGGGAGAAGCAACCTGTCACTGAACAGACTCTTCTGGTTGTTAATGGCCGTGTGCAGAGGATGTCTGGCATTGTCCATAATGTCCATCAGTTTCTTTAATGTCCTTTTCTCTGCCACTGTCACCAGAGTGTCCAGCTTCATGCCGACCACAGAGCTAGCCTTCCTGATCAGTTTCTCCAGCCTGGATGAGTCCCTCTTTGCTGTGCTGCTCCCCCAGCACACCACAGCATAGAAAAGTACTCCAGCAACCACCGACTGGTAAAACATCCTCAGGAGCTTCCTGCAGATGTTAAAAGACCTCAGCCTCCTGAGGAAGTACAGTCGGCTTTGGGCTTTTTTATACAGGTGCTCTGTGTTGCATGACCAGTCCAGTTTATTGTCCACCCACAGCCCGAGGTACTTGTACTTGTTGACCACCTCCACCTCCTCCCCCTCTATCTGAACCGGCAGTGGACCTGCTCTAGACCTCCCGAAGTCCACAACCAGTTCCTTAGTCTTTGAGGTGTTGAGTTGCAGGTGGTTTGTGTGACTCCATGCGACAAAGTTCCTCACCAGACTTCTGTACTCCTCTTCCTGATCATCCCAGATACACCCCATGATGGCCGTGTCGTCTGCAAACTTCTGAATGTGGCATAATTCAGAGTTGTAGCAGAAGTCAGAGGTGTACAGGGTGAAGAGAAGAGGGGACAGCACAGTTCCCTGTGGTGCTCCTGTGCTGCTGACCACTGTGTCAGACGTGATGTCCTTCAGCCTGACGTACTGTGGTCTGTCGGTGAGGTAGTCGGAGATCCAAGCCACCAGGCAGGGGTCCACCTCCATCCTGTTCAGTTTTTCTTGAAGCATACAGGGCCGGATGGTATTAAAGGCACTGGAAAAGTCAAGAAACAGGATCCTGACCGTGCCTTTTCCCCCATCCTTTTCCCTTAGCTGTATTGATGTTATTCCTGCATCATCATAATAATGCTGATCACCATTGCAGCTGGTCAGTGAATCAATAGCCAAGAAGCTAGCTAATGCTTAAAAAGATCATTAGTAAACCAACATGAATGATCTAAATTTGGCTGCCAGCAAACCTAACTCGACACATTAATTTCCACACAAATAAGCTATGACATCACAACAGTATGATTGGTTAGTTGCAATGTCGATCCTGGACCAACATTTCATTACTATTTTATGGTGGTGCAGAACAACACAATGCAGAACAATGTTGTAAATCCACACTCACAGACATGGTCTGGAACCAAATTAGCAAATAGAAAACAGAATCACTGAAACACTATAATTCTGATCTCCAAGGATATTTATTTTTTAGAAAAAATAAAAAAGCACCCACATGATTGTTTTATTTGAGATTTTTATTTTCCCACTGTTCTCTCTAAAGGCTGATTTATAGAAATCTTAAGAGCTTAGATTGTAAAAAGTGAGTTTGCTACTTTGTGAAAGAAATAACTCGAGTTATCACAGATCAGGACTTTTAAAACCCACACCACAGGTCTGCTCAAACAACTAAATACTAAGGAGTTCTCTGTAAAATGTGGGTCATTAAATCTCAAATCAAGGTTTCAAATGTTCTGCTCCATGTTAATTATATAGAAACATAGCAGATATCTTACATTAGGAAATAGTTAAGGTCCAAACATCAGTATCTGAAACTCAAATCACTTCAAAACTGGATTCAGTTTTTTTTACCCCCTCAAAAGCTTGTATATTAGGCACCAAGTTTGATATACTAATAAAGTAACTGGGTGTTCTTGGTGACTACAGAATAAAAGTTTTTTGTGCTCTAAAATCCATTTCAGGAGCTCTTTTGTACCAAGTTATGACATTTCTGAAAAATACAATAAAATAAATAAATAAATCCAATGGGAGGGGGGTGATTTAGAGACTGAGTGTATATGTGACCAACACCCTGGATGTTTGGAAGCAGATTAGAACACACACC